>NW_004955479.1:9598595-9604243 GCF_000276665.1 Chinchilla lanigera | reverse complement strand
AGTGCTGGGATTACAGGCATGAGCCACCACGCCCAGCTTTTAATGAGATAACGTTTCCTACCTTTAAAAAAAGCCCTCCCTTGACCCTATTTTCCTTTCCCTTACTTTTCTTCAAAATGACTTATCAGAATGATCTGTACTCACCTTTTCCATGTGACCTCCTATTTCCCCTTCAGCCCCAATCCAACTAGTGTTCCATTGCCTGAAACCGTCTCAGGGTGTGCCATCCTGCCAACTCCACCGGCCACCTCACTTGCCTTAGCAACTTTTGACACAGTGGATCATCTTCTCCTTGAAGCACTTTCTGCTCTCGGCCTCCAGAGCATGACATACCTCTGGAGTTTCTCCTACCTCGGTTCCTTTTGTTCACTTCTCCTTTGTCGTAGACCCATGAATATTAGAGTGTTTCTGGGATGGGACCCTTTTTTCTTCTCCTCTTATATTTTTCCACATGACAGCACCATCATCTCCCATGGCTTCTAATGCCAGCAAAATGCTAATAACTACCAAATCTCTATCTCCAGCTCTAATTTCTCCGCTGGTTGTTTTTTTTTTTTTTTTATTTTGTTGTTTTTCCGGTACTGGGAATCAAACTCACGACCTTGTGCTTGCCAGGCAAGCACTGTGCCACTGAGCTAAATCCCCAGCCCCTCTCCGCTGGTTCTGGATTCATATAACCAGCTACCTCCTTAACACAGTCACTTAGGTGTCAATCTCATCAGGTGGAAAACATTTTAAATCTTAAATGGCTCCCTCAGTCCTCAAACTTGTTCCTCGCTAGATTTTTCCCGTCCCAGTGAACAATGCTATCATTCACCCAGCTTCTCCAGCCTAAGTCATCTTTCACATCTTTGTTATTCCTCATTGAATTCATTAGCAGCTCTTGAGGGTTCCATCTTCAACATATATTCTGAACCATCTCCATTTCTATGGCTCTAATGCAGGCAAACATCATCTATTTCTTGACTGACTATTGCATTAATTTCCTGACAAGACTCACTGTTCCAACTCCCTTTCTTCCAACCAGTTTTCACATAATGGCTAAAATGCTTTAAAAAATGCAAAACAGATCAGGTCATCCCAGCCCTTGCTAAGATTCCCCTATGGTTTAAATGAAAAGCAGACCTCGTAGGTGACAGAAGATCCTCTGTCTGCCTCTTGGAACTTTCTCTTACCAGGGTCCTCCACAGCCACCAGGGCCTTTGTTCTGTCCCTCAACATATGAAGCTCATTATCACCTCTGGGCCTTGCTCTTCCTTCTGCCTGGAGAGCTCTTCCCTCAGGACACAAATGGCTGAGTCTTCCTACTGTTCAGTTCAAACGTCATCTTCTCAAAGAGGACTTTTCAAACTACGCTGTCTAAAATAAACTCCCATCTCATCTGCTCTCTCTAAAAATCATAATGTTATATTATGTTAGAGCATTTATTGTCTCCTGAACTTATGCTGCTTGTTTATTTTCTGCCTTTCTCCATGAGAATTCACTCTTCATTGGGGATCTGGTCTGCCTTGTTCTTAACTGGTCCTTCAAATGGAAAGGCTCTAAATAAACAGTTTATAGACAAATTAATCAGCCCTATTTTATACATAAGAAATGGAGTCTCAAGAGAGACAAAAGTGACTTGTCCAAGATCGCAACATTTTAAGTGACAAGGTTGGGCCCAAGAATTTAGGAGAATGTGGTGGTGCATGCCAGTAATCCTAGTACTCTGGGAGCCTGAGGCAGAGGATCACAAGTTGGAACTCAGCCCAGGGAACTTGGTGAGACCCTGTCTTAAAATAAAAAGTGAGCTGGAGATGTAGCTCAGTGTGAAGACCCTGGGTTTAGTTCCTAGCGCTGAAAAAAAAAACCCCACAAAAACCAAAAACAAACCCTAAAAATAAAAACTAGGTGATCTGAGAATGGCCACACTCCTCCCTGTGCAACATCTCCTCCCCTTGTCTCCTCTTCTTTGCCACACTTCCTGCATTTTCTTTTGCTTACATTTTCTGTCCCCCTCCTTTGCCGTCCCCTTCCTTTGCCCTCCCCTTCCTACACCTGTGCTCACTTCTCTCCAGGCCTGCTCCCAGGCCTTCCTTTTTTCTCCATTTATACTCTTCATTTGGCTTGATCTTAGTTCTCCCTGGAGAGTCCCCGCTGTTTTCTAGGGCAGCTCCCCAAAACCTTCCGGAAGCCCACAGAACTGACAAAGGCTGCCTCTCCATTTAGTGGTGCAGTCAAATGTGGGATGCTTGCCTTCCAGGGACAGAGGGATATGGGTGCTAGAAGAGAGGGGTTTGGAGGGGCCACAAACTTGGGTCCTGGGGATCCAGAGAAGCACTCTCACCTGCTTCCCTCAAAGATATACAGAGTCCCCCCAAGTCACTTCACTTTGGTTTCCTGCTCTTTCCCATGGTGCCCTTCCAGGGCCCCAAAAAACGAATCTGCCCTGGAATTCAACCTTGATTACCCACCCCTTGCATTGACCCGGACAAACGACAAGGGATGTGATGCACCGTGAAAGAGTTTGAGGAGAGAAAAAGGGAGGAGAGAACATGTGAGATAGAAGAGGAAACAAAGAGAAGCGAGGACAGAAGAGCCAGGGAGAGACGCAAGGAATGGAAATTAGGGAGAGGAGAAGTGGGGGCCAGGTGGGAACAGCAGAGGAACATAGGTGAAAATACTGAATAGGTTATGCTTGTCTGCTATATTTCAGTACACCCTCAGGAGAAAGGGACTTGCTGGGCCACTTCTCCTCTGTCCAAATGGGGATTACCTTGGAGTCCCTGGATCTGCTTGGTGAACACCTCTGCCTGCTGGGCACTGGCCAGCCGTTCATCTTCCAAGAGCCCTGCAGTAAGAGGGGGTATCAGTTTGACTCCAGGGGATACCAGAACCTTTGCTCCCACCCCACCTCCATCACAGGCGCTCACCCTGCAGCTCCAGGGAGTCATCCTCATGCTGCCCAGCCAGTTCTCGGGTCTCCTCCAGCTCTGCCACCAGCTGGAGCACCTGAGCCCTGAGCTCCTCTAGCTCCGTCTCCGTGAGGCTCAGGCCCCGATGCTTGCCAGCAGATAGGGAGCTCATACTGCCACTTTTCTGCACTTGTTCTTCTTCTTCCACCTCTTCTTCTTCCTCCTCCTCCTCTTCTTCCTCCTCATAGAGAGCTGGAAGTAACACCTCCCCTAGGGAGAGACACCCATACCACCAGGGAGTCAGTACCCACTTCCTGTCCACAGTCCTTCTAGAGCTCCCCATTCAACTTACCATCCTTGGACCAAGATGATAGAAGGGTGCCACTTCTACCATCGCTCAGGAGGCCCTGGGCAGGCTTGATGAAGCTGCAGGTGTGAGAGTCAAGTTTGAGGCATCCCTCCCCCTCCCAAGCCCTTCCTGGCCAGTATCACATTTGCCAACCTCTCCTGCCTTTGGGCAAATGGAGCAGCCTGGTTCTGGCTCAGCTGTGAAAGCTTACAAAGGGATGTCCTGCTCTTCTAGTCTGGGTCCTGGGTAGTAGGACAAGTAGGCAAGAAAGGGTTTAGACACTGTCGTGTCTTTAAGTCAAGTGGGTCAAGAGTTTCATTTTGGGGGCTTGCAGAAGATTAAAAAAATTACGCAGGTGTGTTGTGAGACATTTGTCTTTCCATAATTAGGAAGTATTGGCTGTCTGTATGTAGAGAACGAAAATATCTGGGTGAAAACATTTTACCGAACAAATGCTGGGGTCCTTTCAAATGTATGTTACAAAATATGTTAAAAAATTTTTTTTTGAGGTGGAGTCTTGCTTTATATAGTTCAGGCTGGCCTTGAACTCACTATGTAGCCAAGGGTGGCCTTGAACTTGTGGCTAGCCTCCTGCCTCACAGCCTTCTGAGTGCTGGAATTATAAGTGTGTGTCACCACACCAAGCTGTTTTAAAAATTTTCTAGTAAATCCACCTGGCTTTGCTCAGCTGGTGTCATGAGGTCTCTTTTCTCTTGCTGACCCAAGGTGGTTTTCAGGGCGAGTCTTAGGTTGAACTTGTGTGTAAAAGAAAGCCTGGCATATTAATGCTTTTTTTAAAAAGTGAGGTTTGGTGCTGGTCCCCAGCCTCTGGTTGGTGAGCACCCCCTGTTACTGCAACGCAGTTGCTGTGGATAGCGAAATCCAGTTTGGATGGTGACTATCTGCTTTGTTTTGAAATTCTGAATCTCTGTTTTCACTTTTGTCAGTACCTCACTAAGGTGCACCAGGACTCCATGTGTCATCTGACCCCTCTTACAGGGAGCAGGGTTGCTCACAATGAAGGTGCAGAGGGGCCTGGGGACATTTCACAGCAAGTTCTGGGAAATGTGTTGGCAGCAGCTGTCAACTCACATGGGTGTGGTGGGCAGGCATGTGCGTGAGGTTAGCTTCACCCATCTCCCTCCTAGGCTCTGTCTCTCAGGCAGGAAGAAATGCTAGAAAACCAGCTACAAGGCTTCCATTAGAAGTTAATGGTGGCTCCAAAAAGACAATTCCCATGTTCATGTCCTTGCTTTTTAAAATAAGAGACAGCTGGGGATCTGGGTCGGCAGGCAATGAGAACAAACCCCCTGCTGAAAGGCTGCTTCAAAGCTCTGTCCAACAAGGCCTCTTTATCTGTCTGGCAGCTCCCCCTGGACACACAACCTGGTTAGCCGGGTGAAGAGAGGTCCCAGAGGGCTGCTCCCTAAACTTCCATCAAAGCGCGGCCTGGGAGGGCTGGGGCTCAGATGCTAAGGAGGAGGGGCCTGAGGTGAATTAGGGGAAGGCTGTGTTCTGGCTCGCAGCTCAGGGTCAGATGGGGGAAGGAGGGAAGGGAATTGGGGGAGGGGAAAGAAAACCTTTGGGGGAAACTCACCTTCCATAGCTTGCATCCCCCGGCGTTCTAGGGACCCCCAGCGTTGGCCCTTCTTCCTCTCACAACCCTCAGACACCTCAAAGGAGCCTACGGTGGTCACTGTGGGTCCTGGGGGTAGGAAGAGAGCAGGCGCTGTGGGATGCCAGGGCCGAGGGCTGGGGCGCAGCGGAGAGGACGAGCCTACAGCTCAGGGACCCCTGGGACTTGTAATCCCAGCCAAGGAGGCGCCTGGCTCACTGTGCTCTGCTCTGCGACCCCTCCCTCGGCCCCCCTCACGCTCTGCCTGCCCCGGAGAGCCAGCCCCGAGCCCAGCCTCCGCAGCACCCCTGTTCTAGGCGGTTCCAGGCTCCTCGCCTGCACTGACTGAAAGAGGGTGTGTGTCTGTTTAGCTGGGGGACAGGAAGGAGGGGAGCTGGGGTGGGAGAGAGGACTCAGGAGCGGAAAAAGGGCTGAAAGGGGGCGGTGGTGCGCAAAGGGAGGGCTGCGAAGGGGGCGTGCGGGAAGGGGCTCCGGGCCGGCGCGGCCCCTCCTTCCCCGGACCTCGCCTGCCTCAGCCTCGCCCGCTCAGCAGCCTGGCGCCGGGGAGCGCAGGCTCTGGAACCCCGCGCTGGAGAGGTGAGGTGGGGCGCTGGAGGGGAGGGAGAGAAGCCCCAGGCCAAAAGATGGAGACGAGCCGGTGGAGGCCAGGATGGAGGGAGCCCAGTCGGGGCGAGAGCGCGGGCGCGGTGAGGCCGCCAGCACCTGGGGGTCTGGAGGGAGGAGAGCCGCACAGAGGCAGGGGCGGCGGGGCGTGAGGGAGGGGCGGCTC
>NW_004955479.1:9581587-9598347 GCF_000276665.1 Chinchilla lanigera | reverse complement strand
AGCCCTCCCTCCTGCCTCTGCGGCGGCCCGGGCGGCGGCTGGGCGGAGGGCGCGCACGTGCCCGCGAGGCCACCGGAGGCTCTGCCCTCGGGGCGCAGGGAGCGATCTGGCCTCGGCCGCAGATTTGCGGTTCTCGGGGCTTAGGTCTTCCCCAAAAGGGAGCAATGGGATCCACTGGTGCTGGAGGTGGGTCCCGCCCGGGTGAGCGGCGCGGGATCCCATGTGCGCCAAGTGTGAGGACCCTGGGCTGCCCAGCGATCGGAGCAGAAAAGACAAGGATCAGCTCTTTCCTCCTGACGCGCTCGCATCCTCTCCTCCCTCCACGCCGGGCTGACGCTCCCACGTCCGCGGTCAGCCCAGCCCCCAGCCCCGCGCAGTGGCCCCCTCACGCCCCACAAGGCCGTAGGGAACCCGAGGCTGAGATATGCTAATCGCGGAGCCCTACCAAAACTGAGCCAGAGACCCACTTACGAGGGGTCTTCCGGTTGCCCCTTGCAGACTCAGCGCCCAAAGACCTCTCCCCACCAACTTGCCAACCTGCTGGGCTGCGGGCCACGCCTCCACGGTAGCCCGCCGAGAGTGGGCACTGCTGTTCACTCTCCTAGTGGGAGATTGGAAGCCCAGGAGGCTTATTTCACCTGTTCGACTGTTCATTTATTCAAGGAGTGACTGCCTGGTTCTGGACCCTGAGCAGCAGGCACTTCTCACTTCCCTGTAGGTCTTATTCTACATGGAAGTGGGTGCCCTTGGGAACCTGGGCTGCCCAGCACATCGAGAACATGACTCGGAGATTCCTAAGTCAGGGACACACAGCGATCCCTTCTCTTGCATATCCCCAGCTGAGGTCTGTGTTCAACGCCAGGCTGCCAGGCTCAGCAGCCCTCGAACTGCTTATCCTTCAGCCCTCACATGGGAGTCACCTCGAGGCAGCCTTCCTCATCAGATGCCGCTGCTGTGCTCCACCCCGGCCTCTGTCCCTCTGGGCAGTGCTAGTCACATTGGGTTGTCTGGGTTCTTCCGCTTGACCAGTTTCTTAAATGTTGGGAGTTTTCTTTGTCATTTTTGTATCTCCAGCGTCTAACAAAGTTGCAGAATAAAGGAGTAAACATAAATCTCCTAACTACACAGTTAATGGTTTGTTTTATCATTTAACACAGGATTTCATACTTGTGAAGTTAAATGTTTCCTATTAATAGTAGTGTCCAACAGCCTTGTTCTCTCTCTCCCTCTCCCTATCTCTCTCTGTCTCTCTCTCTCTATTCTCTATCTTTATCTTTCTATCTCTTCTTTCTCTCTGCCGCGCCCCCCCCTCTGCCTCCCCCGCCAGCCTGGTGCTCTGAGATATGATGAGCAGAAGGCTGTTTCACTTGTTCCCTAGAGAACAGGTTCCCATTTCAGAGTCTATGGCCAAGGTGATCCAGCCATGCAAACGGCTGTAAAAAGCCCATTCAGACCCCTTCTGCAGAGGATCTCTCCAGACTTGAAGAGCAGGGCAGTTGTCAGAGATGACTGAAAGGGTCTGGTGTTGGGGACTTGGAGGAGCTCTGGGGGCTGACAGAAACTGGTTCTGGAAGCCCAGTGACTGTTCATCCCCGGCCTAGCACAGCTCTTTCTGGTTCTACCTCAGCCAGAAGCACATTAGCGGTTGGCTTTGCCTGCTGACCTCCGCACAAACGGAGAAGGGACAGGGAAGAAGTTGTCAATTGTGACACCCACAGGTCCAAGTGCTCCTTAGGGGGAGCTCTGATCTTAAGACTAATCTCTTCTGGCTCCTGGGGTGCAGGTCACTGTTTATGCTTGATCTAGGAACATTCAAGAGAGACCTGAACTATTCCATTCCTGAGAGCCAAACAAGCAAACCCTGTGCAGACTAGCACTGAGCTGAGGGTGAGAGTGAAGTTAGGGGGCAGGAGGGAAGAGTTTAGAAGTATGGGGGAGGTGGGCTGTGGTCCAGGGAGGTAGCTCTGATGGGCAGGGGGTGGTGGGCATGTCAGCCAGGTGATCAGCTTAGGAGGATGATCTGAATTAATTCTCATAATCCCTGGACTCGGGACTCAGCCTCCTTCCTAATCCCATCCCAGGAGATCATCCTTTCTGAGGACTGATGCAGCCATTTATCCCCTTTTACCCTTATTTCTAAATGCCTAGATCCTTTTATTAAAAATTTTAAAATGAGTATTTGAAACATGCAAAAAAAAGTATAGCATTGGGAGCAACATTACAAATATCCATGTACACAAGACTAAAACCCCGCTATTCATATGTTGCCACATTTGATTCTATGGTTTTACAGTTTTACATGTTTATATCCACAAATAATACATCATTTTGATTTTTTTGTTTTAGAAATCTGCCTAAATGGTGGTGTATACTTTTTCTGCAAAGATTTTTCTCTATTCTTTTACATTAATCCATGTTATTTTCTATAGCTCCAGTTCATGAATACTATTTCATTGCTGAATAGGTCACAATTTATTTATCCATTTTTTTGCTAGTGGGCATTTAGGCTTTTTCCAGTTTGTGGGCATTTAGGCTTTTTCCATTGTTAAAAACAATGCTGCAGTGGATAGTTTTGTGAAAGCCTCCTGTGTGTTTCCCTAGGGCAGATATGAAGAAATGGAATTTCTGAGTCATGGGATAGGTGCAACTCTGCTAGTTGTGGCCATGTTGTTCTGTAAAGTAGTCAGACCAATTTAAACACCAGTCATTACAGCTTTATTTATTTATTTATATCGTTTATCCCCTGGTCCCCCACTGGCTTGGACATTATGTAGTCTATTTCTGTTGTTTCAGTGATTACATTTTTATATATTTTCTTTCTTAACATTGTTCCTTAAGTCTACAGTGACTGTACATTTTCTGAATAATAGAAGGAACTTTAGACATGTTAATTCTGATCTTTCTCCACAATCTCCCACATTTCAGTCTAGTATTTTAGTTTTATCTTGTTTCTAACCCCATTAAATTTAGGTTAAATACATTAGCACACCTAGATAAGCATTGAAGTGATGATTCATCACTGCCACCATCATCTCTATCCTTCTGGATTCATTAATGTATATAAAAATTCATCTGCACACCAATTCTTCTTGCAGTCAATTCTTTCAGTTTCTTTCTTATGAAGTGTGTTCGTTTGTGACATTTCAGTGAAGGTCCTTGAGTGGTAGGCATTCTCATTTTTTGCCTTAAAATGCATGTGTTTCACATCCTTTACATGGACACTTATGTATTTATTTATTATTTTAAAGAGAAGAAGAAGAAAAATAGAAATAAAATAAAACAGAGTTTCCAATCAGGCTAATAGGAGAGTAACAATAACTAATACATTGCATGTTGTTATCTTCAGAGTAGTTACTCAGAGTACAAGATATAGGCATGATATATTGTCCAGACAATATTAGCACAAATCTTTCTTTTCAGTGAACTAGGATAAATTATCTGTATAACTATCTTAACTGTCTTGTGTACATATATACATTTTCCTTTTCCCTTCTTTCCTTTCTATTTTCTCCCATCACAGTTTAGCTTTTCTTTTGAACAGTTTCTTCCCAGTTCACAATATGTATTATACATTTTGGATCTTATTTACTCGTTCAGCTTCTCACACTAGTGAGACAATGTGGTGTTTACACATATGGGCCTGATTTATTTCACTTATGAGTATGGTCTCAGGTTGCATCCATTTACCTACAAAAGTCTTGAGTTTATCTTTCTTTATGGCTGAGTAGTACTCCTTTATATTAAAAAAATCATCTTTTTTATCCATTCCTTGGTTGATGGCATTTGGGTTGTTTCTAAGATTTAACTATTACAAATTGTGCTGCTATAAGTGTGGGTGCACATATATCGCTATGGTATGATGTTTTTAATTCTTCTAGGAAGATATCCAGAAGGGGAATAGCTGGGTTGAATGGGACCTCTAATCCTAGTTTGGTTTTTTTTCTTGTCTTTTGGAGACAGGGTTTCACTATGTAGTCCAGGCCTTGAACTCACTTTGTGGCCCAGACTAGACTTGAACTCACAACAATCCTCCTGCCTTAGCCTCCCAAATGCTGGGATTACAAGCGTGTGTTACCACGCTTGGCTTAGTCCTAGCTTTTAAAGGAATCTCCACACTAATTTCTATAGTCATTGCACCAGTCTATACTCCCCCTAACAGTGGAGAAGGGTTTCTTTTACCCCATAGTCCCACCAGCATTTGTTATTGTTTGATTTTTTTTTTTTTGTACTGGGAATCAAACTGAGGACCTTGTGCTTGCTAGGCAGGTGCTGTGCCACTGAGCTATATGCCTGGCCCTATTGTTTGATTTCCTGATGGTAGCCATTCTTTCTGGAGTGAGATAGAATCTCAGTGTTATTTTAATTTGCATCTCTCAAATGACCAGTGATTTTGAACATTTTTTCATGTATTTATTTGCTATTTGTATTTCTTCATCTGAGAAGTGTGTATTCATCTCAGATGCCCATTTATGGATTGGGTCTTTGAATTTGAGAGGGCTGATTCTTTTCAATTTTTTATATATTTTAGATATAAGTCCTTTGTCTGAGGGACAACTGCCTATAATTTTTTGCCACTCTGTGGGTTGTCTTTTCATTCTGTTGGGGATTTCTTTTGCTGTGCAGAAGCTTTTTAACAGGATGAGATGCCATTTGTTGATTCTTTGTAGTATTTCCTATGCAGTCTGGGTTTTGTTTTTTGTTTTTCTTTTTTTGGTCTTTTTGAGACAGGGTCTCACTATGCAGTTCAGGCTGGCCTTGAGCTCACTTTGTAGCCCAGGCTGGCCGCAAACTCGCAGCGATCCTCCTGCTTCAGCCTCCCAAGTGCTGGGATTACAGGCATGCACCACCACTCCCGGCCAGTCTGTGTTTTGTTCATGAAGTCTCTGCCTATACCTATGTCTTCAAGGGTACTACTTATACATGGAAATTTAGAATTTAGTGGGCATAGAATTCTAGGTATTTTCCCCTCACGTTTTGGAGATTTTTTCCTGTAATCTTTTGTTACTAAATATAATATTTTCTATAAAGCTTTTCTGTATTTTTTCTCTAATAGTTTGTTGCTAGTAAGATGTCAGCTGGTAATGTAATGTTATCTTTGTAGATGAACAGGCATTTCCCTTTCTGGTTGCTTTTAAGATATTTCTCTTTCTCTTCAGTTTTCCTCAGCTTCATCATTGTATGTTTATGAGCTTGGAACTCTTCAACCCAAAGATTTACGTCTTTTTTGCATTTTGGAAATTTCTCAGTGTTACCTGTTAAACTATTACATTTCCCCTATTCTGTCAGTCTCTTTCAGGATATATTAGTCTGTCTCATGCTTTCCCTGATGTCTTTTAATTGTTCTTTCATATTTTCTCTCATCACTTTCTCACTTTTTCATATTTTGAGCAGTTTCATCAGTTCTATCTTCCAATTCACAAATTCTTTCTTTGACTTAGTCTAATGTACTATTTAGCACATAAATGAGTCTTTAATTTTGATTATGTCTTTCTTAATGTTTTATTTTTCTTTAATAATCTGCTTTTTATTGTGCCCTATTTTCATTGCATTTTATTTTCTTGCCTTTATCTTTAATACTTTTATGTATACTTACATAGCATTTTTCATGTTGTTGTATTATGTGAAGTTCTTGGGGTAATCTCTTGTTTGCTGTGTCTACCAACTCTTCCTTATTATGGATTTGTCTAGCTCTGTTTCATCTGAACCAAACCTGCCACTGAATTCACCACAAAAGTGGCAACAGGGAAGTTCATAAAGGGCATGCCCCAAACTACCCCAAGATGAGGCTGGTTAGGATTACAAAGAAAAAAGCTTTAAATACCAGGTGATCAAGCCAAAGCATTTATTAGGAGAACGTGCATACTAAATAGGTTATCCTATGTCAAGTGTCCTCAAGGTAGATAGTAAGACAGTGACATGCTGGGTATGGACCTAGGTATGTCTGCAGTGAGGGCGTCGGGGAGGGAATACACATGAAGGTTTAGGAAATTTGGCTCGAGACAGTGCTAGCTTCTATGTTTTTTTTTTTGTTTTTTTTTTTGTTTTTGGTTTTTCTCCGGTACCGGGAACCGCACTCACGACCCTGCGCTTGCCAGGCAGGCGCTTTGCTGCTGAGCTAAATCCCCAGCCCAGTGCTAGCTTCTATGTATTTAGCAGCATGCTTGATCTTTCAGTGTTTTGAGCAACAACCTAAGCTACTGTACCAGTGCCTGGGAATGTTCAAGGCTTCAACTTGAGTTCAAAGCTACAGAGGAAACATGGGTTACAAAGTTACCAATGCATTCTGTATTTTTCAGCCAGGACAGAGAAAAAAGTGGAGGAAACTAAAGCACTCTGTAATTTATACTGTTTTATTGTGAGCCTTGTTTAATTGTTTTGTTCTGTCTTGTTTTGAGACAGGGTCTCACCATGTAGTACAGGCTGCCCTTGAACTCACTTATGTAACCCAGGCTGGCCTCAAACTCACAATGATCCTCCTGCCTCAACCTCCTGAGTGCTAGGATTATAGGTATGCACCACCATGCCTGGCATAGGTTTCTGTTTTTTGTTCTTTTGTCTTTTTGAGTCGTGGGTGTGTGTGTGTGTGAGAGAGAGAGAGAGAGAGAGAAAGAGAAAGTCCTCTCACATGCCCTGTCTTATACAAACATTCTTATAGAGTTCTTTAATGCTTCTGTGCAGCTGTGTGGCATTCCTAGGGATTTGAAGAGTCCTGAACCAGGTTTATATTTAATTTCTCTGCTTGTATCCAGCATGTGCATATAACATACAGTGGCAGTCCTTTTCCATGTTCCAGGGCTCCCAGTGGACACCCAAAATTGTAGACAGTATAACTATGATCAAGTTTAATTTAGAGTAGTCACTACTTAGAGTTTTGCTTCTGTAATTTCATCACCCCCCCCAGTCAACTGTGGTCTGACAATATTAAGTAGAAAATTCCAGAAATAAACAATTCGTAAATATCAAATTGCACACCATGCTGAGCAGCATGACAAAATCTCATGCTGTCCAGCGCCAGCCAGCCCAGGATATGGATCATCTCTTTGTCCAGAGCATCCTTGCTGTGTGTGCTACCTGGCTATTAGTCACTTAGTACCCGTCTGGGTCATGAGGTTGACTTATGTCATCATAATGCTTGGGTTCAAGTTAACCCTTAAGTGTAGCCTAATGCTACATCATAGCACCTATGTCATTCACCTCACTTCGTTTCAGCATATAGGCATTGTATCATCTCACATGACCACAAGAAGGATGAGTACACTACAATAAGATATTCTGAGGAAGACAGGCAGACCTCATTCATGTAACTTTTATCATATATTGTAATACTGTCCTATTTTATTATTCATTGTTGTTTTTGTTTTACTTCATTTTCAGTGCTGGAGATTGAATCCAGGGGCTTGTTTACTTATTGTTATTAATCTCTTACTATGCCTAATTGATACAGTAAATCCAGATATAATACAAGCACTTGGTCAGGCTTTGAATTTTAATTCCCCAGGGCTGACTTGTATTTCTGTTTCTTTTTCTGCTGCCTCAAACTGGTGGGTATACTTTTTAGACTGTTTTTCATGGACAACATAGACCTTTGATGTTCTGAGCTTTACTCAGGGTTCAGTTCCAACTCCTCTCTGATGGGCTGAGGCTGCATATTTTATAACTGGAAGTATTAAAACACAGCTCCAGATCCCTGGGCATTTATTTGTTTCTGACATTCACTATAGGCCACTGTGACATCTTCTTCCTTTTTTCCCCCTTTTTGGCTTTGCATTCTTTCTTTCATTCTGATATTTGGGAATTTTCTTTTTCAAAAACATTATACAATTGTTCTTTATCTTTTGTGTGTATGGTGGTCATTGAACTTGAACCCAGGGCTCATTCATGCTGGGCAAGTGTTCTGCCACTAAGTTACATTTCCACACTACCCTCACCCAGCCCATTTTTATTTTTTTACTTGGAGACGGGGTAGTTTCCTGCCTAGCTGTTGGACCTTGGGTCCAGTGCATTCCATAGCATGGGTTTTACGCAGAGAGCTTGCCTGTTTTTTGACCTCCAGCTCAGCTTGGCCTCCAACATGTTCCCATCACTGGTTCTTCACCTGAGGCTCTCCGAGGGGCTGTCTTTGTACATAACGACAGACAGCCCTTAGTCTGACCTCCTCAGGCTCAGCCAGATGCTGTGCAGACTCTGCTGGCCAGTTTGCCTCTATGGAAATGATGGGGATAAAACATGCCAGAGACTGTTTGGAAAGAAGCTCGTTCTCAGCACCGTTGAACTACACACTTCAAAGCCATTTCTTCACCCAGCCTAGAAAAGCAGGCATTGCATGTGGCAGCCAGCCCAGGAAGAACAGAAAAAACAAAAACAGGGCTCGTCCGGGATTTGAACCCGGGACCTCTCGCACCCTAAGCGAGAATCATACCCCTAGACCAACGAGCCACTGGTAATTTCTGCTGGCCAGATGTGTCCTCTCTGCCACAGCATTATTAGTAGTAGCAGCAGCAGCAGCAGCAGTTTGTGGTTCCTTGGATCGGCCTCTTTTCTAGGCTGGCTCCCAGCCCAGGCTGGCAGCGCTCCAGCAGGCCTTGCTCCTGGGCTGTCTCTTGATCCTACCCAGCCCTGGGCAGAGCCACGCAGATATTCCTGTGCCCCAGGGCACCAGGCAGGGCCCATTCTTCTAAGCATGGTTGGGTGAAAAGGGGCACTGAAGGACTCAGGCCCTGGCAACTGCCACTTTCCTGGGCACCCCAGCACTGTGTGAGCCTGTCTGGGAGTCATGGTACCAAACTAAGAACTATTCTTCTTTCTTCACTCATGATCGGACAAGCAGAAAAAGTTCTCCAAGTCCATTAGATTCCTAGGTGAGGCTCACCCTTAACAAGTGACATTTGCTGAATCACTCAGGTTCTGCATCTGCCCAAGGGGGCAGGCAATACCCGCCCTCTCTGCCTTATAGGTTGAGGTGAGAGGCTGTGTGTGAACTCACGCTGCACAGTGTAAAGTGCTGTACCAAGGAAATGGGCTGCGACAGTCACACAACGCAAGGGAACAAGTAGCCATTTAATGCCTGCTGCGTGCCAGACAGTGTGCTCTTTGCAGATCTTATAAACTTTATAACAACCTGGTGAGGTCAGTGTCACCCCTCTGTGACACAAAGAAGCTTGCCTAAATTCCACTTTCATTTTGTATTTGTCTGAATACTTACACTTGCCTAAATTCAGCTTATTCACATGTGTCTCAGTCTGAAGCCTGTTTGAAATGCAGCACACTGGACTTCCTAAAAAAATCAGACATGGGAACACATCCTGTATGTACCCACACTGCCGCCTCCCCACACTGTCCTGCTCATCCTGCCAGGGAAAGCTTTGCCTACTGTGTAAGGGTAGCCTGATAGGGGTCCTTCTGGTGGGGATAGCCCACATCCAAAGAGAGTGAGGGATGAGATCCCATCTCAGATGCAGGGCCTGATAGGAGACCCCTGTGGTCTGGGCCTGGCTCTTTCTCTCTTGTGTGTCCACAGTGCCTTATACCACACCCATCAAGTCAGTGCCTGTCTCACTCACTTCCAGGGAGCTGCTCTCTCTGTGCCGGGAGCTCTATGGGGATGGAGCTCTGACTTGGTGGTCTTTTGTTTGTTTGTTGGTACTAGGGATTGAGCTCAGGGCCTTCCCGTGCTAGGCAAGCACTGTACCACTGAGCCACATCCCCAGCCAGACTTGGTCTTTGAGTCTAACCCCGTATCTCACCCTTGGTAGTCCTACTCACAGTGCAAACAATTCCCAAGACCTCTGGGTGCTTGGCCTGGGTAAACCCTTTGCCAGATCAATCTCATTTAACCCTCGCACAACTGTTGTAGTCATGGCTATGCAAATGTCTGTGGAGTGAATGGAGGAGTGAATGAAAGTCTCAGGAGTGCACCAAAAAAAAAAAAAAATCACACGTGCAACAGCTATTCAGTTGACTCCTCCTGCTTGGCTCAGAGTAGAAAACATACTCTTGGAGGAACCCTCCAACTTCCTCCATTAAGCAGCCTTTCTAATGAGCCAGTACCTGTGGTAGACAGGTGGGAAAAATGGCCCCCACTTGCAACAATGGATTGGCCAGCATTCCTTCATCACTAGGGCATACAGTTATTGTCGCCACCCAGGAGGGTCTCAACTAGGCACCTGGCTCTACTGTCTAATCATGGGCAGAGAGGGATGCAACTGCTCATCTGTTCTCGAACCAGGGAGACTTTTTTTGGGTAGCTGTTCCCAATATTTAAACTGACTTTTAATAAAAGCACGCTCAACATGTCACTGCATTATCTCAGCACACATTCCCTAAATTGTTCCTCTCAGTGGGTGTGCCGGAGAGTGGTGTTGCTCAAAGCTATGGCTCAGAGGGAGACTTTGCTGAAAATGTTTCGGAGCTGAGACTGAGGTTGGGTCCCAGCCAGTGCTCCTCTTAGAGGGTGCTGTTGAATTTGGGGCAAGACCTTTCTTTCTGTGTGGCCTTATCTGCAGCAGCATCCTGTCCACTAAATACCAGTCATCCCTTCTCTGTTGTTACGACAGCCACAAACACCCCTTGCGCACTTTAGAACGTCTCTCCGCGGTGGGGGTTGTGTGGGAAGAGAGTGAGCCTGGTAGAAATCCACCAGGACCTGCTTCCAGTTCACTTCCAGGCTAAAATTACTGTGCTCTTGCTGCACACAGTAGGACTCTAGGCTCCCCGTCTTTTGTTTGTCTCTGTATCAGAGAAGCCACAGATGGAATTTTGGGGGATTCTCACTCTCCTCTGAGGCGTGAGGATGGCTTTCAAGCATGGCAAATCCTTGAATGAGTCCTCATTTCTACAACCTCAAGCCCACTTTTCCTTGATCTCATCACTGTCTAGAGACCCTTACAGGTCAGGACTCAACAGACAGTATTGTCGCAGCGCGTTTCCTCCAGCACAGTCACCTCCTCCACAGCAAAAAACTAACACTGGTTGTCTCTGAACAGGGAAACTGAATAAATAGATGGAGGTGGGGTGGGAAACATTTCCCACCGTATATTCCTTTTTACGTTTTGAATTTTGGGCTCTGAATCAATGTATCCCTATATTCCACTCAAAATTATAAAGAATACTAAGAGAGACAGAAGTAATAATTAGGGTAAGGAGAAATGCATTTCAGCCTCCAGGGAGCCAAAACTCCCCCGATCAGAGCTCAGCAGAGACTCGTATTTGGCCCTTGCCCTAATGTTTCTGGCTTCTGTACAGTTTTAATTGTGCTTGGTGCTGTGCTGGGTCCTTAATGGAGGTCAGTGATAGATGCAATCCTGGGAAGCTGGTTGGTGTGTCTACTCAGCGCAAACTATGCGAGGACAGAGTTTACTGTGTCCCACCCATGTCTTCTCTAAGAAGTCCCAGAGAGGCAGTCTTGTCAGTCATATTCCCAACAACAATTGGTTTGCATTGATTCTCTGGACACTTTGAATTATGTAAATGAGTAGCTTCTAGAAATCGTGAGACTGTGTGTAGCTGGTTCACAGGGTGATCATATTTCACTTCCAGTCCTGACACTTTAACTCCTTGGTGGTATTTCCTCTCTTTAGCTCCTAATTAGATTCTCGGGTTCTGCTGTCCCATATCTATTATCTATTTCTTGACTCCTCCTGCTTGGCTCAGAGTAGAAAACATACCCTTGGAGGAACCCTCCAACTTCCTCCATTAAGCAGCCTTTCTAATGAGCCAGTACCTGTGGTAGACAGGTGGGAAAAATGGCCCTTATCTATTTCTGGATAAAGGGGGTATAAATAAACTGCTAATGAGAATAGAGAGAGGGAAAAAAGCAAACAAACCCTGAAGCTATTCATTTTTTCTGGACTTTCCTTTTTTTTTTTTTTCCTTTGACAATTAGAATGGCTGGAAAAATGAATTTTCTCTTGACTGTTTTCCATTCCGTTCTGGGTATTTGAAAGTCTAAATCCAAATCAGGCATTGCCAACCAGAGAGGAGGGATGGGGGAGTTCATCTCCTCAGGACAGTTCTGGTTATCATAACAGGGGCAGTAGTGGAGATTTGCATCTAGTTGGGTGACCCAGGATGCTGTTAAACACTCCACAATGCACAGGACAGTGACCACAGTAAGGAATTATCTGCCATGGCTATTCTCTTGCTCCGTGGCAACTCTGTAAGGCAGGCAAGGCAAGGATAGGCTGATTGGGGCTGGCATTTTTGATCTCTAGGTTTTACGGCTGATTATTTTCTGGCTCAGTCTTATTTTCAGGGAAAGAGGGTTGTAACCATGACAGAGCTTCCAGTCAGAGCCATTTGCAGAGGCGGGCACCTTGGCAGTGCTGCAGACAGCTGAGGGCAACTTGTTCCGTGCAGGTCAGGCTAACACGGGCCCATGTGCCCTGCTCAGGAAGAGGTTTCTTTGGCTGCCCCTTGTTCCTGGCTTGGTAGGTCCTGCCTAGGCAGTCTGGCGGTTCGAAAGTGGCCTTGCAATTTCTAGACTCTTGGTTGGATCTCTTCTGTAATTGCCTGGATCGCACCTGCAGGAGAGCATGTGTGTGGGGTTGCCTGAGTGTCGGTGCACGAGAATGCCGGTCTCTCAGATTGGCTGACTAGTCTCTATCCAGCTCTTCTAGCTCAGAATTCAAGGAACTCAACAGACATCCTGGCCATCCTAGGAAACAGTTTTGCTTTTATTAACCCACACGTGTGACAGAGGAGACTGTGAGGCCGGGAGAAGGGTGGTGGCTGGTAATACTGCAGACCTCATTCAGGTTAGGTGACCAGTATAGCTGAGCCCTGTGAGAACCAGCTGATACAGGGGACTGGCTGGCCCAGTGGATTGGCTGTGACACATACACTCCTGTAAATGTGAAGAAAGGAAAGGGTAGAACAGGGAGGAACCAGCCTGGGTCACTAAGAAAAGAATCATGTCAAGCCAACTCCACTCATTTCCTTTTTAAGAATGGTGTTGAGTGCTGGGCATGGTGGCACACACCTGTAATCCCAGCACAGGGCAGGCTGAGGCAGGAGGATTCTTGTGAGTTTGAGACCAACCTAGCCTACAAAGTGAGCTCAAGGCCAGCCTGAACTGCATAGCAAGACCCTGCCTCAAAAAGACAAAAAAGAAAAAAATGGTTTTGATAGGGCTAATAAGATGACTTATCACACAAGACCCTAAAGCAGGGAGTATTTGCATTTTTAGGGAAACGTTTTACGTATTTGTTGAAAAAAGTGAGTATTGACTGGCTAATAGTAGGGAGATTAGGGAATGGCTGAAGAATGGTCCCCAAAGATGTAATAAGGGACGAGGCCTTCAGAGGAGTGGGTGCCATAGAGCTCTCTGACTCTGGCTTTGTCTAATGCCCTCCATCCAGGGGAGGGAAGAGAAGTCTCTCTATGCAAATGGTTTTCTCCCCTCTTATTATGTTCTTAGGGAAGAAGATCATTTCTGTCTTCAACCTGGGCTGAGCCAGTAATCTCTAATGGTCAGCAGGGCTTAGAGCTTTCCTCCACCCCCCTGCCTGGAGGCGGTGTGAAGCCAAAAGGAAGAGGAAAGCTGAGGGAAGATCCCAGTGTCCCTTGCTTCCTGTGCTAGTAAAGCACCTCTTGACAAACGCTTGTGCTGGGCCTGAGGTTTCGTTTTTGTCCCTCAGTGAAAAGGGGAGCAGGAAGGCCCGTTATCTGACTGCTTGCTGTGAGACAACACCAGAGACCAGGGTAGAAGAAAAACCACCAGCAGGGACAGATAGGGGGGACATGGACCTCAGAGAGTCAGACCCCAGGACCCATCCCCAGGATCTCCAAGCACACATGCTCAGAGCTTTCCTTCTAGCAGGCTCTTCTCTCCCTTGGAGGATTTGTGAGCTGTGTATTTAGGAAGTGGCTAGAGTTGAGATGTGAAGCTGACACACCGGTGAGACTCCACAGTGTCTGGCCAAGCTGGAATGATGGGATACACCCAAAAAAATGAGGTTGCACTTGGCCCTGGGCCACAGGCGTATTTGTGTGACCCAGTGTGTGAAAAAGTTTGCTTTAATTGACTGTAAATTCACTGCGAGTCCAGAATGTGCACAGCTACCAAAAAACCCGGAGCAGGATCAGACCCAGGATAGTGGCCACAACAAAGGAGAGGCTGGGGCTTGCCCTGGCCCTGCCCAGGCCTCTCTGCAGGTGACAACAAACAGCTCCATAAACCTGTTTCCTCATTGGCATTTTTTTTTTTTTTTTTTTCTGAGACAGGGTGTTATTCTACAGTTCAGGCTGGCCTTAAACTCACTATGTAGCCCAAGCTGGTCTCCAACTCACAGTGATCCTCCTGCCTCAGCCTCCCAAGTGCTGGGATTACAGGTGTGTGCCACCATGCCTGGCTAAATTTCTGAGACTCTTTCCAAATTCCAAAATTTTGATTACTTTTAGAACATATTTGCCTCTTTTGTAGTACTTAAGAATGTACAAAATGCTGATGGTGGATGATACAGCAATTCCACTTGGATAGTAAGTATATATCCAAAAGTAATGAAATGTGTATGTCAAAGAGGTATCTACACTCCCCTGTTTTCTGCAGCAACATTTACAAGAGCCTAGATAGGGAATCAATCTAAGTGTCCACTGATAGATGAGTGGATAAAGAGAATGTGGGATATGTATGTAATAGGATACTGTTCTGCCATAAAAAAAGAATAAAATCCTGTAATTTTCAGCAACACAGATGAGCCTGGAAGACATTATGTTAAGTGAAATAAACCAGGCACAGAAAGGGAAATATCCCGTTCTCACTCATACAAGGAAGCTAAGTGAGCTGATCTTACACAAGTAGAGAGTAAAATAGTAGTTATAAGGGGCCAAAAAAGGGAGGCAGCAGTGGGGATAGAGAAGGCTGGTAAACAGGCATAAGAATAGTTAGAAGAGAGTACAGTGCAGAAGGGAGACTACAGTTAATAATGATTGTCTACTTCCGAACAACATGAAGAGAGGATTTTGAATGTTTCTGTAAGGGGCTGGGGATTTAGCTCAGCGGCAAAAGCGCCTGCCTGAATGTTTCTGTGAGACAACACAGAATTAATAAGTATGTGTGTGATGGATTTGCTAATTACCATGCATTTATCATTAAATATTATATACTCGTGTGGAGATGATGCACTGTAACCCATGAATATGCACAATTGTGATCCAACAATGAAAAATTTTAAAGATGGGTTGGCAGTGTAGCTTAGTGATAGAGAGCGTGCCTGGCATGTGAGAGACTCAGGGTTCCATCCCCAGCATAATAAAAAAACAAAACAAAACACAAACCCTAAAGGTGATGGTGGGTGAATTCCTGTCATGAGGAGGCTGCAAAGCTCTATAGTGTTCACTCTCAGTTTGTGGGCAGGAGGGACTTGACAGTAGGAGCCCTGTGTTAAGTTTTGCTTCAGGTTTTGTTGATTTCTCTATTCTTTATTCATTTTCAGTTTCATTGTTTTCTTCTCTTACCTTTTGTATCTCCTTTGTATTTATTTTGGGATTATTTGTTTTTTCAGGGCTGGGAATTAAACCCAAGCCCTTCCATGTGCCTAGCACATGCTTTGCTACTGATGTAAATAAACCCTTATCCTTATTTTGGGTTTAATTTGCTCTTCTTCAGCTTCTTAAGATGGAAGATTAAATTTTTTCTTTTTTGGGGGTGCTGGGCTGAAGTTTAAATTTTAGGCATTTCCTCTCTCCTAATGTAAATATTTAAAGCTGTAAATTTCTCCCTAAGCACTATTTTGGCAGCATCTCTCAAATCTCAAAATATTGTTTTTATTATTATTTAGCCCAATTCTTTCAAATTTCCTTTATGATTTCTCTTTTGACCCATGGAGTATTTAGATCTATGTTGTTACTTTATAAGAGTTTGAGGACTTTCCAGCTATCTTTTTATTGTTCAGCCTTCAAGATCACTGATCTATTCTGATGTTTTCCAATCCACTATTAATTGAGTTCTCTATTGCACATACTGCACTTTCCAGTTCTGCAATTTCCATTTGGTTCTTTTTTATTCTTCCCGTTCTTCTGTTGAGCTCTGTTAACTAATGATGATCATTTTTTCCCTTTTAGTCCTTAAAGATATTTATAATAGCTGTTTAAATTCCTTCCTGCTGGCACCAATTTCTGAGTCATCTTAGGGTCTATTTCTATTTATTGTTTTTTCTTCTGGCTGTGCCTCACATTTTCCTACAGATTTTTTTCCTTGTTAACTTGCCTTTTAATTTTTTATACTATAGTAGACATTGTAGATAGTACATGTCAGACTGTATTTTGTTATCTTCCAGTGAGGAGTGTTGATTTCATTTTAATAGACAGTTAAATTGCTAGTTGGTTACCTTGACAATTTTAATTTATTTTTTAAAAAATTTTATTTTTTGGCTGAGATAGGGTCTCACTATGTTGTTTAGGTTGGCCTTGAACTCACTAGATATCCCAGGCTGGCCTCAAACTCAAGGTGATCCTCCTGCCTTAGCCTCAGCACGCATCTGGAATTACAGATATGTTCCCCTACACCTAGCTTGGTCACCTCAAGCTTGTTGAAGCATAGTTTCATCCTTTATAGTATGTGTCAGTTTTGGTTTTTGCCCTTAAATCTCCGGGTAAATCTTTTTTTTTTTTTTTTTTTCTTCCAGTACTAGCAATTGAACTCACCACTTTGCGCTTGCCAGGCAGGCGTTGTTACAACAATGGAAAAATTGGTTATATGCAGCAAACGTTTATGTACAAGCCAGTGGGAAGAAAACAATTAATAAAACTTTGGTTCTGGGACC
>NW_004955479.1:9553024-9581487 GCF_000276665.1 Chinchilla lanigera | reverse complement strand
CTTAAAATATGTATTTTAATGATAAAGTATAAAATCCAATTGAAAACTCCTTGTTACAACAATGGAAAAATTGGTTATATGCAGCAAACGTTTATGTACAAGCTAGTGGGAAGAAAACAATTAATAAAACTTTGGTTCTGGGACCATATTACCTTATAATTATTAAAAACAAAACAAAACAAAAGAAACATAATAATGCACAAAAATGCTGAGCCTACTGGCATATGAGAAATACAATTTAATTCACCTGTGAATCTAACCTGATGCAAATCCAACTTGATTAAAAGACAATATTAAATTTCCATACTATTGCTTACAAGAATATGAATAATTACATGAGCACAACATTCATTCTTAAAAGTGAACCTACATATATTTACTCCAAAGATCTAATTTAAGAGAGAGTTTACTGTGTTTATATTTAAAATATTTCATCTGGTTTTGTATCAAGAGCTGATCAGGCTCTCGATCTTATGGTTGAGCTTACTGAAAAGGATTACATAAAGACAATATGCAAATATGTTTTGTGATTGGTCCAGGAAACTCAGAACTCTCTTGGAGCTAAGACAAAGATATCTCTGGACTTGCCTATATTTATTGGTTCCTTCACAATTCAGCGGGGTGCAGGAAGTGGAGGGCACATCTGAGGCAAAAAGCCCTCAAAAATGAGCAGGGCCTTCAGAAGTCGGAACAAAGGCAGTAAATCTTGCTAATTAAAAGAACTGTTTGATCTCTAAGGTTGACAGTTTATTGCCCTTGAGTCCTTTGAGTGAGATTCAGCAGCTGCAGTCTTATCTTGTCTTTAGAAGTTGTAAATATGAGCTTTGCAATACATCCAGAGAGCACTACATTCAGCAACTTAACCCTTACACAGCCTGGTCCCCAACAGTTTTGTATTTTCTGGAGAAATAATTGACATTTTCATATGACTTACTTATATAGGTTTTTCATTATGTAAGAAATTTTCAGAGGGTCTTGAAATTGTGAGCTATAATTGACTTTGTATATTCTCAGTGATTTGATCCAACATGCATTTTTCCATGTAAAACTCAAGACTTATGTACAACACATTGTTTTCTCACAATACTGTGTTGTAACATGAATAACATTAAAATGATTAAGATATTCCCACAGAATATACATTGATATGGATTTCTCCACCGTGCAGGGCCATGCTTCCATGAAAGGTCATGTAAAAAGGAAGACCTCTCACGTTCTGTATTTATACTAACTCTGAGAGTCTTATTACGTGTTCTGAGATGATGGAAATCAAAAAATACTTTCTCATTTTCTCTATGTGGGGTTTTCTTTAGTGTGAGTTCTTTAATGTATTTCAAAGTAAGTGGAGGAATTGAGTGGTTTTCCACCTTTGATCACATACATATGGCTTTGCTCCCATGTGAATCTTTTTACGTATTAGGATGCACTAAGAAAAATAAAACATTCCAGCATTGCTCACACATGTTCAGATTCTGGTTTACTATGAATTCTTTCACATATGTAATTATATCTCTGCATACTGAAAGATTTGGATTTATTGCTTACAATAAAAGGGCTTCTCTCCACGTCAGTCCTTCTGTGTCAGGAAAGGACATTTTATATATTCAGAGCTAATTCCCTTTCTTACTTTTTTATTTAAGAAAAAAACATAATAAAAAACAAATACATAAACAAAGCAGCATAGAGAGCAATAAAAATGATACAGAATTTCAAAACATGGTGATAGGCTATTAACAATGGTTGTACTTTTTTAATGTCTAGGATGCTTACCGGAATAACAAGTCTACACATTGCTTAGGGTCATTGCTACATATTGTCCAGTGCAATTGGTTTCGAGTAATTAACAACACCAGTATGTAAAGAATGCATCCCCATATTGCTTATATAGAATTTCTCCCCAGTGTACCTTTTACTGTATTTTGTTGAAAGATTCCCACATCACTTACATACAGCAATGTGAGTTCTTTCATGATTTTGACAACTACTCTGCGTGTGGGAAGCTATCCTACAAAAGTTGCATACATAGGGTTTCTCCTCAGTGTGAGTACTTTCATGTCTTTTCTGAGGAACACTTTCTCACATTGCTTACATACAGAGGGCTTCTCCCGGTGTGAATTCTTTCATGATTTTGGTGATTACTTTGTGCACTGAACGCTTTCCCGCAATGCTTACATACGTAGGGTTTCTCCCCAGTGTGAGTCCTTTCATGTCTTTTACAATCACTGTGTCTGTGGAAAGCTTTCTCACATTGCTTACATACATAGGGTTTCTCCTTTTTCAAATTTACAAAATGAAGCGTTATTGTCTAAGGATCTCCCACTGTATTTACATACATAGTGTTTTTCTTCAGTGTGAGCTCTTTCATGCATTTGAACACCATAGGGAGAACTGAAATCTTTCCCACTTTGTATACACACATATGTATCCACTCTACTGTGATACCTTTCTCGGATTTGAACATAGTTCAGCGTACTAAAGGCTTTCACATCTTGCTTATATTCAAAGGGCTTCTCATCTATATTAGTTCCTTCAGTTCAATCAGAGTAGGATTTTCCAGATTGCATATATTCACAGGCTTTCTCTTTAGGAGTTGTCTTAGCATGCTTCCAAAGGACTGGAATTCAGGGCAGGCTTCCCCATGTTTGCTGCAGTTTGCCACAGTTGCCTCTAGACAGCTTCTCTTGAAATCCGTGATGCTCATGTGACTTAAGTCCAGTGGTAGCTATGATGGGCACATTTGGGATTTTCTACAGGCAAGGTTTTTACCTGATTTTGTACTGACTGCTTTCACGTACACATTGCCATCTGGAGTCCAAAAACCACTTCATGCTGATACTGTGATTCATATTGATGCCATTTCTTTACCTCTTCACTTTCATACCAGCCACATCCCTAAAGCTTTCCCATGTCACACGTCTGTATTGCTTCTTTTGGGGTGGATCCAGCAAGGCCCACTCCTCCATGGCGAAATTCACAATCACATCTTCAAAAGTCGCTGTCTTCATTGCGTGGCTTGAGGGCCTCCCACAGCCTGCAGCCAGTAGAAGCCTTAAAGCAAGGTGCTCTAGCCAGGCTGGCAGTCTCATATTAGCAAAGTGCTCATGATCTGAACTTTGGCCCCAAGAAAGGGTGCTGCTCCCTCACCATGGTAAATCTTTAGTTCTGGGCCAGATTTCAGCCCTACAGTGGTGGCTTTTGGGGAATTATAAATGGAAAGCCTGACATTTACCTAGCTCTAGCTCCGTGAGATTCACATTCAGTCTTTGCTGAGGTGGGTAGCAGTCAAAATTTGCTCAGCCTGTTCAGACCTGTAACTGTTGCTTTTCTTCTGGGTTCCCTGGAGATTCCTCCAATCATAGTGCAGCAGTTGGGCTTCGTTTAAGGAAAGTTTACAAGGAGATGTTAAGGCTTTCCCTTCTTTCTGAAGTATTGAAGTATAGCAAACCTGGACCTTTGCACTGTGCAACATCCCTAGCCCTTGGTTAAACTGTTTGAGACAGGGTCTTTCTAAGTTGCTACATTGCCCAAGCAAGGACTTGAACTTGTGAGCCTTCTGGGATTATAGGTGTGTGCCATCATGCTCGGCTAAGACCTCCCATTCTATAGCTTTCTTCATTCCAGAAAATCTACTTTCAATTTTCAGCTATTCTAGAGTTCAGAACTTTGTCCTGTGACTCTTACATCCAAGAAAGGCCGTCTGTTGGAGTTCTAGCTGTCCTCTGACGTTTAAACTGGAAATGTCCTCAGGAAAAAATCCACTTAAGTGTAGGTGGTCCCACTCAGTTGTGGTAGCTAGGCCTGTAACTCTGGGAGGCTGAGGCAGGAGGATCATAATTTCCAGCCCAGACTGGGCAATTTAGCAAGATTCTCCTTCAAAATAAAAAATAAAAAAAGGAGTGGGAATGTAGCTCAATGTGAAGACCCTGGGTTCAGTGGCCAGTACCATAAAACAAAGCAAACAACCACCACCCTCCCAAAAAGCCAACAAGAGTTGTCTATTTGCTTCTGCTTTTTAGGTATTTCAGGTACTTTCAAGTAGTTGTCTTTAATATTCTGCCCAGAGTTCATAATTTGTTACCTCTGGGGGTTCATTTAATAAACTATTCTGCCAGTTTAGGAGCATCTTTTCACTTTTAAGTTTCACTTTCAACTTACTTCTTTACAGTCTACTGAGGTGGGGAAGAAGATACATTCATATAGCTAGTGAGTCCCTGTGTGGGCGGGGCTTTGCACGGAGCTGGTGCCCGAGATGGGCTACCCAGAAGAGTTCTTTGCAGGGGCCAGGCAGGACCTGAATGGGCAACTTAGGCTCTGCTGAGTTAAAGGCGGGGGTCAGCATGAATGTGATGTGAGCACAATGACACGACCATCCTGGCTGGCGCTCTGGGTGTGTTACACTGCGGTTTTGTCTAGCACAAACAAATGGAGGCAGTGTGGTTCAAAGATGCCCTCGACCTCCAGGCATTGTCAAGTTGCCTCTTTCCTGTTCCACAAAGGCTGTCCACTAAGGTGCTTTTGGGGTGTTCTCCACCATAACCTGAGGTTGGGGTGCAGAAACCTTCAGGGATAGTTGTGTCAGAAGCCAGAGAGAAGGGTACCTTCTGTAGCTCTACCTAGAGGCCAAAAAAGAAAAAAAAAAGACAAAATGGTCTTCACTGAACATGGTCAGAGTCTCCCAGACCTTAGAGCACCCACATGGACTCACCCCAGCTCCCAGCATTGCACGTTCAGGTTCTTTGACCCTAATCTTTCATCCTCTGAAGAATATACAATCCGCTTTGGGACCACAAAAGGAGGTTTAGGTGGGGGCTTAGGGACTTCTAATCCCAGACTGTGTCCTTGGGAGACTTAGGATCATTCACAGAGCCCAAACGTGTCTTTACAGGAGGGATTTTTGTGGGGAGGGGGACATGGTAGAAGGATAATCTATAAGAGAGACTGGAGGGATGCAGGGGGACAGCCATAAACAAGATGTCGAGGGAAGAGGACTTTTATCTGTTCAAGAACACCTCCTCGGTGGGGCCATGGGATGGGCCTCAGTACCACATTGCCCCTGCCTGGGCCTTCCACCTCCAAGCAGCCTTCATGGGCTTTGTCTTCTTTGTAGGGACACCACTCAATGCCGTAGTGCTGGTGGCCACGCTGCAATACAAAAAGTTGCGGCAGCCACTCAACTATGTTCTGGTCAACGTGTCCCTGGGGGGCTTCCTCTTCTGCATATTCTCTGTCTTCACTGTCTTCATTGCCAGCTGTCATGGATACTTCCTCTTTGGCCGCCATGTCTGTGCTCTAGAGGCCTTCCTGGGCTCCGTGGCAGGTATTTCAAGGGAAGGGAACTATGGGGAGGTAAGGGACACTACTCCAGGACTGGAGCAAGGGGCGACTTTGGGGGTGAAGGGGTCCCTTAAACCCATACAAGAAGTTTGGCCCAAATAATGTTTGAGTGTTAACTCTAAACATGGATCCACCCTTCTGTCTCTCTGGGTGTGCTCCACTTCATCTGTACTCTACTCTGCTGGGTGAAGCTCTGTCCAACCCATTCTTCTCATACTTTGGCACAGGTCTGGTGACAGGCTGGTCACTGGCCTTTCTGGCCTTTGAGCGCTACCTTGTCATCTGTAAGCCCTTTGGCAACTTCCGCTTCAGCTCCAAACATGCACTGGTGGTGGTCGTGGCTACCTGGGTCATCGGTATTGGCGTCTCCATCCCACCCTTCTTCGGCTGGAGCCGGTAAGAGCGCAAAGGAGAAGCGCTGACTTGACTGGAGCTCAGGTTGATGTGGGTGGAAAGGGGCTGAGGACAGCCTTTTAGTCTTGGTAGGGTAGGCCCCAGGAAAGGGCTGATGAGCATCAACATTTACTCTGCAGTTGGAATTACTGTAGCTGCTGCTGGGAAGAACAAAAAAATCTTCCTGCCTGAAGCCTTGTGGCATTCTCTGGGTTATCGTGGAGAATACAATCCAGGAGTCTCAGCTCGCACTCCATGACTTCCTCTGAAGAGCTGAGCTGAGCAAGTGCTTGGTCCTTTGCAGGTTCATCCCCGAGGGCCTGCAGTGCTCCTGCGGCCCCGACTGGTACACCGTGGGCACCAAGTACCGCAGCGAGTACTACACCTGGTTCCTCTTCATCTTTTGCTTCATTGTGCCTCTCTCCCTCATCTGCTTCTCCTACTCTCAGCTGTTGAGGACCCTCAGGGCTGTGAGTGGCTTTTGAGAGGGGCGGGGCAGGGGGCACCAGCAGAGAGGGAAGAATGAGTGGATGCTCTTAAATGTCCACGGCCAGTCAGAGGTGTATCTAATAAAGGTGTGGGGGTAGGAGGAAAGATAAAATGAAATAAAGTGAAATCATCCCTGCTCAAAAAGGTATCAAAAGATGTATGTGGTGTGATCAAAATATACAGTGCATGTTTAAACTAAAAAATTACTATCGTAAAAGCTACATGGTCATGAATCACCCTCAAAATAATTCTGTGCTTTGAACACTTACTGCCCATGCCACTTTCTGAAGCAGTTCTGGAAGTCCTCTTCTGTCTTTATGAGGTGTGATCAAAAATACAGTGAATGCTGCCACAAAGAGCCATCCAATGGAAAGCTAGGCTCGTGGTGTGTCCTCACCCACCTTATTCACTGGACCTGGTGCTTTGTGACCTCTGCCTCTTTCCCAAAGTAAAAAGTGACCATGAAGGTAAACGTTTTGAACAGATTCAGGATATCAAGGCACCCAGAACAGTGCAACCAAAGACATGAAAGACTTCTAGAATTGTTTCAGAAAATGGCAAGAATGACGGGTAAGTGTTTAAAATGAAGGGGATACTTTGAGGTTTAGTGGCAACGTCTTTTACTGTAACAGTAGCCACATACCGTCTGTTTTGATCGTGCCTCATATGGATGTGGACCCTTCCAATGTGGCAAACGGGACAGCCCCCTCCGTTTGCCTTCCTCAAGGGAACAGAGCCAAATAAATTGGGTCAGAAGGGAGGCAATCAGAGTGGGTGTTCCCAGTAGAAAAGGGTCCTGCAATCTGGGAGTTTAGGGTCAGGGATGTGATACTCTCCGGCTTCTGCCCCAGGTGGCAGCTCAGCAGCAGGAGTCAGCTACAACCCAGAAGGCTGAGCGGGAGGTGAGCCGCATGGTGGTGGTGATGGTGGGATCCTTCTGCGTCTGCTATGTGCCCTACGCTGCCCTGGCCATGTACATAGTCAACAATCGTAACCACGGGCTGGACTTACGCCTTGTCACCATTCCTGCTTTCTTTTCCAAGAGTTCCTGTGTATACAATCCCATCATCTACTGCTTCATGAACAAGCAGGTAATGCTATTTCCCTGTCAACAACTTTTAGCCCAGAGCACTCTGGACTCTAGAGGGTTTCTAGAGGCAGATAAGGGAAGCCACAGAAATGCCAAGCAACCACCAAGTAGACCAAGAAGTCCTTGGTAAACCCAGGGAGGATAGAACTTGAGCCAGAAAAAATCACTGTTCCAGAGTAGAGTAAGAAATGGTTTTGTTGAAAAGCTGCTAGATCAATAGTTCTACATTTTGAACATTTCATGTTATTAACCCTTTCCCCTCCAAATTCTAGTCTACAGGAGCAAGCAGCTTTAGACTAGAATTTTGCTAGTTTTCAAGATGAGGAAGACATGTTGAAACCATGAGTAGATCCTGGGAGCTTTGGGGATAGAATGAAAACTCCTCCCCCACCCTTCTTGATGTTACTGTCCCTGTACCCATCTACCAAAGGGGACCATCTCCAGCCCTACCTTTCCTTCCAGTTCCGAGCTTGTATCATGGAATTGGTGTGTAGGAAGCCCATGGCAGATGAATCTGATATGTCCAGCTCCCAGAAAACTGAAGTTTCTGCTGTCTCTTCTAGCAAAGTTGGCCCCAACTAAGGACCCCACATTGGACTGTTTGCAGCAAAGAACTTCCTATGTATGTAAGATTCTACTTTCTTCATCAAAAACACCACAGAAAAAAAGGTGGGATAAATAGTTGCAGTTTGGGGATCCATTTTTCATTTTCCTGCTATTCCCTCCATCCCACAGAGCTGCTGTCCTTGGCTCGGTCTGTACTTCCGACCACCCAACGGCCAGTCCCAAAACTACCAGTTTCTACACTTAAGTGGCACTGACTTAGAGAACTGTGTACAAGTGTTGGCTTTTCAGTGTGGATAACTTCTTTTCCTTTTCAATAACTCTTTTTCTTTCTTTCTGGGGCTCTGTTCTGAGACGCTATATTCCCATTACAATGAATTTAAGAAAATACCTTAGATATGTGTGTTGCTGGAGATTGAACCCAAAGCCTCAGGTAATGCTAAGGAAACCACATTACCACTGAGCTATATCAGTCCTAAGAAAACATCCGTTGTAATGGGAGAGACATAAAGAAAAAAAGAAACAAACCAAAAACAACCCTTGATAGGCCCCGAAAGAGTCTGAAAAACTTCCTTATGTTGACTGCCAAGAGTTGTTACAACTTTGGCTTCGGTAAGGGCGGCCATATCCATAAGCTCCTGGGCCGTGGTGAACTATTCTCGGTGCTTCTCTCCCCTGCTTTTTGGCTAAACCAGCATATGTCTTAGGCTGTACATTTACTGAAGTTAATAGCTTAATTCTCTTGCGTCTTCAAAATTAAGCTGCATTATGTTATCATTTGTAAGGTACACCAAAGTAATTTTCTTTTGTATTTTGAGACAGAGTTTTACTATGAAGTTCAGGTTGTCCTTGAACTCATTAGGTACCTACCCCACTCTGGCCTCAAACTCAAGGTGACGCCTCCCAAGTGCTGGGGTTATAGGCATGCTCCACCATGCCCAGCTTTCAAAGTGACTTTTTGAAAAAGCTTTACTTTATAGTCTGTATCCTCCTTTAACCCTTTTCCCAGCAAGAGCCCTTCTGAGGTAAAAATCAAGATAAAAATGCATGTATCTATTGCACAAAGAATGGCGCGTCGGGATTGCGTAGTTATGCAACAAGCAGCTGGGCTTCTCTCCAGTGACTGGCCCCAGGAAGCAGAGAAGGGCTACAGCTGAGGAGCGGAGGCGGAAAGCTCCAGAAACAGCTGGAAGGGAGTGGCCAATTCGGGAGAAGGCAGCTTTCTCCGTGTTTGGGAGGTGGTTTGGTGAGCCTTCTAGAATTTCCTTTCTGTGACATTTCTATAGCACAAATAATTCTAAGCTAAAGTTCCATTTCTTTTCATTTTTGTGATGCTGGACATTGAACTGAGGCCTCACACAGGCCAGGCAAGTGCTTTCCCACAGAGCTATCACCAGCCGCTAGTTCTAAGAGAATGAACGACACATATCCCACGACAAATGTAAATAATTTTATTTAGAAACAGATAGGTACCTGTTTTCATTATAGAATATAAAACTTGGTTTACACTCTATAAAAAATAACCAATATCCAAATTCAAGAGAGCTAGCACTCACAGAACACACTATGGGTGTGCAGCTATAGTTTACCCACCTCAGGCTTGATTTATACCAAAAACAACAAAAAACACCCAAAACCCCAAGGGGTTCACAGAGACTATAATGCTTGCTGCTAAGTCCTCCACATCCAAAAGCTGCCATCCTAGCAGACTATGGTTTACTAAATTGTGATTTTCACACCAAGCCTGGGCTCTTTGCACCTAGTGAGCTGCAAGGTTGTCTTGCCACACAGTCGTTCATGATGTGCCCTCTCTAAGCCATGGTTGGTGGCAATGTTAATTATCTCTGGTCTTCTCAACAAAAAAAAAAAAAAAAAAAGGGAGATCTGTGAGGGTGGAGCAAGTCCATGACCCTTTGCTGGAGTTAAACCTGAAGACTGCATCCACTATCAAGAGCTCAATGCAAAGGCTGGGTGAAGTGACACGACACTGGCTCTTCACCACACCGAGCAGCCTACCTCAACAGGACTGGAAGACCAGATGATACACCTAGGTTCAGAACTAATCATCACCCAGCACCACCTGAATGTATTATCCACGATATAGGAAATAATAAAGGTTATATACACATATTTATCTTAGTAACCTGAGGGCTAAAGACTTGGAATACAATAATTCTTCTCAAAAGAGGCCCACTGGTAAGAAAGGGACCAGAATGGACAAAGTTCATGTTACATAAAATGTGGGTAAAAGGGAGTTTAGAAACAGGGCGGTTTCTTCAGCTCCTTCTATGAGATCCTACTCTTTGCTAGGGACTGGCCAGCTGCTGATCCATGATAAACTTTTCTTTTTCTTTTGCAGGTGGGGGTGGGTGGAGGAACAGGTGTGATGGTCAAAGGCAGGAAAGGCGAACAATGGTCCTCAAACCAAAGAGCCCTCTCTTTGTAGGTCCTTCCACCTTTGCGTCTGAGCTCACACTGCACTCTGGCGGACGCAGGGGCCTGCTAGTGAGTGGTTTGCATTCTGAGGTATGAGGATCCCTGGTGAAGTCAGCAGCATGTGGTTTTTGGAAACCAGCCTGCAAGATAAGAACACTGCAACCAAGTTTGTAACTAATACTGCCTATTTAACTACTGTCCAAAGAGAAAAGGAAGGAAAAAAATCTCCACTATATTGAGATGTTCGAAGCTTTCATATAAAATTGTCCAAATACTCTATTTTATCTTAGGTTTCTCGCACAAATTCTCATTCAATGATTATTTCTCTCATTAAAGGCACTTTCAATGACATGATTGGAAAGGGGTGATTTTTTAACTGCAGTGAAACCAAGATTAATTCCTGGGGAAGAGGAGCTGGATGTGGCACTTACAGTGATTTCAACAGGCAAATAATTATGTTTGGAGCATTTTGACACATACACACCCAGAAAAAAAATATTTATGCTCTTACCACATTTGTATTTTTCATTTAGTTTTCCAGCCGTTCCTAGCTGGAAACAGCTCTATTAAGAGCTAGAAATAGCTGTGTAAAGAGATCACACTCACTACTGATTGACTTTCAAGTCACTGGCCCTAACTCTTCCCACCACAGCTGTGTTTTACAAAATTAGCAAATAGCTAGTCCTATCGGGGAAAAGAATGAAGTCAAGTTGGTCCAAGCTTTCTTATAGCACACGGATCTTTCTGCCCTGCCCAGCTAACAGCAGGATCAGTTGTGGGACCCACAGCAACTGAATGAAGTATGTTGCCACTACTACTTTTGAAATGCTGGACTTTTCAACAGGCAAGATTAAGTATTAATATCTCTAAACATAAATTGTGGAGTATATGTTTTTCCTTTTTTCTCTCCTGAACATATTCCTACTGATCTCAGGCTTAAAAAATTAGTTAAGTGAGCATTATAAAAATTACATGATAAGGAATTGAGAGAGTAAAGGTTAATGTTTGCCTACATGTTTGGGTTGAGGATCTTGATCTTTCATATCATACTCCCAACTAGAGAACAAATACAAAAATAAGCACACCATGTTATACATTATACAAAGTGTAGATCTACAAACACAAGTGTACTAAGTAGAGTTGTTCCTCAGAAGCACATTTTCCCTCCAGTCCCGAGGAGGAGGAGGAATAGGGACGGGATGGTTTTCATTATTCCATTATGCCTTTTCACGTCTTAAAAGTTTGTAATAACAGTCTCAGTAGCGCAAACAATTTCATATGAAACCAGAAGCTGTAAAAATAAATTACTTTTGAAGAGACGTGGGTTCCTGTCTGCAGCTCAGAACTCATCATGTCGTACTAAGGCCTCCCCAAAATCTGTGGCCTGGCTGCCCACAAATAAATCGTACTTGTCGACAATCTCCTCCTTCGTAAGCTTGCCATCCTGAAGTTAGAGAGAGCAGTGAATTGAGGCAGCATATATTTCCCATTCCAAATTCAGAAACACTGCTAGAAAATAATACCACCTAATTAGGATTTAAGATTTGAATTCCCACTAAATATGAACTCAGCCCTCATCTCCTCTCCCCTGCTACACGCGCGCGCGCGCGCGCGCGCGCGCGCGCACACACACACACACACCCTCGCTCACACAAAAGGAAAGAAAATAATGTCTTTCTTATCAAGAAAGTTAAAAGTGGAGGATGGGGGGTAAACAAAGTGAAAGTGAGAGGATGGACATGACATAACTCCTGGAGAGAGATACAGGTTTGCTTCCTGAGGATCAAACTCTCCCTTTAGAGCAAAACATGGCTAAGAGAAGGTCAAAACAAAGACTTCAAAGTTACTGTCTAACAGGAACAATGAAACCTGTCAGTATCCAGCCTAGCCTGCACCTCCCCTCTGGCCCAGCCACCAACCCAAAAAAAGGCCCACACACTCATTTCAAACAGAACCAAGAGACAAGGGACAACTGTTCACATTTCCTTTCCTCACACAGCTCAGAACATAGCCATCTGGCTACAGAAGTGAGTGAGCATGAAGTCCAAACAGATCAACCTTTAAAAAGGTTCTAAGCCAGTGATGGCAAACCTTTCCAAGCCTTTTTTTTTTTTTTTTGGAGACAGGGTTTCACTATGCAGTTCAGGCTGACCTTGTGCTCACTATATAGCCCAAGCTGGCCTCAAACTCAAAGTGATCCCTCTGCCTCAGCCTTTGGAGTGCTGGGATTACAGGTGTGCACGCCCAGTAGTGGCTAGAGCTTTCAGTGATAACAAACAGCTGGCTGTGGCATGCTTGCTGTAGGTTTGCCACCAATGCTTTAAGGTAAGAAACTGCAGATTAGCTTAGACTGATTTTCAGTTTATTCCAGGCATCACTGGAGTTCGAGGGCAACCTAGGCTACATAGGAAGTTTAAGGCTAGCCTGGACTACATAGTGAGACCCTATCTCAACAAACCAAAACCCTAAAAAACCAAACCAAACAAAACCTTTTAAGAAAAGATGAACTAAATGTCTAAGATAACTGATCAAGAACCATTTTAAAAGGCTGTGGAGAAAAGCTGGTTTAAAACTTGCTGTAGAGGATCTGATTTTTAAGAAAGACAATAAGCAGCTTTGAGAAGACAGAATGAATTTGTAAGAGGTAAAATAACAAAGAAAAAAAAGCAAGAAAATGTCCTGGGGATCAAAATGACAGAGGACACACGCTGATACTGTCCACAGAGAAGCTCTTTTCTGAAGCCCAGGTTCCTCCAACACAAACAGCACTGGGCAAAAGGATTTCTAAAATGAGATCAGATAGCTAGTGCTGCCTGGAAAGTTTTCAATCACCCAATTTAGATCCTTAGCAGACCTGGGCTAATTAAGACCTTAAATGCTCTATGTACCCTGGTAAAACTTTTTTAGGCGATTCCCTAGAAACAGACTTTGATCATTGCCAAACTGCTTGTGCCTGGAGCGACTAACCTTATTTTGGTCTGACTCATAGACCAGGTGCCTGGCTTCTGCCTCTGCATGGTCATAGTCTGAGGGGAGGATCCAGTCTTTGGTCTCTTCCTTGTCCATCTTTCCATCACGGTTCTTATCTCGAAACTCAACAAACTGTTCTCGCTCTGTCTTCACCCATTCTGGCTCATCAGCGTTTCCATCGTGGCTGTACATGTCACCTGTGTGCACAGAAGTACACAAAAGAGGTCTTTCTTTTAATCCAGCTTGTTTTCCTCAGTCACTTGTTTGGAACCATGAATACATAGTTATAACTACAGTTACACAGGCATCTTAGGAAGGAGAGAGCTTAGAAAGCAAGGTATTTTTCTTGGGTTTAATTACGGATCTTGCAACAAGAATCTGTTGATTGCTGTAGCTATTGATTGGGAGTGACATAAAAGCAAAAGAGTCCTGGTATCTTAAAAAATGGAGACATTAGAAAAGTTGACTGTCACCCAGAAGAATGAAGACTACTTGTTCCTTACATTTCATTTCATCTCAGATAGCTAATTAAACAGGACCACTGGGTCCAGAAGGTGGAATTTTAAATTCAAGGAAACTTGACGTGTATGTTATAAGCCCACACTGTCTACCAACCAATTCCAACCCAAAATGCATTTCACCAGTGGTCTTCAGAGGACAAGCATACCCATGGGCGAAGCGGAACACTGTCATGGAATACAATGGCAGGGGACAGTCACAAAAGAACCGAAGTCCAGATCTTCAACTTCCCCTACAGATTTCCTTAAAAACGCTATCTGTATAAGAACACAGCTCTGGTGCCTTCAAGTCTTCTTTGCTGCGTCCTCTTTCCCAGTCACCCTTTCCTCATTGTGTAGAAGGAGGCACATTATCAAACACTCAGTTGTCATGAAACTTACTAGGGCACAAAAGCTTCCTGGGTGATGAAAAGAGAGACAGTCAGACGTATTACTGCTAGCCTTGAGAAAGTAGATGTCTGAAAAAATGGAAATCTAGGTTTTTAATTTGTTGGTTTTTAAAATAAAACTGTGTCTGGGTTTTAGCTATGAGAGCATTTTAAAACAATTTCTGATGAAATATGATTTTTTCATATATAACTCAAAGAGTTTTCAAGAACTGACAATGCTATGACAACTCTTTCATTCCCATCAACCTACTTACGTAAACAAGGGCTCTTAGCACGTTCTCTAAATAAACTGACCTAGGAGTTGGTGCTGAAATTTGTTTCAAAGCAGCCACAACTGTCATCCACGAATAGAAAACTACTTGAAAAAAATGTAGGATATATTTTTTATTAAAATGGACATAGTATGCTGTAAATGTTAATTTGTTCAACTATTTAATAGTTTTAACAGTAACAACTTGGAAGACAAAGTGTAAGAGTCATAACTGAAAAGAATTATTTTCATGTTTCAATCTACGTATATAATATACTTACAAATAACTATGCCAAGGTGATTTAAAGCTTTCAAAATAAAACATATTAAAGTTGGACATGGTGGCACACACCTGTCATTTTAACAATTTGGGAGGCTGAGGCAAGATGGTAAGTTCTAGCCCAGCCTGGGTAACTTGAGGATGTAGCTCAATAAAAGGGTTTTATCTCCAGCAGTACTAGGAGGTGGGGGAAGTTAAACTGAAAAATGGATGAAGAAGAAACAATAGCATAAAATTTACAAGTAATACAGAATAGCTTAGTCCTTTATCTTTTCAAGGCAATACTATTTCTGGTCCATTTTGTGACTGGATGTGGAATAAACACATCCCCAAATTTCCTCTAAAATTTAACAAAAACTAATGTAATCAACCAATAGGTACACTGATCTCATTAAATCAAACCTGTCATTAAAAATATGTATGTAGTACAAGGAACGATTTCTATTTTAAACTGTTAAATGTAAACACAGCAGCTAACATTAAGTGCTTTCAGTATTCTAGGCCCCCATAAGAATTTTACTTATATTATCACCACTTTTGTTTTTGTTATGAAAACTGTCAAACATACAAAAGTTGAAAATAGTCCACAGAACTCCTTAACCATCATCAAACTTAACTACTATCAAGCTTTTGCCACACATGCTCCATCTATCCCCTTTTTCTTTTTCCCCCTGAACTACTGTAGGGTAAATCCCAAGTATCATTTACCTCTATGTATCTTAGAATGTATCTCTCAAAATTATGGGTGTTTTCTTTCTTTTTTTTGAGACAGAGTCTCACTATCTAGCTCAGGCTGGCTTTGAGCTCACTATGCAGCCCAGGCTGGCCTCAAAATACTTTCTTATACAGTATAGCCATAATACTATTATTATGTTTTATAAAACAAATTCTTGGCATCATCTAATACCCAGTCTAAATTTGAACATCTTGATTTTTTTTTTAAATTTTGTTTTTGTCTTTTTGAGACAGGGTCTCACTATGCAGTTCAGGCTGGCCTTGCGCTCACTTTGTAGCCCAGGCTGATCTCGAACTTGCAACAATCCTCTGGCCTCAGCCTCCCGAGTGCTGGAATTACAGGCATGCACCACCACACCCGGCCTTATCTTTAAAGATTCTTTGTTCAAATTCACATGGTAGGCAGGAACTTGATAAGGTGTTTGTTTATTTTTAACTTATTAAATTTTATTTTTTGTCATTTATATTTTAGATTTTAGAATTAAGGTATTTTATAAATGTTGATATTTACAACCAGAGATTATTCTTTACAACTGTTTAAAGTTCAAGTAAAATATTTTAGATGCTCACTTTTTTATTTTATTTTTTTGAGATAAGGTTTCAGATGTATTTGAGGCTGTACTTGAACTCACTATGTATTCCAGGATGGCCTTGAACTCAAGGTGATCCTCCTGCCTTAGCCTCCCGAGTGCTGGGATTATAGGTATATGCCACCAATCTGCCAGGCATACAAAGAGAATGCTATTTGTCAAATTTTATTTTAGGAGTTAAGAGAACAAATCTGAAGATTCCTGGGTAATACTCCATCTAAATATTTCTATCTGTGTCTCATGTAAGGCATGGGTATACACCTACCAGAAGCCTAGTTTCTAGCAGCTCTAAACAAAGGGAATCATTTAGTCAGTACTATCTTCTTTCTGAAACTTGAGGATGAAGGACAAAATTACTCCTCCCGTCTCAATGTCAAAGAAATTCCTCAGGAATTCAACTCCCTATCCCCACATTCAGAAAATGGTCACTGGGTCAGGGGGCTGTCCTGGCTCCTGAGGGTTAAGACTTAGCGGCACAAGGCCTGCCTGGCAAGCGCAAGGTCGTGAGTTCGATTCCTGGTACTGGAAGAAAACCAAAACCCCTCCCCTGCCAAGAAAAGACTTGTTCACAGTATACATACTGGAAGTTCTGAATGAGAGGAATGGATGTATGCTTAAAAGATATAATTTTAACAGAAGCTAGAATATACTACAAAACACTAGATGAGACTGTCTTGAAGAAAGTTTTCAGAAATATGCATACGTCTTAGAGTTGCATAACCAAATGTTTCCTTCTTTCAATTTTTTTTTTGGTAGGGAGTGGGTACTGGCAATCAAACTTAGGACCCTGCACTTGCCAGGCAGGTGCTGTGCCGCTGAGCTACATTCCTGGCCATGACCAAATGTTTACAGATGAAATGAAATGATAATCAGGATGTTCTTCAAAATAAGAAAGGAGCCGGGCGTGGTGGCACATGCCTGTAATCCCAGCACTCGGGAGGCTGAGGCAGCAGGATTGTTGCAAGTTCGAGGCGAGCCTGGGCTATGAAGTGAGCTCAAGGCCAGCCAGAACTGCATAGCGAGACCCTGTCTCAAAAAAGACTAAATAAATAAATAAATAAATAAAAGTAAAGAAATGGATGAGACTGAGAGAACGTGGTTGAGAACTGACAGTTGCTGAGGCACAGGGGCATGGGGATTCTTTACTCTTCTAATTTTGTGTCTGAAATGCTCTCTAACAATTTTAAAGCATAAAAAGAATTGAACAGTGTAACTCTGGGTGCTTAATAATGTTACATGTGATAGGCAAAGCACTTCATGTTCTCTCAACAGGGAAGAAACTGGCACATAAACTCTGCTCTTGAAGCTAGATGATGTGGAGGGAGACAGAAATATCTCCTTATTTGGCCTCAGTATTTGGCAAGCGACGCTGCTTAACAGTGATAAACCTTAAACTGTCTCTGGAAGATCAAGTAAGTCAGTTCTTCAGTTTTAACAATGGTGATAAAATAGCAAAATCCAAGAATAAAAATGATAAAAAATTTAAAAGTAGAAAATCCTATAAATGTCAACTTGGGTCACAAAACATACTCAGGCATTTCTCCACTGTCCTGATGAACTCCATTAAAAAATTATTTTGGGAAAAACCCTACTCTCCATTGTTCAATTTGTCTTTCCCTAATAAGTATGATTAGACAGCGTATAACGAAAGGAGTGACTTTGTTCAAAGCAGTTTATTAACCAATGACAGAGGGAGACCTTAATTCTCCTTTTCAGACTTAAGGTAAATATTTCAGGCAAAAATCAGAGGTCTAAAAACAAATGGATTATCTGAAACAGAAAACCAGTGTTCCAGTAAATAAGTTACTATGAGCAAAAATAAGAATGTAAAGTAACAAAGGAACGGACTAGAGAACCTAGAAATACATCTACACATGCACAACCAAGTGATATTCCACAACAGGGTCAAAAAAATATACTGGAGAAAGGGCAGCCTGTTAAATAAGTGGTGCTAGGGAATTCAGATATTTGTATGTAGAACACTGAAACTTGGGCTTTATCTCTAAACACAAAAAAATCAAATCGAAATGAATAATGATTTAAATGTACAACCTGAAGCTATAAAACTATTAGGAAAAGTGGAGTTTTATCAAACTAGGAAGTTTCTGCAAAGAAAAGGAAACAGCAGGAGAGCCAAGGCACAACCAGAAGAACAGGAGAAAATATCTGCAAACGATTCATCTGACAAGGGATGAATACAATATATAAGGGACTCAAACAAGAGCAACAAACAACATGAAAATAAAATACCAAAACAAAAAATAATCCAGTAAAAAGATGGGGAAATGATCTGAATGGACATTTCCCAAAAGATCTACAAATGGTCAACAGTATATGCCCAAGTGTTCAGCGTCGCTAATCATCAGGGAAATGCAACAAACAACACAAGGAGTGTCGTCTTATCCTACTGAGAAGGGCTACATCAGAAAGATGGAAGTGACAAATGCTGGTGAGGTTGTGAAGAAAGGGAAACTCTCACATACTACTGATGGAAACGTAAATTAGTGGTCATTATAGAAAACAATACAGAAGACCTCAAAAACTAAATAAAGTTACCATATGATTAAACTAGTCAACTACTGGATACATATCTAAAGGAAATGAAATCAGTGTATCGAAGGGACACCTTATTGTAGCATTATTCATAATAGCAAGCATAGGAACTAGCTGAGATGTCCATTGATGGATATATAAAGAAAATACAGTATAAACCAGGTGTGGTGGCACATACCTGTAATCCCAGCACTTGGGAAGCTGAGGCAGGAGGCACTGAGTCTGAGGCCAGCCTGGGCTACACAGTGCATTCAAGGCCAGTCTGAACTACATACCAAGACCCTACCTCACTATCCCCCTAAAAGGGTATTTATACAAGTGGAGTGCTATTCAACCATAAAAATAATAAAGTCCTGTCATATGTGGCAACATAGGTAGAGCTGGAGGACATACACTTTACATAAAATAAGCCAGGCACAAAAAAAACTATTGCCTGTCCTCATTCACTAAGTGGAGGTTTAAAAAGTTGATTTCATAGAAGAGAGAATGATCCTGAGAAGCCAGGAAGGTGTGCCAGTTAATCTTAATCGTCCACCTGAGTCCCTAGCTCACTGCAACTGTTTACCATCAATTCCACAGGGCATATGTGATGCAAGGTATCTATGCTACACAATATAGTAACCGCTGGCCAGCCACAGGTAGCTAACTGCTACTGAACCCTTGATATGTGGCTGATCCAAACTGGGATGTGCTAGATATACACAGTTTAAAAAAAAACCTCAGTGATCTACACTAATAGTAAGTGAAAATTAGAGTACTTCTGAATAGCAGATTGACTAAAAGTGCATGCTTCTTTTTTTCCCCAGACAAGGTCTTGCTATGTAGCTCAGTTTAGGCTGGCCTTGAATTCGCAGTCCAGGCCAGCCTCGAGTAGCGGTTCTCTTGCCTCAGACTTCCAAGTGCTGGGATTACAGGCGTGTGGCACTACACCCTGCCTAAAGTACATTCTTGAAATTAATTTCACTTTTTAATGAGGCTATTAGAAAAATTAAAATTATGTATGTGGTTCATATTTCTGTTTTGATTGGACAGCCCTGCTAGGGATACTTTATCACAGCCCACTATTCATCACACTGAACTAGCATAAAGACCTGGTAAAAGCTGACCACAGGGCAAATTATTTTTATGGAGGATTACATCTTCCAAAGTGTATCAGCTTCTTCTAAGAAAAATACTAGATGGCACATGCCTACAATCCCAGACATTGAGAGGCTGAGGCAGGAGGATTGCCATGATGTTAGAGGCCAGCCTGGACTACATAGTAAGACTATCTCAAAAAAAAAAAAAACAACAAACAAAAAACCCAACCAAACAAACAAAAACCCCTCAAAACAAAAAACAAACCCCACAAAAAAACCAAAGAACAAAAACCCCCAAAACAACCTAGAAAGGACTTACCAATATATTCTTCTAGATCAATGAAACCATCAGCATTTTTATCTATATCCTCCATTGTTTCCTAAACAGAAAAGAACAAGACACTTACAAACTTACTTCTTCATGAATTTGCCCATAACAAAGTATGGTGTATCTGCATAGTTAAAACCACAGGAAAGTAATGCTTTCCTAGCTAGAAAATGGCAGAATATTAGCAATTTCTGTGTTTCAACCTAAGATAACCAAGAGTCTTCTTAGAGGAGCACTGACTGCTTGATGATGCCCTGGTCAGGTGAAGTCATGGTTACAGAGAGGTGGCCAGTGATTAGACCAGTATTAGTCTACACAACTGTCTTCTTTTAATTTTTTTTATTTTTTTGGTTTTTCTCCAGTACTGGGAACCGAACTCACGACCTTGTGCTTGCCAGGCAGGCGCTTTGCCGCTGAGCTAAATACCCAGCCCATACTGTCTTCTGTGAGAATTCTGACTACTGACCACAGGGTGTTATAAAAACAAACAAACAAACAAACAAACAAGGAACTTCCTCCCTTACTACCACTGAAATGGCAAATAAATAATCTGATGGGAAGTATTATCTTGTTAAACAGAAAAACTAAGACACTTAAAAACAGTGATAGTGTTTAGATTCTGAATCTGGCCAGTATTTGTGTAGCAAATCATTCCACCAAACACACAGGAAATGCTACAGAGGAGGGACGGCATAGGCAATAGCAGGAGGAACAGTCTCCTTCAGAATCGCTGACCTCACCCACCTGCACTACTATGTCTTTCATGTAGTCGTACTCTTCAGGGTGGAGGAAAGCTGTGAACTCCTCCTTTGTGGCAATGAGGTCTCCATCCTTGTCCGCCATCTTAAACCTCCTCTCATCTCTTACCATCATCTGTTTGTAGTTAAATCCATCATCAGGGTCTGGGTCATCTAGAAAACAAAAATTTACATCAGATCTTTAGGGCTCCCAGTAAACGTGAAATACGTGGGGTGCCGAATCAATTTCCAAGAAAGATAAACCAAGCAATGCAGAAATAACTCTTGATTCAGCAGGTAAAATTAAACCAAGCAATGCAGAAATAACTTGGTTCCAAAGGCAATACTATAGAGACATTTAGTTTGGGGTTTAAGCTCCTGCAATCATACCTCAAATCAGGTTTAAACAGAGTGTAAATGTTTGCCCTCCAACATGAACTGTGGCTTCTGGATTACTCAACAGGGAATGCTGGGTTACTCATTGTTACTGGTGTTAACACTGATAGAAGGCTTACATTTCCTAGTTACATCGCTCTAAAGCCATACTGTCTGAGTTTGAACTCTACCACTCCTAACTGTATGTTCTTAGACAAGTAACTTTCATCATGTGAATCACTGTACCTCAGGTCCCTTATCTGTAAGATGAGAATAATAATGGTGCCTGCCTCATACAGTTGTTATGAGAATAAAATCTAGGCTAAGTGCTTAGGAAAATGCCTGGCATATAGTTGGCATTCAATAAATGTCAGCTATTGCTATTTTTATTAAACATTAGGCTCCATTAAGAAGCTAGATGTCAAAGGACTTCTGTCCCATTTTAGGACACTTGGATTCAAGCAACAGACCATCACTCTGAAAGGTCACACTTTTTTCCCCCCACTCAACCCAGAAATCTACCAAAAGTTACAGGCACTGTTCATTCTCCATTTATGTGAGATTCTAGAAAACGTAAACTAATTTAGAATTACATACAGAAATTAGGGTCAGTAGTTACTAGGGACAGGGGTGTAGGGAAGGTGACGGACACATGAAAAAATTTTGGAAGGTGATATCATTACCTTGACTGTAGTTAGTTTCACTAGTACATACATTATGTCAAAAACTCATTAACTGTGCATTTAAATATGCAGTTTATTGTATGTCACTTATACCTTGGTAGAGCTGTTAGGCCCCGCATTTAATTCCCCAACTGCCCCCACTATTTTTAATAGTGTAATTAAATCTTCCCACACATTAAGCACAGTTAAAAAAGTAAAATTTTAAAAATCGTTCTATTTTTAGAGCATGCAGTTTGAAACTTTTTTGTTGAGTGTCAAAAATTTAGGAAGACAGCTTACTGGATCACACATGAGGCTTTGGGACCCTGTGTATGTATACTCAAACCCATATAGGTGGGCGATGGAGAATTTAAGGAAAATACCATTTTCTCAGATAGTAAGTCACACGTTCTAAATAAATACCAAGTTACATTATCAACTATGTAACACTGAAGCCAATTTACACTTTCAGACTAGATTCTTAGCTAGAAGCCTTCCTCCCACACATAAAAGGATGGAAAAAGGAAGATGCAATGCTTTATTTTTAATGACAATTTACATGTCTATAGCTCTGCTAGGAGTGCTATACTTGCCTTACTCTATGGCCCTTGCTGGCCTGTACACAGTACCAGATGGGCTCTTAATCTAGTCTTGGTCTCTAGTTTTAAGTTTTAGTAGTCTGTATTTTACTTGTAGCAGACAGTGTTAATGTTCTTTTTGTAGATAGTGAATTCATGGAGAAAGACTTTACTAATAAGAGCTGAGATGATTTATACCTGAACTCAAAAGTGAATTGAAACACACAAAAACTCAGCACTGGTCTAAGCCAACTCCTTACCCCCAGGGTTGTCTACCCGCAGGCCTCCAGGGAAAGATGCCTTATAAAGACATCATTTCTCCAGCCAGTGTTTCAATTTGTGTACAGTTTCAGGCAGCAGAAATACCCATTACATTGAATCATCTGCCCTGTGAGGCAGTAAGAGCTTTCCACGGATTTTTATGTACATAATCATACATAGTTGAGGCAGCATTCTGGGCAGCAAGTGAGTGCCTAGGTCTGAGCTGAGATTTATTAACACACTGTTTTGTTTAGACCACTAAACAAAAAGAGAGTAGTTAGCCTACTCTCTTGCTTTACATTTATAAATTAATTCTGAATGAGTAAGAAAGGTACTGGGGGGATAAAAAAAAAAAGGAAGGTACTGGGTCTCAGCCAGCGAGCAAGAAACATAGGATGCCTCTCCATCTGTGCTGGCTTTTTAATACACGTGTTCTTAATCGGGTGAAGGATATGTTTGGTTCTTGGCTATGCATCAAGCATTGAGAGAGATTGCCACTTTAGTCTTAGGAATGAGAACAAGCCCAACATAGAAATAAAAGTCTCTTCACCAGAAACACATGCACTCCTGCAATTAGCACAGGCAGCTGGCTATCTGGTGGGAAAACAGACCATTATACTCACTGTAGTTAGTTAGTGTGGAGAACTCTTGCTTGAACCCAGAAACCTGTCTAATTTCCATGATAAAAATGCAAAAAGTATCATTTAAAATGCTTGCCTCAAATTATATCCTTGTATGACACAGAAATCTCACAAATAAAAACACGCTATTCATCAACTCTGTAAAGTGCCACTTATGGTAGTATTTAACAATGGGCACATGTAAAAGTGGCAAAGAAAATCACTCAGGTGGCCCAAATAAACAGAAAAGCTTCTAAATCAACAGAAAGCAACCAAAATAACACTGATTTGCCTTGAAGCATTTGCAAAACCAGCTAATATACTCATGTGCCAGAGAAGACAAATGGGAAATCTTCACTTCCAAACTCAACAAGCAGAGGTACTGAAATAATTCAATTTTATCAAGGAAAGGTATTTTATCTGAGTTTTATTTTAGTGACAAAGACAGTAATTTTCTTCCTACTCTTCCCAGTTATAAAAGAATCTAGTCTGGTTTGAGTTGTAGGTCCAACATTTTAATGGACCATGTCAAGAGACACCTTCAGGCCTCTTAAGTAGCACTGTTGGAATAATGGAGACATACTCCAAAAATTGTTTCTGTGAGGAAGGACAGAAAAAAGTGATAAGACATATCTCCAATGCTCAAGATGTAGAAGATGCCAGGTTTCAGCAAACCAGAATTTAAACACTTAACTTATAAATTTAAAATGCAACTATTTAGGATAGGCACAATTTCTTCTTTTCCTTTACTGCGTGACCCATTTGCTTCTTTGACCCAAGACCACAGTCTCGGCCAGGCTGACACCTCGCCCCTTACCCAGGTAAGTGCCATAAGTCACGTTTCTGTACTCATCCCAGGAGATAAAGCCGTCTTGATTCATATCAAACTCCTGCCACTGGTTTTCAACATTGTCATATATGTATTTCTTCTGGGCGTGCTTAATCCAGGATTTCAGCTCCCCCTCCGTCACAAACCCATCTTTATCCGCGTCTATTTTATCTACAATCACTCTACAAGACAAAACAGTTACGTTTCAAGGTGCCGGTCCACAAGGCTTTTTCCCCCAGATAGTAGGGACCTACCTAAAACGTAGCCGTAGGTGGCATTTTTATACTCCTCCCAGGAAACGAGGCCGTCCTCATTGAGGTCATGCCCCTTCCACTGTCGTTCTACATCCTCGTAAATCCAGCGCTTTTGTGCAAACTTAATCCAGTCTTTGAGTTCATCCACAGTGACAAACCCGTCCTTGTCGCCATCTATTTTACTTACAATTTTTCTGTAGAAAATGCAGAGAAATCCAGCAAGAGGTTAAAAGGACACAAAACTCTGGACATAGCCAGATGTGTACTGTGACCAGAGGTGCTGCCTAGAGCTAACACGAAACAAAAAATTCTCGCAAAAACAAACCGCCAGACAGGGCACAGGGCACTGCATGGCCACGTTGAAGTGTCCGTTACTGGTCTAATGAGGCCTCGGGAGAAGGCAAACAAGGTGTGTGGCTGGTACACAGGGCACCACAACAAGCCCAGCCTTCCTTGCGGTTAGGGTTAGGCCTACGGTCAGGATTCGGGAGTAGGCATCCAGGCTCACCTAGGCTCTTTCTCCATCAAACAAGCATATCTTTGTATTTCTCTTTCCGGAACTTAGGACAGGATTTTCTTGCTAAATAAGCACAACCACTAACAGTGGTTTCCTTAATATTCAAAACATTTAAATCAGACTTTAAAAATGTATCTGCTTTTAGAAAAAGGCAGTATTTTTGTTCAAAACATGTTATCAGATATGGTTCTGGGATCACTTATATTTCAAGTCATAATTATTTTGTAAAAAACAGCAGCTCTTTTATACTGGTGACTTGGACATTTACATATATGAAAAGAGAGAACTCTGAGGAAATGAGGGAAGGATGTACACGTTTTCTTTGACTGTGAGACAGTTAGTAAGCTGAGAGGGTTAGTGTGCAGAGTATAAAGCAAAACAATATACTTCGCCTTTTATGAGCTTATTTTTTCCAAATCTGTCATGTTAAGGATTTAAAAATATGTTCATGATATCAGAACTACCTTAATGATGCAATCCACTACCTATAGATGCTCAGACAAATCTATGTAACTCACACAAATAAATGCCCAGTTTGGAATTGGAACTTTAAATAAAAACTTCTTGGCATACTCTTATACTAAATTGAAAAAAAAAGACTGTCTCTTGGTAGCAAATACTGTTAATGTCTTCTCCTAGTTTGTGCTAATTTCATAAATATAAAATGGGAGCCAGGCGTGGTGAAGCATGCCTGTAATCCTAGCATCTGGGAGGCTGAAGCAGGAGGACTGCTGATAGTTTAAGGCCAGCCTGAACTACACAGTCTCTACCAACCAACCAACTAACCAACCAAACAAACCAACCATACGTATCTTACATGAGAATGTGATCAGAATCACAGAATACTAGTGACACTGTAAATACAGACTCATCTTGATATTGATATGGTATTAGCTATAACTATTATTACCTGGGCCCTATAAATAATAAGCATTTTCCTTTAGAGAATGTATAATCCTGTAGCTTTAGCTCTGAAATGCTAATAGAAAAGGTAAAATCATCGCTTAATAGCCTTCTATATCTGTATGTATACAAGGGAAAATTTTTTGTAACATTTATCTATAGAAATTAAAAAATATTAACAGATTAAATACTGCAAACATTATCTATACAGTAATGGGATCCAGTCTGTGTACAAATAGTGCCATTGTGCCGTTACACACACAAAGAAAGGGCAATGTACCAGAGCCCTTGCCATCTCCTGAAAGTATTTTTAAACTATTATAAATAGTCTGGAGAAGGATTGCCCAGATAAAAAAAGACGTATGACTGTCAAAGATGGGCTTTTCTTAATGAAGATGGCTGGAAATATTCAATGGTTTAACCTAGGCATTGGTAAACTGTTTATTGGAAAGGGAAATATACAGTAAATATTTTTACTTTGTGGGTCACGTGTTCTGTCACGCGCGTGCACACCCACACCCACACACATATCCCTCTAAAATGTAAAAGCCATTCTTGAGGCCCATCTAGCTTGCAGGCAGTTATCAAAGTATACTGGAAGTGGACATGTCCTATTTCTGGTATGAAGCTCTAAACTCCGATTTTCTTTTTTTAAACTCTGATCTTTAGGCCGGGCATGGTGGTGCATGACTGTAATCCCACCACTTGGGAGCCTGAGGCAGGAGGATCATTGTGAGTTCTGTGAGTCTGAGATCAGCCTGGGCTACAAAGTGAGCTCAAGGACGGCCTGAACTGCATAGTGAGACCCTGTCTCAAAAATATAAAAAACAAAACAACCCTGATCTTTAAGGATCTGTATAAATTTGGAAGCTAATGTAGGACCCTATGACACTGGAGAACTGTAGATATAGTTATGGTGCCACTAAGCAAACATTTAGACTAAAACAGACACAATGCACCTAGTGGAACTCAGGCCATGTCTTTCAAGAGGTAACACATGCATCTACATTTTAAGTGGCATAAAGCAAACAACTATGGGTATAATGTCAGCACTCTGGGAAGCTGAGGCAGGAAGATCGAAAGTTCAAGTGAAGCCTGGCCAACTCTACAATTCAAGAAGGCTCTAAGTTCAATTCTCAGTACCACCAAAAACAAAATTTCATCATATGTATTTTCATGGGTGCACTTCTCTGAGGAAGAATCCTTAGCTTCTTTCAAAGCGTCTGAACCTATGATTTCTTGGAAGGACAATGGAAGAACTTTTTCACATCAAAGACCACTACTTCAAAACAAAAATGTTCCTCAAAAGGGGACATATGTGAAAAGCATACATAGGCATTTTTTTTTGCCAGTAGAGTAAAAATGATAATATATACACATAGAAAACCATGTCTTCTTTGTTAACATTCTTTTTTTTGGTACTGGGAATCACACTTGGGACCTTATGCTTGCCAGCCAGGTGCAATTCTGCTGAGCTATAGTCCCAGCTCTGTTAACATCCTTTTTTTTTTTTTTTTTTTTTTAATTTTTTCCCTTCCTACTTTCTTTATTTTTGTGTGTGTGTAGTTTTTTTTTTTTTTTTTGAGACAGGGTCTTGCAATGCAGTTCAGGCTGCCCTGAGCTCACTTTGTAGCCCAGGCTGGTCTTGAACTCACAATGATCCTCCTGTCTCAGCCTCCTGAGTGCTGGGATTACAGGTGTGCGCCATCACACCCGGCCCCTGTTAACATTCTTAATAAGAAAAAAAGGTACTGAAAATGGTGTATTATAATCATTTAAAAATGCATCCTGCAGTCTTCTAGATATTGAAGATTGCAAAAACAGTAGTAAATTTTTTGCAACTATTAGTATAAATGATGACTTTCTCAATAATTACTTGCTTTACAGAAAGATTTTAAAGAAGGGATAAAAAAAAATAAAGAAGAGGTGGAGGGGGCAGATCTACTCTTTCCAATCTCTCATATGTAATTACTTACCAAAACAATGTTTAGATATGCCACAGTAGCTGGGCTTGGTGGTACACACCTGTATCTCAGCACTCCAGAGGCTGAGGCAGGAGGATTGCCATGAGTTTGAGGCCTTAGCCATGAGACTTTGTCTCAAACAAAACAAAACAAAACAAAACAAAACAAAATAAAAACCCAGAGTAAAAAAAAAAGTTGGGGCCAGGGATATAGCTCAATGGTATTAGTGCCTGCCTGGCAAGCACAAGGTCCGGAGTCAGATTCCCAGTACCAAAAAAAAAAAAAAAAAAAAAAAAAAAAAACAAACCAAACCAAACCAAACCAAAAAAAAAGGTTCATGTGGGACTCTTGCTTCCCCAGTACTCAGGACATAAACCAGGGATATCTGTCATTTGCTCCAAAATTTGGGAGAAGCAAGCAGTATTGTACTTAGTTCATTCTATTAAAAAAAAAAATTGTTGTTTCTTCTTTATCTAAATAGTCTGCTCGTGTGTTAAACTTTCAGTAATATTTACAGACGACAAGAACATTTTCTTCTTACTAAAAACTGCTAGCAGAGCTACTCCATTACCTGCAAAGAGCCAGAACAGCTTCATTGAAGTACTGTGTTCCCTAAGTGGCTCCAAACCTAAAGGGTCTTCATTACTTGAGTAACTCTGTTGGATATGGTGGTACCCGCCTGAAACCCCAGCACTTCGGAGGCTGAGGAAGGACTGGCACAAGTTCGAGGCCAGCCAGGGCTACATAGTGAGTTCAAGGGCAGCC
>NW_004955479.1:9541964-9551948 GCF_000276665.1 Chinchilla lanigera | reverse complement strand
GCTTGCCAGGCAGGCGCTTTGCCGCTGAGCTAAATCCCCAGCCCCCTAAATCAACTCTTTAGGTAAAAAACTATCTGCTGAGACCCACAGAGCCTGACCATGGCCTGGCCATTACTGAAAATGGTAACTCACACTCTGACGTTAAAACAATCACTTGCCATAATGTTCTAAAAGGCTAGACTGGTTTATTAGGCTATGGTTGAAGGACACTCTGGGAAATTACAAGTTTTATGGAATGTGACCAAAACAAACAAACAAAACAAAACAAAAAAAATCCACAGCTGGGCGTGGTGGCACATGCCTGTAATCCCAGCACTGGGGAGGGAGGCTGAGGCAGGAGGATCATTGCAAGTTCGAGACCAGCCTGGGACACAAAGTGAGCTTAAGGCCAGCCTGAACTGCATAGTGAGATCCTGTCTCAAAAAGAGACCAAAAAAAAAAAAAAAAACAGACCGCCACAGTCCAAGAGTCCAATTTGTAGTTACCTACTCAGAGACTTGGCCTGGACAACAATGAATAATAGGAACAAACCTCCCAAGTTAAAAGTAGCAGAAATAAAAAGCCCCAAGTAGTATTCTGTCATCAAGATATGCAGTTCAAGCTAGTTCATAGAGGTAGTGGGCAGTTATGTGAAAAATTAGTATGTTTTGTTGAATGAGGTACAAACTGTTAAATCAATGGTGAAATGTATAAAAAGACACTTAAAAAATTAATTTTTAGTGGTAGCAATTCTGGGGTTAGCTTTCAAAAAATATAGTTCAGCACAGATTTAGTGATGACTGAACCAGAAAAGAAAAAAGAATAGCAGATGTATAAAGAATGGCATTGCCCTAACCATCCCAGAGAGTTGGCACCTTACCCAAGCCTTTCCTTGCTCTCTTCCGGTGTGAGCTGATCAAAAGTCTTTGCTTCTTCAGCACCCAAGAAGGCATCATGGTCATAATCAAAACTCTGGGCATCATCGTGAACTTTGTCACTCAGCTGAGGCTCATGATGTACACGGTCCTTCTTTTCTGTAGGCTTGCTCAAGGCAAAGGCTGTGCACAGGGACAGGCACATAAGAAACTGTCGTAGGTCCATGATCAGATCTTAAAGAAAATGAAAGGCAGTTACTATAGGAGGCAGTATGCCTAATAATTACATAAACCAAAAGTTCACAAAATTCTATGCAAGTCATTTGTATTACTCAAAAATATTACTTCACCCATTAAGTACGGTAGAATCAAACTCTCTATAGTGTTTTTACAGTAGAAAATCTTTACCAGTTTCCTTCATCATCTGGTTGTAGAAGAGAAGGAATTTATAACTACAATGTCCTCTTTGTAAGTAGAGTTTCCTTTTTTTTTTGTCTTTTTGAGACAGGGTCTTGCTACGCAGTCCAGGCTGGCCTTGAGCTCACTTTGTAGCCCAGGCTGGTCTCAAACTCGCAATGATCCTGCTGCCTCAAGCCTCCTGAGTGCTGGGATTACAGGTGTGTGCCACCACAGCCGGCACTGTGAGTCTCTTTAAAAGACATTGATGTAGAATTTTAATCCCTGTGGTCAATTTGGTAAGAATTAAAAGTGAAGGAACCATAATTTAAATTCTGACTTCAAATCCTTTACTTTTTGTAGTGTAACAGTGGTCTAGTCTTGAAACCTGACTAGTTATTAAAATCACATAAGGAAGCACTGAGTAAGCTTTCCCCATTGATATAGAATCTCTCACAATGAATTCAGGTATATCTGTAGCTTTGAATGCTTCTAAAGTGATTCTGAAGCTCACCAAATTGTGAACCAATGAAAAACTCAGCTTCCTTGACCTATAGCTCCCATCTCCCATGTATATGCTAACTAATCTTGAATCACCTTCGAACACCAACAGTCCATAAGGTCTGTATAACAATTTCTTCATCTTTCTGTTTAGCTGTGTTTCCCAAATTTGCCCAACAGTCCATAAGGTCTGTACAGCAATTTCTTCATCTTCCTGTTTAGCTGTGTTTCCCAAATTTGCCCAGGTGTAAGAATCACCTGCAGTACTGGTCAAACTAGATACCTAGGCCCTACTCCAGACCTTAGTCCTGCTGCAGTCACAGGTAAATCTAATGAACAAGCACAAGGCAGGAACAACTTTATTGAAAAAATGTAACTAAAAAACTGCAGAAAAGCTGCAGGTTAGACATTTCTTTGGGGACTGGGTATGCAGCTCAATGACAAAGTGCTTGTCTAGATGCACAAGGCTGAGACCCTGAGTATGATTCCAAACAATCTGTGTAACACACTCTATTTTTTTTTTGGTCTTTGAGACAGGGTCTTGCTATGCAGTCCAGGCTGGCCTCGAGCTCACTTTGTAGCCCAGGCTAGTCTCAAAATTGCAACAATCCTTCTGCCTCAGCTTCCAAAGTGCTGGGATTACAGGTGTGCGCCCATCACACCCTGCAGTTTAACACACTCTAAATACCCTACAATTCTATCCAGAGAGATTAAGATCTTGAAGGAATAAAATTTGAAAGGGGCTGGGCTGGTAGGGCACGCCTATAATCCTAGCTATCACAGAGGTCGGAGGCAGACAGCTCTCATCTTTAATGCCAGCCTGGGTAACTTAGAGAAACCCTACCTCAAGATAAAGGGTTGAAGACGTACAGTACCTCAGTGCTCCCCGAGTTCAATCCCTAGTACATTCATTAAATAAATCAATGTGAAGGATTTTCCTAGGCTTTTTGTATTTTTTTGTTTGTTCGTTTTGGTTTTTTTTTTCCCTGGTACTGGGAATTGAACTCATGACCTTGAGCTTGCCAGGCAGGCGCTGGGCTCAGCTAAATCCCCAGCCTCCGGCTTTTTGTATTTTGATTAGTCTCTAATCAGTGGAATATGAACTCTAAAAGTCCCCTATTATTGAGAAATTTTTGCAACTTTGTATTATTTCTTATTCATTTCCTACAATCCCTAATACCGAGTAACTGTGAACATGCCTTTCTTTGCAGATGTAATCAAGTTAAAACGAGGTCATATTAGTTTAGGGTGGGCCCTAGTCCAAAGACTGGTGTCTTTAGTTAAGGAAATGTGGACACAAACCAGGATGAGAACGAACTGTAGAAGACGTGCTGACTGGAATGATACATCTACATGTCAGAGAACGCCAAGACTGCTGACAGCTACCAGCAGCTAGGAATAGGCAAAGGAAACTCCTCCCCCGGAGCCCTCCGAGAGCAGGGTCCTGCTGACACCTATGACTCTGAATTTAGTCTCTAGAACTGTGACAGAGAATAATTTTCTGTTCTTGTAAGCTACTCAGTTTGTAGCAACTTGTTCCAGCAATGCTAGGGAAGTAATACAATTAAAGTTACACTGCATCACATGCAAGTTAATGTATTCTTTTGTCTCAGTTTGTAGATTAAACCAGCTGGACTTCACCTTCCCCAGACATCACCAGTGGAACTAGCTAGTCTAGTGCTCATATTTTATATGTAAATACTTATAAAAGTAAGGAAAGTCTTCTAGCAGTTTCTAACTCAGAAGTTCTCAATTCAGACTCCATCCTAGCACACTGTATCTGACCCTGCCTCAATGTTTTGGGAACTAGAATGGAGTGAATTGTAACAGGAGATAAGGAAATTAAATATGTCAATATATTACACATTTTTCAATGTACATATTTTCCTTGTATCCCCCCGAACAATGGCCAAATGAAGTTATACTAGCTTGGATTTATAGAGACTTCTGGGTTAAAACCAAAACTTTTTGGGACAAGGTTTCACTATGCAGTTCAGGCTGGTCTTAAATTCACTTTGTAGTGAGTTTAAAATGCTTAACACGGATGATGGTAAATGTGTATATAAAGATTCCTTAAAAGTAAAAAGAAAGCAGCCAGGCATGGTGGTGTACACCTGTAATCCCAGCAGTAAGGAAAATGAGGCAGGAGGATCACGAATTTGAGCCCAGGCTGGGTAATTTAGTGGCTTAACAAGACCCTGTTTCAAAATAAAAGATTAAAGCCAGGTGCAGTGGTGCATTTGTGTAATCCCAGGAGGCTGAGGCAGGAGGATCCCTGTGCAAGCAAGGCTAGCCTGGGCTACATAGGGAGTTCAAGGCCAGCCTGAACTATATAGCAAAACCCTGTCTCAAAAAAGGGGTGGGGTAGGGGCTAGGGAAGTAGCTCAATGCAAAGATCCTCATTCAATCTCCAGTACCCCCTCCCTCAACAAAGAGGCTGGGTAGGCTGGTGAGGCCGGTACTAAGGTCAGCTTTAACACTACTCTTGCCAGGCACAGTAGTACATGATGCCTATAATCCCACCACAGGGAGGCTGAGGCAGTAGGATTGCCATGAGTTCCTAGAGCAGCCAGGGTTACATAGTGAGACTGTATCTCAAAAAAACAAAAAACAGTATGTGTGTGTGTGTGTGTGTGTGTATATATACTGTGTTGCCTGAGCTTTGTAAATGATCACACTCTTGTGACTGCCTTCTTGTGTGTGTGTATTACTTTTGTATGTGTGTGTGTATTACTTTTTAATTTGAATATTACAAAAATTCCTTCCAATACTAGGTGGCAAATATTTTCAAGCTATTTCCCCAGATTGAAAAAGGAAATTAAAGAAAAAAGAACTATTTTTAAAACATGTTGTGTGCACACGTGTGTGTCTTTTTGGGACAGGGTTTCACTATGCAGTTCAGGCTGGTCTTAAACTCACTTTTGTAGCCCAGGCTGGCCTCAAACTTGCATCAATCCTCCTTCCTCAGCTTCCTGAGTGCTGGGATGACAGCCATATGCCACCATGCGGGGCCAAGACATGTTATTTTTATAGTAAACGTTGTTCTAGGCCAGTGATGATGAACCTTTTATTTATTTGTTTGTCTTGGGGTTTTTCTGAGACAAGATCATGCTATCTAGTCCAGGCTGTCCCTGAATTCACTATGTAGCCCAGGTTTGCCACCACTGTAGGCAAATAACACTGCAGCTGACCCTTCAATAACTCAGCTGATCTGTCAAACGGGATGGAGAGTAAAGAGAAAACGAGAGACTGAGTAGCTCTCCTCTATCTCAGAATATAAATAATCCTTCATATAAACGAAACTCTAGGAACAAAATGTATTGTTGGTGTTTGGTGATACATTTAAGCAGTATCTATAATGTCAGAGGCTCATAGAATAAAGTAAAATAGTCACTGCAACAAAGGTTTTCCTTATTACTCAAAAGGGAACTTCACATTTAGGAAAATTTTATAAAAGGTTTACTTCACCCTCAGAATAAAATACAACATAGTATATGTATAACTCTTGCAAACACCAAATATGGATAAATGCTAAAAAAAACCTCTCACGGTCTGGAAAGGATGCTGTAGAAAGTTTTGAGATATCCAGCATATATGCTATACATGCATATATAACAGACTGATTTACTTTATGACTTAGAGGAAAAACTATGCTTATGTTTGAGGCTTATTTATTTATTTAGTACTGGGAATCGAACTCAAGACCTTGCGCTTGCCACACACGCACTTGTGCCGCTGAGCTGTATCCCCGGCTGTTTGAGGCTTAATGTCTTGATTCAAGGACCCAAGAAGAATCCAAAGACAGTAAAAGCCAACTAATTGGGCTTTATTATGTATCCATTTCTCTTCCCTCTCCCTCTCCATTAAACGTGCAACCCCCACTCCCATATGTATAGGTTCCTCTACAGGTCAATCAAACATCTCAGGTCTCCACCAAGCCAAATTAGTCTTCTCTGACTGTTATTTCTTTAAGTTTGCCCTCCTGTTCTTTTACCCCACGTGTGTCTGTCTACATTGCTCCTGCTTCCTTAACATTCACCTTAAAATGTGGCTATCTTAACACTGATGAAATGGCTTAAGATGGTCATCAAGGAACACGTGATGGCCAAAGACAATGGTCTGCCATCTAGTTTTCACCTCTGCAGTGGCTAATGAAAAATCTGCACTTTTAATAACTTCTACTTTAAATTGCAAGTTCAAGCCCTACCTGGGTCATCTGGTGAAAACTTCTCTGGGGAAGCAGATCAGTGCAAAGGTGCTAGGTTTAATCCCCTGTACCTAAACAATAACAAGTCTTAGAGGCTGGGGGTGGGGATGCAGCTCAGTGGTAGAGTGCCTGACCCACAAATCCTGGGCTGGGTGTGCTGACACACCTGTAATCCCAGCACTCGGGAGGCTGAAGCAGGAGGATCGCTGCAAGTTTGAGGCCACCCTGGGCTACATAGTCCAGGTCAGTTTGAACTAAATAGCAAGACCTTGTCTTAAAAAGTGTGAGGTCCTAGCTCAATCCCTAAGACTGTACCAAAAAATAAAAATAAAACCTCTTTGTGACCACATATTCACATTTATCAACTCCTAGCTACTAAATCTTTTGCCAGGTGTGGTGGCACATGCCTGCAATCCCAGCACTTGGGAGGCTGAGGCGGGAGGATTGTTGCTGAGTTCAAGACTAGCCTGGGCTACAAAGTGAGCTCAAGGCCAGCCTGTACTGCATGGTGAGACCCTGTCTCAAAAAGACAAAAAAATCCAACAACTTTAACAAAGGGTCTCTTGTTTTATGACTGTGGATGTACACATAACAATATAAGTAAGAAACAAAAAAAACTAGATTTACCTACAAAAATTTTCAAGTAGAAACAAATGATATCCTTGTAAGACAAAGGACATTTTGTTGAGGAGAGATATGAAAAGCAATAGTACAAAACAAGGTTTTATGCAGAGCATTTGAAGAATTACATTAATGGAGTTCATTTCAAAAGCATCTTTCCCTTTTTAATGAAGTGAATCCAATGATAGAAATGCTTCTCAGCCGGGCATGGTGCTGCACTCCTGTAATCCCAGCACTCAGGCAGCTGTGGCAGGAGGATGACTGCGAGTTCGAGACCAGCCCGGGATACAAAGTGAGCTCAAGGCCAGCCTGAACTGCATATCCAGACTGTGTCTCAAAAAAGACAAAAAGAAAAAAAAAAGAAATGCTTCTCATTTCCTCTCCTCAACGTTCTTCACTTACAATTAAAATAGACAACCACATTTATATAAGTTAAAAATGTCACCCTTCATGGTTTGATGAAAGACATATTGACAAACCACTTATTTAACATTTCTCTAGTGACAGTGAATTTATATCAGTTCATTAATACATTCTAATTAACTGTGACTGGAACTATTACTCAAGCTTCATTAGTCCTACAATCAAAGCAACCCAGGACAAACTAAATTTTTCTGGATATAGAACCAAAAATTTCTTTGCAAGGGAAGAGTTCTAAAATTCTGGAGAAAAAAATTCTTTTTGGTTGATGAAACTTTTAATACATAATTAACACAGGAATGCTATGCAAAATGTAGGGAAATGCCGGGGTGGTGGCATACACCTGTAATCCCGGCACTGGGGAGCTCAAGGCAGGAGGATCACTGTGAGTTCAAGGACAGCCTAGGCTACATAGCAAGACCTTGTCTCAAAAACAAACAACAAACAAACAGGAGCAGCAGCTTTTTATCTGCTGAATTTTGCTGTGTATGGGTAACATACATGAATGTTTACGAATAATTTTAAGGTCCCAAATGAAAAGACCTATTTACTTCGACCACTCCAGCTGGAAGTGATCTGTATCAGTTTTGCTAAATGTTACAGAATGTGTCTGTATCACTACATAATAACGATCATATTCTAGATTTTCTTAGTGCCCCTATAGATTATACAAAAAATGTTGGCATCTCAGCTAATATAATTATTATCCGTCTGCAGTTCCTAATACATTGTCTTGGACTTTTTAAATACCAATACACTTTACTGGATAAACTAGATGGTACTTGGCAACACTATAACTCCTGCCTATCTGTGCTCTCCAATCCTCAGTTCCTCTCACTGCATCTGGCTAAAAGCCAACTACCAGAAAAAGTGTTACTTCAGCTATCTTAACTCTAATACACGAATTACAGTATCAGCAACATCCATATTCAAGAGTTCATACAGGATCTAGGGCCTTACAGCCTACCAAGTACTGCCAACAGCTGTACCTCTGTCCCTCAACATCCATGCTATAAAAAATCTGTGCCAATCCCAGCCCTCAGAAGGCTGAGGCAGGAGGATCGCTGCAAGTTCAAGACCAGCCTGGGCTACAAAGTGAGCTCAAGGCCAGCCTGAACTGCATAGCAAGACCCTGTTTCAAAAAGACAAAAAAAAACAAACAAACAAACAAACACAAACAACTGTGCCAGCCAGATGTGTGGGCACACACCTGTGATTCCAGAACTCTGAGAGGCAGAGACAGAGGTAGGAGGATCACAAGTTCGAGCCTAGCTAGGGCAACTTACCAAGACCGTGTCTCAGAGGAAAAAGGGGGAAGGGCTGTAGATGTAGCATGACGTGAAGGCCTGGACTTAATCCCCAGTACAACAGCCCTCATCAAAATCTGTGCCAATATCAACATGCTGATCTCCTATACAGGTACAAGGTATATAGAGCTAGCAGTCATGGGAGACAGCTAGCAGTAAGTATTTCTCTTTTTTGGTTTCGCTACGCAATTCAGGTTGGCTTTTAACTTATTTTGTAGCCCAGGCTGGCCTCAAACTCACAGCAATCCTCCTGCCTCAGCCTCCTGAGTGCTGGGATTACAGGCGTGCGCCACACTAAGCTGAGTATGTTCTGCCACATCACTGGATAAATGGAAGCAAACAAAGACAGAATGATCAGACATTGGTTTAAAGCTGTACTGAGGACCATCCATTCAGACATACTCCATTTTTGGAAGCTTGTGTTTCTCTTAGTTATCATTGTCAGGAAAAAAAATTCTACTGGAGCACCTTGAATCACTGTAAAACTCAGATTAGGACTTGGCATATTCATCTTCTCTGCGCTGATAATACAATTTATGAGGGGCCAGGAATATAGCTCAGCAGCACAGCATCTGCCTGGCAAGCACAAGGTCCTGAGCTGGATTCCTGCTACCAAAAAAAAAATTATGGGTTATCTCTAGTTTTTCAGATGGATGATCTTTAGTGAAAAATTTTTTAGTGACACTGTCCTGTTCATTGGTGCATGGTTAAATCTACTGAATGAGGTCAAACATGCATTTGTCTTGAGCCAAGTTCCATATTACTGCAAGGATTAATTTATCAAAAGCTCCAAGGTTCTCTACCTCCATCTTCAAAAAAATTAAAATAGCCGGGCGTGCTAGAGCATGCCTGTAATCCCAGCACTTGGGAGGCTGAGGCAGGAGGATCGTTGCAAGTTCGAGGCCAGTCTGGGCTACAAAGTGAGTTCAAGGCCAGCCTGAACTGCACAGCGAGACCCAGTCTCAAAAAGACAAAATAAATAAACAAATAAATAAAATAAAAATAAAATACTACAACCAAAACAAATTGGAAGCAAATTACCGATTCATTGACACTGACTTTATGGTTCATCCCAGGAAGTGAATCCGGTTCAGTTCTTAAAAACGCTGTTCTGGGACTTTATACATTCAGAAATTCGGATCAAAGGCAGAAAAATTTTAGTGGGAGACCCACGGAATTTCTGCCTTGATGCAAAACAAACTTTTTAAACTGCAAACCACTCAACTACAGTTTTAATCACGGTAGCCGAAGGGAAATAAATTCATTTCTAAATACAGCAAGCCAACTATGAAAACCAGAATCTGGAATTAGAAGCAACAAAACAAGGTTTAAAAAAAAAAAAAAGTAATTCCCTATGAATGCCTTTGAAATTGATTCCCGTTGCTGCCTTAAATATGCAGATAAACAGAGAAGCTCGAAAATTTCGACTTTTCTTTAAAGTTACAGAACATACTTTAAAAATACCACCCGGTGCCTTCGCTCGACCTCTCTGCCCGCGTCCCCACACCCTGAAGTCGGAGCGCGCGGCTTTCCCGGGACAGACGCGCGGCTCCGGGATGCGGCCCGGGCGGGGCGGCGGGCCCCGGCAGGCGGCGAGCGGCCGCGGGCATCGCGCACAGGACCCCACCCACCGCCCTCCGACCCTGTTCTGCCACATCACTGGATAAATGGAAGCAAA
>NW_004955479.1:9537300-9541863 GCF_000276665.1 Chinchilla lanigera | reverse complement strand
GGCCGGTGCAGGCCGGGCAGCGCGGCCGGGGCTCTGGGATCGCCGGAGGCTCAGCCCTCGGCCTCGGCGCCAGCAGGAACGCGGGCCCCGGTTGAGGAAGGGCCACTTGCTCCAGCAGCCAGGCAGGGGGACAGAAAAAAGCTGATCAGGGACGCGACGCCGGGTGAGGGACTGGGCGCCACGGCACCTACCGTTCTCGGCGTCCGCACGGCCCAGGGTACCGTGGCCGCAGCTCACCCTAAGGCTCGGCTCACGCGCTCCAGCACCGCCCAACCGGAAGCGGCCTCTTGCCCCGCCCCCATCCGCCTGGCCGGCGGCCTCCCGACCAATCATCAACCATCCCGCCGCTGATGCGGAGCTTTTCCTGGCAGCCATTGGTCCTTCAGTCGCGTAGCCGGGATAGGCTGGAAAGCGCCACGTCCCCGGGAGCGCGCTAAGCTGCGTGGACCGGATTCCCGCCCAACTCTGGTCCCCGGGCCTGTGCCGAGGGCCAGCCTCGGCCCCCTGCTCCACCGGAGTGTGGGAGCGGCAGTCCGATCGCCACGTCCTCGTTCACAGCGCGTGACTCTGCCTATACAGGGCTTCTCGGATTACTCCGCTGGACATCTTCATCTCCTCAAATCCAACTGTGTCCGTCACTGCCTATAGTGAACCATCCGAACTCGTCCCCTTAAACGCTGCCGCCCTGATGTGCTATCTGCGGGAGCCTCTCTACTGTAGCTACGGTGCATCTTTCAGCGTCATCTCCCACCACGCCCCTCACATATCTTGTGCTTGGCCACCATCGCCTCCGCATTCCCCACCAGCCTGTCCTTTCACATCTCCATGGGCTTGGTTCACCAAGTGGTCTCTGCCTGGAATAAGTGCTTTCCTAACTTTATGTTTAGTGAAGGCCAACAGAAGTCCCAGTTCGGGCCGGGCTTGGTGGCGGACTCCTGTCTTCCCAGCACTTAGGAGGCTGAGGCAGGAAGATCGCTGCAGGTTCAAGGCCAGCCTGGGCTACATAGTGAGTTCAAAGGCATTTTGGACTAAATAGTGAGACTCTGTCTCAATGGCAACAATTTAAAAAACTCGCAGTTGGATACTAGCTCTAGAAGCTTTTACTGACCCCCAAAAAGCATAATACTTCCCTTATTTGCCTTCATAGCACTTTGTGTCTTCAGTACCCTGCCAAGCCTTGCTTTATAACTGCTTATCCATCCATTCCTTTCCACACTAAATTTCAGAGTTAGGCTCTGTCTGTTTGTATCTGTACCACTGAGCTTGCTGCCCAGGTCAAAGTAAATGCTTAATAATGGGTGAAATGCGTTGCATGTCCCTGGTTTAAGAGAAACTCAGGAAATGATTCACCTATGCATTTTAGTGTCATGCAATTAAAATAACTATTCAATCAGAACTACTATGTTTAGGCCGGAGGTACAGCTCAGTGGTGTAAGTGCCTGCCTGGCAAGTGCAAGGTCCTGAGTTCAATTCCTGGTACCAAAAAAGAAAAAAAATTACTATGTTTCAACACACATGAAATATATAAACCTGAGTTCTTAGCAACTAAGGCTATATTTCAAGATCCAAGTACCAAGTCCATGAGAGCGTTAAATACAAAGCAAGTTAGTTTACTTTTTTTTTTCGTCTTTCTGAGACAGGATTTTGCTATGCAGTTCAGGCTGGACTTGACCTCACTTTGTAGCCCAGGCTGGTCTTGAACTCGCGACGATCTTCCTGCCTCAGTCTCCCGAGTGCTGGGATTGCAGGCATGTGCCACCAAAGTTTGTTTACTTTTAAGTGCCAAGATGAAAGAATGCTTTGGGCATGCAGAAGACAAAGGAGTGTCAGCAGCCATTGGTGGTAGCCAAGAAAGGGCTTCACAGGAAGAATTAACTTAGGCTGCACTAAGCAAGTCCCATTTTAGCTGAAAAGCAGGAACAAAGGCAAGTGGAAAGCAGAGCAGGACATAAATGTTCAGGTCAGGTAGGCACGAGGGAAGTCAAAAAAGCAAGGGCAGCAGGGAACGCATAGGTAGCACATTTGGATTCAGAAAGGAAGACCTTGACCATCTAAGAGGCCTGAGCAGAAAAGACTGGGAATTGTGAGTCTCCCTTGGAAGGTTTTTAAGCTTGTGGCTGTGAAGCAGTGGCGGTGGTGGTGGGGGTGGTGGGGGTGGTGGTGATGTTGAAAATGGTTCTTTCAGGAAGGCACATCTTCTAATAAAGATTAACTACACAGGGGGACTGTAGCATGAGGTCTTATTTTAAAACTTTTTAAAGTGCCTCCTTGAAATCAGGCACTGTGCTAGGTGCCAGTGAGCCTGTAAATGTGGAGGGCATCATCCTTGCCCTGAAGGAACTGACGAATATTAGGAGAGCCACCGTCCTGGAAGTGTCTTAGGAAAGGCTGGACAGGTAGAGAGACTGCTCGAGATAGGGCCCTCTAGCCCTAAGGTTCCTAATAGATAAGGGCCTGGCCTTGTAGGGCACCAGAAATGCAAATGAGACCTCATCTGCAAGAGGTTCTAAAGCAGAAATACAATCTGTATGTCTCAGTTAAAACAACAAAACATAAACTGCATGTGGTGGTACACACCTATAATCCTAGCACCCTGGAGGCAGAGGCACAAGGATTGCAAATTCAGACCCAGCCTAAGCAATTTAATAATGTATAGAGACCCTTTCTCAAAATAAAAAATAAAAAAGGGTTGGGGATGTGGCTCAGTATGAGGGCCCTGAGTTCAATACCTACTACTGGAAAATAAGAATCACAAAACTGGTCATCATGGACTAGAGACTTGAGAGAGAAAGTGGGGAATAGCCACTTAAGAGAGTGAAGAGGGTGGGGGATATAGCTCAGCGGCACAAACACCGGCCTGAGTTTGATTCCTGGTACCAAAAAAAAAAAAAAAAAGAGTGAACAAACAAGGGGGATTTAGAGTGATTTCCAGACAATACTGAGCAGCTAAGGCTTATAATCATGACTCTGAGGTGTACTGGTTATGTATGTCATGTAGCTGTCTACAGGCAAATTCAGCAGCATGGTACAGGCATGGAGCTGGTGGACAGCCGGATTTAGCCAAGTGAATAGAAGAAAGTGAAAGAGACACAAAGATGTTAAAGGTACACTTCTTTTTTGTTGTTGTTTGTCTTACTTTTATTTTATTATGTCTTTTTTGAGATAGGGTCTCCCTATGCAGTTCAGGCTGACCTTGAGTTCAATTTGTATCCCAGGCTGGTCTCGAACTTGCAAGGATCCTCCTGCCTCAGCTTCTCGAGTGCTGGGATTACAGGCATGCACCACTATGCCCGGCTGTTTTTTGCTTTTGAGATAGGGCCTTCCTATATAGTTCAGGCTGGCCTCAAACTCACAGCAATCCTCCTACTTCAGCCTCCTGAGTGCTGGGACTACAGGCATGCACAACCATGCCTGGCTTGCACTACCATTCCTGGCTTGCAGAATTTAAGCAGAGATAGTCAATGGACCATCTAACAGACATCTCTTAGTGACCCTCTTGATCTGTAATTTAAGAGCCTCTAGTTTGGGGCTGGGGATTTGGCTCAGCGGCACAGCGCCTGCCTGGCAAGCACGAGGTCGGTTCGATTCCCGGTACCAGAAAAAAAAAAAAAAGAGCCTCTAGTTTACCTATACCTACTTTGATCCTGTATTTCCTCTCTCTGGAATTGCTAATCCAATAAACATAGTGAGGTTTGTCAACCTGTCCAGGGAGTATCATGTGCAAAAGAAATTGTACCATCTGGGCATTCTGGGAGGTGCACACCTGTAATCTCAGCACGATGGGAGGCTGAGGCAGGAAGATTGCAAATTCAAGTTCCACCTGGGGGCCATGGTTATAGCTCAGCAGCGCAAGCACTTGCCTGGCAATCACAAGGTTGTGAGTTCGATTCCCGGTCCAAAAAAAAAAAAGTTCCACCTGGGCAATTTAGCAAGACCTGTCTCAAAATAAGAAATGAAAAGAGGTGGGAATGTAGCTCAGGACAAAGGCCCTGGGTTTAATACTGGAACTAAAAAAAGAAAAAGAAAGAAAGAAAAAATAAAAAATTGCTCCAGTGTTTATAGGCTGGAAACAATAGCAAACCTAGGAAATTTGAACACATAAGAGAAATTCACCCTATCTTAGACTCCTTGTCTTATCATCTTGGATAGGGACCATTCCTCAGCCTCAAACCCCAGTCCAAACACAGATGAGGCAGGCAAGGCAAGGCTAGGGAACAGGCTGAGGCAAGTATGAAATTTGTTTATGTTTATTTTTTTTTTATTTTAAAGAGAAAAAAACAAAATTGCAAAACAAAATAGGAAGGTAATAATGGTTAATACATTGCATATTATCTTTAATTTAGTTAGTCAGGACTGGGGATATATAGGTCAGTGGCATAAGTGCCTGCCTGGCAAGCACAAAGTCCTGAGTTCAATTCCTAGTACCAAACCAAAACAAAGACAAATAAATAATAAATTAGTTACTCGGAGTGCATTTAATGTCCAAACGATATTTGCACAAACTTTTTCAATGAACTAAGAAGAATTAGTAGTATAACTATCTTAACTATCATATATATGTAT
>NW_004955479.1:9532855-9537159 GCF_000276665.1 Chinchilla lanigera | reverse complement strand
GATGTTTACACATGTGCGTCTGGTTTATTTCACTTATGAGTACAGTCTTGAGTCAAAGCATAAAGTTTGAACCAGAAGAAAACCAGCAAGAAAAGCTGGCAAAAAGAGACACTGAATAAAGGACCCCTCAGGTTTGCCCCGAGTGGTCTGAGCAAAGAAGAAAGCACACCTCCTTTTTTTCTTTATGGCTTTACTTTCAAGTTTTAAAGTAGATAAATAGAACCTTGGAGAGGCATCCCTCCGCGATGTACTTGTTCTCCTCAGCTGTTCTTCCGAGTCTCTCCTGCTTCGTCTGCAGCGCTTCTCTTTGCGGCTCCTCTTCTCTCTCTCCCTCCTGCTGCCTCCGTTTTGCTCTCTTCTGCCTCTCTTCCGGTCTTGTTCGCTTGCTTTCCTTTCTCCCCGTCTCGGCTCCGGGGTGCTGAGCGCTCATGTTCCTGCGCCGGCTGGGGTGGGCTGTGAGAGGGCGGTGGGCTGTGCTTGTGTGTGGAGGCGAAGACAGGGAAGCACGTGCCGCTGGAGTAAGGAAAAGCTGTGCTGCCTCGGCGGATGATGATGACTCTTTTCCTCATCTTCGTGGAGGGCCGCGAAGCTGAGTGCTGCAGAGCCTCGTTGGCAAGGGCTGCCTTTCCCAGTGGGAAAGGCAGCTCAGATACACTTTCCTGTGCATGCAGAAGAGTGTTTGATAGCATATAAATCACCGGGCAGCAGTCTCCCTTTATCTGTGGGGCATGTGTTCCAAGACCAGAGAGGACGCCTGAAACTGCGCTGTACCAAGGCCTACCGCTACAGAACGGTACCGCCCCGCCACCCCAAATAAACATACGGATGATAACGTTTCTTTTATCCATTAGGGGTGGTGCCAGGCGTGGTGACCACGTGTAATGCCAGCACTTAGGAGGCTGAGGCAGGAAGATCACCACAAATTCAAGGCCAGCCTGGACTGCACAGTGAATTCAAAGCCAGCCTGAACTATATATAGTGAGACCCAGTGTCAAAAACCAAAACAGAGCCAGGTGTGGTGGTGCACACCTGTAATCCCAGTGCTCAGGAGGCTGAGGCAGGAGGATCATTGCGAGTTCAAGGCCAGCCTGGGCTACAAAGTGAGCTCAAGGCCAGCCTGAACTGCATAGCGAAACTCTGTTCTCAAACATACACACAAATAAATAAGGCATGGTAAGAGGTTAATGACAACAAATAATAAAACAAAATAATTGTAATAAGTAGATGTGGCTCTCTAAAAAATGGAATTTTTAATTTATTGCTTTTGGATTATAGTTGATTGAATAACCTCAGAAAACGAAACAGCAGATGGCAGAGGGAGACTACTGTACTTATAGTAGTTTTTAAAACTGTCAACTATTGATAACAAACTCTTGTGAGATTTAAGGGCCACTGATGATATCTTACTGTAGAAAACTTAAATCATCCAAGTTTCTTTAGGAATGTGAGGTATTTCACAAAATGCTCAAGGGAATTCTGGATGAGGGGAGCCTTGGAGGATGAGGAGAGGATATTTGGGGCCCTAGGGAAGTTTGCCCCCACCTCAGCCCTGCAGTCCAGACCCTTCTGCCACTCTGCACCCCAACCCCTGCAGTATGAAGGCCACAAAGAGCTCTAGGGAGGGAGAAGGAGGGGAGCACGCACCGGAAGCCCCCAGAGCCTTCACACTGCTCCACACAGCAAGGAGTGAGAGCTCTAGCTGTCATGGCGTCACTTGAGAGCCACTTACTGAAATCTTGGGGTGCTACCCCGAGGGCTTCTCTTGGCCCTGTTGAGTCAAGGAGCTGGGCAGGAAAAGGGACGAGGTCAGCTTTCCCCGCCCCCAACCCAGAACATTCTCAAATCGCCTTCAGGACCTATGGTCCTGACCTAGCTCTGGGTGGGTCTCCAGGCTGTCCCCTGAAGGCAGCCCAATCAGTCCCCTTGACTTACCTATGGGTGGTGCCAGCCTTGGCCTGGTGGAGGCGGCCAGAGTGCTGAGCAGTGATAGGGGCTGCAGCCCTGAGGGGTTCTCTCTTTCCCACTCTCCATGACTGAGTGAGTCCCTCCAGCTGAAGTCATGGGTACAAGGGATGTCATCTTTCCGGGAAGCGTCTTTGTCTAATCAAGAAAAGGAAGGCATTTGCACTCTGGTTCACAGCGCGCTCTTGAAGCTTACAGCTGACAGTTGGGGCTAGTGTGCGTCTGATGTGCCAGGCACCATTGGAAACAATCACATGCATTCGTGCTTTTTTTATCCTCATGACAACGTGATGATGGCAGTGCTATCATAATCCCATTTTACAGATGCGGAATCTGAGGTCCAGAGAGGTTGAGTCACATTATGAGGAGGCAGGGTCAGAATTCAAAGGCAGACAGCCTGGCTCCGCAGCCCACATTCTCACCACTCTATCATGTGAGCTAGACAGTCCCGGTACAAGGAGGACCAGCCTGGAACATGGTAACTGAGCAAATTCCCTAAGAGATAAGATTAGCTGAGCTGGTAATGATCATGAACTCAGAAGATCAAAGCCAAAGCTTGATCTTGGTCCTCCTGTTGGCCCTGGCTACCCAGTGGGGCCAAAACCTTGGCATCACCCAGGAGTATGTGAGAAACGATCATCTTAAGCCTCCCCTCCCCACGATGAATTAAGATCTGCATTGTAACGAGACCCAAAAAGTCTTTGTGAACTAAACTTGGGGAAGTGCTGTCATCACAGCCGCCCAAGCCATGATGGGAAGTTGAAAGGTCAGCCGCACAGGTAATAAGCTTTGGGCTCTCATTTTTCCAACTGTAGTTCTCTCTCCCTCCCTCTCTCTCTCTTTCTGAAAGTTCTAAAAGGGTGAGCTGTAATGGTACTCCCAAGCTCTCTGTCCTCTATCTGTCTGCCCTCCAATGAGAAAGGAGGGTCCAGGAGATACCCCAGAAGAGCACACTGGAACCAGCCTAAGAACATCTTGAGCTGGGGGGCAGTTGGGGTATTCCCATGATGCCAGACACCATGTAGCCCTGAAATTCTAGCTGTTCTCTCTAGTTCCAGGAATAAGTAAGAAATTCTATTTCTGTCTCCCTCACCACTGCCCTAACCTCATGGGAAATGTTTCGAGTATGAATATATGTGTAAAACCAGAAAAATGAAGCTGGGCATGGTGGCTCACGCCTATAATCCCAGCACTTGGGAGGCCGAGGCAGGAGGATTGTTGCAAGTTAGAGACCAGCCTGGGCTACGAAGTGAGCTCAAGGCCAACCTGAACTGCATAGCAAGACCCTGTCACAAAAAGACAAAAAAAAAATCCAAAAACCAAAAAAAGTGAGTTGCCATGGTGTCATCAGTCACAGAACATAAGAAAGCAGTCAGGCTGGGAGGAGCTATGGGTCAGCAACAGCTGTGCTCGTTAGTTCGCAGCGGGCAGCCTCCAGGCTGAACTTGGTCTATAAAATGTACTTGAGGGGTCGGGGATGTAGCTCAGTGGCACAAGGATGTGCCTTGCAAGTGCAAGGTCCTGAGTTAGATTCCTGGTACCAAAAAAAAAAAAAAAAAATTACTTAAAATGTGTTTGAGCACTAAGTGTTGGCCTATACCATTTTTTCTTTCTTTCTTTCTTTCTTTCTTTCTTTCTTTCTTTCTTTTTTTTTTTATGAGGCAGGGGCATGGTGCATAAAATAATCCAAATTTTTGGCTTTTCTCAGAAAATTGGCATAGCTGGCAATACCAGCAAGCATTCCGGCATAGCAGCAATTAACTGAAGCCGTAACTGAAACCTTCACCTTCTCATTGCCCCCACCATCCCCGCCACTGCCTTGTGTCTCCTCCATGTTGCAACCAAGGGGTCAGGTGCCAGCAGCTGTGTTAATTGTCATCGAGTTCGGAGAAAAGTTAGCCATTCCTGGTACCTATGTCCCCCAGAACTTTACCCACTTTTACCCCCTGCAGGTGTACAAGTATCTAAGCTTGGATTTTTTTTTTTTTTTTTTTTTTTTAAGCTTGGATTTGGATAAAAGTGAGCACAGGATGCATCGTCTTCTAAGTTTCTAAATAGGATATGGTGTTCTGGCCACCTCCTGAGCTAATGTGGATACCTAATGCATTAGAAGGCACATGATATGGATATTTATTGAACTCCCATTGTGACTCCAGGGTAATTCAGAGACATAAATACAATTTAGTATTCATTGAAGAATGAAGTCTACAACTAGAGAATAATGTAAGAGAGGCTAACAGCCAGGCATGGTGGTGCACGCCTGTAATCCCAGCACTTGGGAGGCTGAGGCAGGAGGTTTGTTGTGAGTCTGAGGCCAGCTAGTGAGCTCAGGGCCAGCCTGA
>NW_004955479.1:9525664-9532755 GCF_000276665.1 Chinchilla lanigera | reverse complement strand
CAAATGGTTGAGGGCCTTAAGAGAAAAAAATGAACCAGGTATGGTGGTGCATGGCTGTAAGCCTTGCACTCAGGGGGTTAAGGCAGGAAGAGTGTCATGAGTTCAAGGCCAGTCTGGTTTGCATAACAAGAGCCTGTATAAAAAAAGAGAGAGAGAGAGAGAGAGGTTAAAACCAGGAAAGACAAGGCTGGATGGGAAGGTGTGGCGAGGTGGAGGATTTAGGACCCGCAGGATTTTGAGTGCAGGCTCGGGGGAAAGAGTGGGGGTGGGTGGGTGAGGAATGAAGTTTAACGGAGGTTGACTGTGGTGGACACGGGCTGGAGGAGATGTTAAGCCGAGTAAGATGGGGAAATTTATGCAGGGCCACTCATGCCAAGCTGAGCTAGACCCTGGAATGGAGAGCGGGCTGCTGCTTCCAGCTTGCATCATGTGCCCTCAGGCAGAGGCTTCTTCTTCCCAGAATTCCCTGCCTAGGCCTGCTCCAGTGAGCTCTATGACTCAGCTCAGACACTGAGCTTCTGACGCTAGTGTCCTGGGAGCACTAAGGGACCCCCTTCTTTGTGCGCCTTCTGCGCCTCAGACCAGAGCTTTGAAAGGTGTCTGGAAGGAGCGGGTTTTGTCACTTTGGTATTTTCCCACCGACTCCACCAAATTATAAACTCCTTAAAGAGATACAGTGTCTTTCTACATGGTGACCCCCAAAGCCACCAGCAAGTAAGTGTCGCTAATACAGCACTCAGTATGCTTTAGAGTGAATAAATTAGTGGACAAACCAGTGGGAGTTTACTGCTGGCTTGAGGTGAGAAGGACTGGGCTAAGGTTAGATTTATGGGAATGGAAATAAAGTTTAAAAAATATAAAAAAACAGCCGAGGGAGCAGTACATGCCTGTAATCGCAGATACTCAGGAGAGGCAGGAGGACTGTAAGTCTGGCAACATAGTGAGACCCTGTCTCAAAATAAAATTTAAAAAAGAAGGCTAGGAGTGCAGCTCAATTACAACACTTGCCTAGCACACATGGGCCCTGGGTTCAATCCCAGTACCACATAAAAAGGAAAGAGGGAGAGAAGGTGGGAGGGAGTGAGGGAGAGAGAGAGATTGGGTATTGGGTATGGTGGTCAAAGAGCCGAGAAGAATTCAAACTATGGCAGAGAGATGCTAGCAATGCTGATGGTACCAGGGAGGTCCCAAGGGGGTGCTGACTCTTAGGGCTGCAGCATAGGCAGCTAGCTGAGGCTTTGTGCCCTGCACCCTCCATTACCTGAGCAGGTCTTGTTCATCTTCATCTTTCTGTTGCTCCTGGAATTCCAAACATTTCAGGATCAAGGGAATGAAGGTCAAAGGGAAAGGAACAGAACATTAAACGTATATTTCTTTTTTTTTTTTGGTTTTTCTCAGGTACCGGGAACCGAACTCACGACCTTGCACTTGCCAGGCAGGCGCTTTTGCCGCTGAGCTAAATCCCCAGCCCCTAAACTTATATTTCAAACCTTATTCCTAGTTAGATTTTTCCCAATGCAGAAGCTTTAGAGGCAGATATAAACTTGGAAAGGGCCAGCTGTGGCTATATTGGGCGGGTGTGATGCATATTAAATTTCTGGAAGGAAAGGGGGAAGAGGAAGGTGGGGTGGGAGGTGGGGAGCAGAGCCCACGCTGCGGGCCTTGCTGCGGGGGAGGGCATGTGACTGCGTCTGTGCTGTCCAGCTTCTCAGCCGTTTATTTTATTTACTAGCTTGCATGTTGTTGCCAGTGGGCAAAGACTGATAATTGCAACCAGACTAGGACCTGCCTGAGTGAGGAGAGAAACCATCCCTCAGGCTTCCTTTGGGAAGCAGAAGAAAAGGAGCTAAATGTCTGCACAAAGCAGTTATTGAGGTAACAGTGAAGCCAAAGTGAAGCCTCCTTTTCTTGCACCCTTCTGGCCTGGCTGCACATGCCAGACCACGCTAGGGAGACACAGCTTCCCAGCTGGTCTCTCCCAAGCTCTTCTCCCTCTCTTCAGATCAACGGGCGTGCAACAGCCAGCATGACCTTTTCAAAATGTGAATTGCATCACACCGTTTAAAACACTCCTCAAACTCCCACTACATGTGCTGAAATCGCTTTTCAGGGCTTCCCAGGCCCTGTCCACTTCTTCTTCTCTTCTGCTGCCACCTGTTCTTTCCTACTGGCTTCCTGTTCTTTCTCTAAACTCACCACGCTTTCCTGTTCTTTCTCTAAACTCACCACGCTTCTCCCTCTGGGTAAGGCTTCCTTTGTGAGCCCATTTGTCCCCTGACCTGCCTAACACTTCTCTACTTTCTTTTTTTCAACAAGGCCTGACTATGTAGTCTAGGCTGGCCTTGAGCTCACCATGTAGCCCAGGTTGTCCTCAAACTCAGGGTGATCCTCCTGCCTCCGCCTCCCAAACACTGGAATTACGGGCGTGGGTCACAATACTCAGCCACTTCTCCACTTTTTGTCTAGCTATTGCCTATTTATCCTTCAGGTGTTAATCTCCTGACCTCCTGTAATTTTTTTTGTGGTATTAGAGGGGGCTTCTGCAGCTATTAAAAGCTGTCCGTACCAGTGATTGCCAGGAGACCCAGTAATCCTTGTTCCCTTCTCCCTCTGGAGCCAAGAGCCTAATTTTGTTTCGACTCCTGGCTAATAAGAAACGAGATCGAATTGCCCAGCCTCTCTTGTGGCTGGGCATGGCTGTGGGACTGAGTTGTGGCCAATGAACAGAAGGTATCCCTTAAAAAGTAAATATAAAAAAATCAGTGGTTTAGGCTGGGCATGGCGGTACACATCTGCGATCCCAGTGCTCTGGGAAGCTGAAGCAGAAGGGCTGAAAATCTGAGCCCAGCTTGGGCAACCCAGTCTGTGGCCTAACCACTTCAGGCACTCAAAAAGTTGTTCCAAAATATGATGGTCAGCCGGGGATGTAGCTCAGTGGCACAGCGCCTGCCTGATAAGTGCAAGGTCCTGAGTTCAATTCCCGGTACTAAAAGGAAAAAAACCCAAAATATGTTGGTCTGTTCGAATCCAGCATTGTCTAGCTCTGCAGTGTGATAGCTTGCCCAGAAATTTGCTAATTACCGTGTAATACACAGAGTGATGCATTCTTTAGCACTGGGTAGCTAAGTCTTTATCTTGGGTTAATACTTTTCTACCTCTAACTCAAGTTACAATTCATAAGACAAGTTATACAAGCTTAAATACTGTGCAGTTCCTCTTATAGGAGAACCCCAAAATACACATGAAGAGCAAAGTAAAAGACAGATAATAGGAAGTAGGGAGAGAGATCTTTCTCAAATGGGAAGAGGATCCAGAGATGGGGCCAGGGGTGTGTGGTGGCACACGCTTGTAATCCCAGCACTCGGGAGGCTGAGGCAGGAGGATCGTTATGAGTTTGCGATCAGCCAGGGCTGCAAAATGAGCTCAAGGCCAGCCTGAACTGCATAGCAAGACCCTGTCTCAAAAAGTCAGAAAGACAAAAAAGAAAAAAAAATCCCCCAGAGGGGTGGGAGGGGAGAGGCAGGGGCTGAAAGAAGAATGAAGCTGTGTTATATGTAAACAATACATACTGAGAACATGCACTAAGAAAAAGTTTTTTTAAAGAGTCAATGAGACAAGTTAATATTTATTTAGAGTTTACCCATGTCCATCTCTAAGTGTGCTGAGCAGCAGGCTAAAGACCTGATCCATCTAGGCTCGTTTAATCCTGACAATATCTGGGTTCCACTATATGGGTCTGAAAACTGAGGCCCAGAAACATTAGGTAATGGCTCAAAGGTCGCCAAGCAGTGACGGCCCAGGCCTGTGTGTGCTCTTCACCACTATGAGAGGTTGCCTCCTCTCAGTACTTGTTTTCAGTTTACTACCAGCACACAGCAAGAAAGGTGAAGACAAGCATAATGGCGCATTGCTGTAATCCCAGTCCTTGGGAGGCTGAGGTATGAGGATTGCCATGAGTTTGAGGCCAGCCTGGGTTTGAAGCCAACCTGAACTATACAGTAAAACCCTGTGTAAAAAAAAAAAAAAGGCGACTTGTTTTGCCGTGAGATTTGTTGGTGTAAACGGTTCCTGTTGTGACAAAAATCTCTTCTCTCTGACAGCTCATTTTTCTCTTGCTCACCTATTTCTGTTCTTTTATACCACAAACGACATGCACTAGGACCTGGACTTCACTTAACCTTTGCTGTCTGCTCATGGTATCCTTTGGTCTAATTCTCTCATTCTTGTACCAGGACTCAAACTCATGACCTTATGCTTTCCAGGCAGGTGCTGTGCCACTGAGCTAAACCCCCAGCTCCTGCAGAGCTACTCTTCAGTGCCTGCTATGTTTACGGTGTGGTGGAGACCAGGCAAAGGGGCGAGGGGAAGGCGGCCTGAGTCAAAGATAAAGACTGGGGACTGTGTGGTAGCATGTGCCCCTCTTCCTGTGCTCAATAACCAAGGGACTTGGTTTTTGGGTCTCCTGGCCCAGAGCATCGGGGCTGCAGGAGGGGGCTTCAGTGGCTGGCCTGATTTGAGTCATGTACCTGAAGCGTTTCTGCTGATGCAAGTCCTCAAAGATCCGAGAGACGGCTTCACTCTCGCCCCTGCCCATCAGCTGCATGAAGCTCTCGCTGGGCTGGCAGGCTTGGAGTTTCTTCTGTATTAACTGTATGGAGAACAAACAAACAAGTGCATCTCTACGTTTTCTTACTATCGTGATCCAGACTCTTGGGTATCACACAGCCAACAGGAAAAAAATTAATTTCACCTCAAACTCTCCCATTGGGCAGTCACACCCCCTGCCGTGGCGACCTGAGACCTTATCTGTTTCTACCCCTGTATTGGTATAAATATCCTTTGGTGCCCTAAGGGTAATACCTTCATTGAATAATTTAGTAGATAACCTATTCCTATTAGTATACCTTAATATAGTTTATTGGATAGCCTAGTAATGTATACTTTAATAAAGTTTATGCTACTTCGTTTTGTACTTAAATGTAAGGATATGATATACTTATTAAGAGAATTTAATGAATGCTTTTTTTAAAATTTTTTTTTATTTTTTTGAGACAGGGTCTTGCTATGCAGTTCAGGCTGGCCTTGAGCTCACTTTGTAGCCCAGGCTGGTCTCAAACTTGGTTGTCAAACGATCCTCCTGCCTCAGCCTCCAGAGTGCTGGGATTACAGGCTTGCACTATCATGCCCGGCTCAATGAATGCTTTCAAAATTAATTTATCTAAGAAAAATGCTATAGGAAACTGCCTTTTTTTTGTACAGGAATTGAACTCAGGACCTTGCACTTACCAAGTAGGTGCTGTGCCTCCGAGCTATATTCCTGGCCTGGAAGCTGCTTTTTATAGCTGAGTAAAATTAATTTCTCTCCTGTTGCCTGTGTGATACCCAAGGTGCTCCAGTGGTACATGCTGGCCACACTCATTTATTCGTTTGTCAATTAGTCATTCATTTAGCATTTATTGAATGCCAACTTCCTTCTAGATAGTAGCCATTATAGCAGTTAAAGAAGACATAAAAATCTACCTTCATAGAGTTTGTGTTATAGCTCAAGTCAGATTCACATCTTTTCTGCTCAAAGGCCTAAAGTAAAAAGTCCAGGTGGCTTCACTGGTGAAATCTATCAAAAATTTAAAGAAGTAATAAAAATCCTTCAAAAACTCATTCAGAAACTAAGTCAGGAAACTAGAGGAACAGGAAACACTTCCTGACTCACAAAAGGAGCCTAGAGTTAACTTGAAACAGCCAGAGTTTCACAAAGATCCCAAGAAAACTATAGACCAGTACCTCTCATGAATACAAGTGCAAAAATCATCTACACAATGATAGTAAACAGAATACTGTAACATAGAAAAAGGGTTATATGGACCACAAACAAATGGAATTTATTATAAGATATAAAGTTGGTTTAACATAGAAAAATCAGTTAATGTAATAGAATATATCATCAGGATAAAGGAAAGACCACATGATCATCTTCATAGATGCAGAAAAGCATTTAACAAAACTCAATAGTCATTTGACGAAAACTCTCAATAAAGAAAGAATGAAGGGCTGGGCGTGGTGGCGCACGCCCGTAATCCCAGCACTCAGGAGGCTGGGAGGATGGTCACTGCAAGCCCGTCGCCAGCCTGGACTACGTAGTGAGTTCAAGGCCAGCCTGAACTGCATAGTGAGACCTTGTCTTCAAACAACAACAACAACAGCAGAATGAAGGGCACATCCTCAACTTGATAAAGGGCATTTGCAAAAAATCCCACAATTAGCACCTTACATAAACAATGAAAGACTAAATAAGTACGTCTCTGCTAAGATTGGAACAAGGTGACAACATCTGCCTTTGCCTCTAGCTTTGTACTGCAGTGTTCCAGCTAATGCAATAAAGTCATGAAGAAACAAATCCCGATTGGAGATAAAGAAGTAAAACTGTCTTTACTGGCAGATGACATTGAATATATATATGAATATATTATATATATGAATATGCATGTTTTCCAATCTAAGCCACAAAACTACTATAACTAACATACAGGATTAATACTCAAAATCAATTATATTCTTTCTTTTGTCTTTTTGAGATAGGGTCTCACTATGCAGTTCAAGCTGGCCTTGAGCTCACTTTGCAGCCCAGGCTGACCTCCAGTTCACAACGATCCTCCTGCCTCAGCCTCCCAAGTGCTGGGATTACAGGTGTGTGCCACCACGCCTGGCCTATATTTCTGTATACTGTCAATGACTGACACAAAAATGAAATGAAGAAAGCACAGTTCTGCTCACAATAGCATCAACAGAAATAAAATACTGAGGAATGCATTTAGGAAAAAAATGTAGAACTTCACTTACTGAAAACCACAAAATATTTCTAAGAAAAATTAAAGACGATCAAAATACAAAAGGTGATCAAAATATACAGTGAACATTTAAATTTTAAAATTGACTACAGTAAAAGGCACATTGGCATTAACCCCCTTCAAAATCTTCCCCTTGCTTCAAACATTTATCCCATTATTCTTGGCATTTTCTGAAGCAGTTCTGGAAGAAAATACTCTTTCATTTAGTATCTTTACAAGGTGTGATAAAAATATATGGTTGGGGTC
>NW_004955479.1:9523392-9524619 GCF_000276665.1 Chinchilla lanigera | reverse complement strand
AAAAAAAAAAAATACTCTGTGGTACTGGCATAAAAATAAGCAAATCAATCAATAGGACAGAAGTGAGAATCCAAAAATAAATCCGTATATGTATGGTTAATTGATTTTCCAACAAAGATGTGAAGACAATTCAAACAAGAAGGGGAAAAATATAAATATGTATAAAAGATAGTTATATTCCTAATTTCTCTTAGTTCATTGAAAAGAAAGATTTGGGCTAATATTGTTTGAACAATTAAATGCCAATATCTTGTACTCTGAGTAACTAATTTAAAGATAACAGTACGCAATGTATTAACTATTGTTACCCTCCTATTATCTTGTTTTGAAATTTGGGGGGTTTTTTCCTCTTTATCGGCACCACACTCTAACCAGCCACTTCCTCTTTAAAATAAAAACATTTTAAAAATTAAAAAAATAAATGGTGGTGGAACAATTGCATGTCCACATGCTAAAGAAGAAAGAAAAAAAGTGAATAAACTTAATCTTTCATTTGTACCATACACAAAATACTAATTCAACTTGAATTATAGACAGGATTGCAAGAGCTAAATCCGTGAAACTTCTGGGAGAAAACAGGATAAAAACCTTTGTGATTCTGGGTTGAACAAAGAGTTCTTAGCTATAGTACCCAAAGGCAGCACCATAAAAGAAAAATTTAACAAATCTACTTTGTCAGAATTAAAAGCTTTTGCTCCTTGAAAGACATCATTGAGTTAAAGACATCATATTGCCATGATACAAGCACACCCATGTTTATAGTAGCACAATTCATGATAGCTAAATATTGGAAGCATCTTACATGTCCATCAACAGATAAATGGATAAAGAAAATGTGGTATTTACACACAATGGACGGGCTGGGGATTTAGCTCAGTGGCACAGCGCCTACCTGGCAAGTGCAAGGTTGTGAGTTCAATTTCTGGTACCAAAACAAAAAGACCCACACAGAATGGAGTACTACTCTGCCATGAAGAAAGATAAACTTGAATCATTTGTGGGAAAATGCATGTATCTTGAGACCATAACGTTAAGTGAAATCAATCAGACACAGAGATGTAAATATCATGTTGTTCTTCTTATATGAGCAATCCAAATTATAAAGAAATTTATAATTATAAATTATAAAGAGCAAAACGAAAAATACATAATAGTATATGTACTGCTGAAGTGAGCACGAAAGATACATAATAGGGAGATAGGTCTTTCTCAAATAGGAAAGGGATC
>NW_004955479.1:9517289-9523029 GCF_000276665.1 Chinchilla lanigera | reverse complement strand
AAAGATAGCTGGGCGTGGTGGTGCACACCTGTAATCAGGAGGCTGAGGGAGGAGGATCGTTGTGGGTTCGAGACCAGCCTGGGCTACAAAGTGAGCTCAAGGCCAACCTGAACTGCATAGTGAGACCCTGTCTCAAAAAGACAAGGAAGACATCATTAAGAAAATGAAAGTTCACAAACTGGGAGAAAACATTCTCGGGTTATATATCTGATAAGGTACTTGTACCCAGAATATGCAAAGAACTCTTACAGAAGCCAAAACCCAGTTTAAAAATGGGCAAAATATTTGAAACACATTTCACCAAAGGTCACACATAAATAAGTAAAAGTCCATGAAAGGGCCGGGGATGTAGCTCAGTGGCACAAGCGCCTGCCTGGCAAGTGCAAGGTCCTGAGTTCGATTCCCGGTACCAAATAAATAAATAAACAAACCAGTATTACCATTCACTGAAATCTAGCCAAGACAAAGGAAAGGAAGACTATATAACAACCTACACAAATGTTCATGGCAGCATTATTCATTACAGCCCAACTGGATCACTCAAATGTACATCAACCGGTTAAACAGAATGTAATTTATCTATGCTATGGCATGATACCACTCGGCAACCACAAGGAATGAACTACTGATAGCCCACGACTCTGCCTCAAACCTCAAAAACATTTTACTTCTTGAAGTCCACACACAAAAGACTGTGTACTGTAAGATTTTTTTTTTTTTTTTTTTTGAGACAGGGTCTTGCTATGTAGTTAGGGCTGGCCTTGAAGTCACAGTGATTTTCCTGCTTCAGCCTCCCAAGTACTGGAATTATAGGCATGGGTCACCATGCCCAAGTGTAAGATTTCATTTACATGAAATGCTTAAGAAAGACAATGGTTGCCTAGAGCTAGGAATAGGAATAGGGAATGACTGCCACTAGGGACAAGGAAGTCTTCAGGGTGACAGAGATGGTCCAAAACTGGATTGTGGCAGTGGTTGATGGCAGCCAACTGTATACATTCACTGGCAGTGTCGAATTGTACACTTTCACCTGCTGGGCGTGGTGGTGCACGCCTGTAATCCCAGCACTCGGGAGGCTGAGGCAGGAGGATTGTTGCGAGTTCCAGGCCAGCCTGGGCTACAAAGTGAGCTCAAGGCCAACCTGAACTGCACGTCGAGACCCTGTCTCAAAAAGACAAAAAATAAAAAAATTAGAATGTACACTTACGCGGGATGAATTTTAAGGTTATGAATGATATCTCTATAAAGCTGCCTGCAAAAGGCCTACAGCTGAGTCTACCACTTGCCAGCTGTCTCAGCCCTACCTCTTCGCTCTGGCCTTAGCTCGAGGCGGGTGGTGATGGTGCTTTACCTTAGAGTCTTCAGATGGGCTGCTGCTGTTCTTGGGTACCAAGCAATGAGTGACAAGAATCCTAGGGTCCTTGGTGGTGATGGATAGGCCCTCCTTCAGAATCTGGACCAGTCGGATCCAGAATTGGAAGACAGTCTGAGGGTGGTCTGGGTGGAGCTTTAGGTAGTAGATCTTCTCAGTGACCGTCCTCAACTGCAGGATGCGTTGGAGGTGGTCACAGACCTGCAGCTCCACAAACTTCAATGGGAGAATCCTGAAGGCAGGAGAGAAGACACACGGACAACTTTGTTGCTTCTGATCCTATATTATCTTTATTAAAACAAGGGGTGTCTCCTTGAGGAACCAGCCTTTTAGGGGTAAGAGAGTGTTCTTAGCATGGTGAGGAGAACAGATAACCCTGGGAAGCTCAAATGGCAGATGCCTGAAGACATCCCCAAAGATTCAGACTCACTAAGTCTGAAGTGTAGCCTTAGCATCTGCATTTTAGTCGGCAGGATTCTCATGCTGCTGTTCCCTGGACCCTCCTTGAGAGAGCTAGCCTAGCAGTAAGTGGGTGGGCTCATGAGACTCTGTAGTTTCCTTCTTGGTGGTGCAAAGGGAGCTGGCCCACCTGTCCAGCTTGTCCATTCACTGACCTCGGTGCCTCCAGAGAATGTTTCTCAAAGGAGCTGAAGTTCAAGGAGCTGGCTTTGAGTCTAATTGGTTAGATAGAACTGGGCTGGACTTGCTGTAGGTACACCAAGAACATCAAGGACAAGTCTGTCAGGAGCAGCATGGAGAAATGAAGGCATTTCCTGGACTTCTGGGGAATATCTAGAGATTCATGAGACACACCCTACATATTGCTGAAAGACACTTAAACATCCAGCAGGGCTGTTTTATCCCAGACAATCATGCTACCATATGTTATAGTTCTAAGTGGGACATTGTCTCATTTACTTTATTGATACGGAAACTGAGATACAGCAAATGACTTGTGACTCAAAGATTATTTGAGCCAGGCATGGTGGTGCATGCCTATAACCCCAGCGCTTGGGAGACCAAGGCATGGGGATCACCATGAATTCGAGGCCAGCCTGAGCTACATAGCAAGATTCTGTCTCAAAAAAAAAAAAAATTGAGTCTAGTTACTTACACAACAAGGACTAGAAAGAACTTGGCTCAGATCTGCCAGGCCTCACCCGCTCCTTGACCCTTGGCCAAAGGAGAAGAGGTTCCTGTGAATTCAGTGGCAGAGCACAGCAAGAGGGCAGGTGGACTTCGAGGTTGGCGCCTCATCCTGTCCACAGAACACCTCCCTTTGCGACATGTGGCCTCTGCTCTTCCAGGGCGCTACCTGGCTTAGGTTGCTGCTGTATACAGAAATTAATGTCACTGCCAGTGTCTTCTTTGCTGTCCCCCTACCGTGATCTTAGTCACCAAGCGGTTGGGTCCCTTTGCGTCCCCGCTCCCCATCTCCTGTGCCTCGTTCTCCCCTACATTACTCACCTCTTCAGGATGATGTTTGGGGCTGTAGCTGGTCTGTTCCATGTCTGACTCTGCCCCTGATGCCATTTGACACTAGCCATGAGGAGAATGTTGGGAAGGGGCAGGCAGGGCACAGAGGAGGTCACCCCGAGGGCCATGGTGTTGGAGGCTTTGTAGATATTTTTCCAGTTTCTGCCCCTCTTGACCTGCAATGCAGCACCCACCCCAGGCGTAGCCTGAGCATGTGGCAGAAGCAGTGGTAAGTTTTAGCTTGGGGTTTCTCACCTCTGTGTTGCAGAGGGAGACTGTATGGTGCATTTGGAAAAATTTTTAGCAGCATCCTTCGCTTCTATTATCTAGATGCTAATAGCAACCCTGACTCAAACTGTGACAACCAAAAGTGTCCCCAAGTATTGTCAAATGTCTGCTGGAAGTAGTGGGGGGGGCAGATACTGCTTATTGAGAACATATGTTATTGGTTATTGAGAACAATATGGGTTTTAACTCATATTGGTTTTTAATAACTATAGTATTAGTATTTAAACAATCTACAATTAATTGCCATGAGATTTTAACTCAGGAGTTCCCTGATATCTATCATGGGTTTATAAACTCTCCCTGAACTGCCCCTTGGATTTTCTTTGAAAAATTTCTCCTTTAGTCCCTTCTCTGAGAGGCCCTTTTATCTTTTGCACCTTGACTTTCCAACTCCACAGCTCCGTTTATCCTAGATTCTGTCTGGCCAGGAGGAGCTCGGGCAAGCAGACAAAAATGCATCCAGTGCCTGTGAGACCAGGCACTAACCTTGCAGTATTTTCACTTAATCCCCCAACCAATCCAATCCTCTTACCACAGGGGAAACGGGCTCAGCACAATGACACCTGCCCAAGAGGAAGCAGAGGCCTGGAACCTGAGCCCAGGTCTCTCAGGCCCCTGCTTCTTTCTGTCTTTCCCTCTTAGCGTTTCTATCCCTAACCCTCACGAGCCATTTCCTTTCCCTTCCGCCTTAGTCATCTGGCTTTGGGTGACACCCCGGAGGATGAAGTAAACTGGGGTCTCAAATACTGTGTCCTCCACTCAGGGCAGAATGATCTGACCTCTCTCCCCGGTGACAACACCTGCCAGAGAAGATCTGGCCGGGGCTCTGCACAGCCCTGGTGAACGCAGGTGGTCTTAGGTTCCAGCCCGCTGATTCTCCTTGCCTCAGTTCTCACTCAACTCCTGTTTGAGGAATTCTCAGTCACATCTTGGGAACAGGGTTAGAGGAAGCAAGGAGTGCTGCTCTGAGCTGCCCGAGAGTACCTGGACAAAGTTGCTTTCAAATACCACTGAGTCCGGAAATAGGTTGAATTCTGGAGAACGAACCATCTGGCAGAGCAGTCCCTTCTCTACACCTAGGCCCACTCCGGAGTTCAGTTCTGCATCCGCAGGCAGGAGGCCCCTGAATTCTTCCCAGGCATTCAGGGAAGGGAAGGATGGATAAGACTTCGTGACTTTTACTGTCTTCTTCGATTTCCAAGTCTTTCTATGTGGAACTGATGTCAACATATCTGCACATGCTCAGGGGCCTTTTACACATTTGTCCTGGGCTCTCTCTCCCCTTCTGATCTTGAATGCCGCCCAAGCCCGGGCTGGCCGGTCAGCTCACAATGATGAATGGATGACATCATGAAAAACCATGGCAGACCTGCAGGAAAGGGAAATTCAGAGGAGCCTCCCTTTTCCTCCAGAGTGTGTTGTCGTTGCTCATTTACGCCCTGATGTTTCCCAGCTCCTCTCTGGACTCCAGGAAGTAGCTCTCCCAGAAACTTGCAAGGAGTAAGCCAGGCAGGAAGCAAGGTATGTCAGGAAGTGCCCAGCCAAGAGGAAAATGCCTTCTTGCCTTTCAAATTTTCCTTACTGATATTTGTTTGTTTTGCCCAGCCATACCCAAGTCCTTTCATATTTTGAGACGAGGTCTCACTAAATTTCCTAGGCTTGCCTAGGCTTCCTGAGTAGCTGGGGTTCTAGGCACATGGCACCACGCCTGGCACCTCCCTTAATCTTAATGCAGCCTCCCTTAAACAGCATTAAAGGCTGCTCATCTACTCAAAATTCAGCAGAATAGCAGAACTGCTAGTTTGAGTCCAGTCTGGGCAATGCTGCAAGACCCTTTCCAAAAAAATTGAAAAGTTGCCTGGGGATGTAGTTTAGTGATAGACAGCCGGGGCTCAACCCCCAGTGCCACTGAATGAAAACAAGACAGCAGCAGCCTTCCCAAGCTTCGTGCGTCCTACCGCCCCACCCCCACCAGGCCCACCCCAGGGTAGTAGCCTGTACAGCTCCTAGGTGAAGCAGGGATGCAGCCGCTTCTCAGAGCTCTACGGCTGGCTGGTCACCACTGCAAGATTCATTTCCCTTAGGACAGCAGACTAGAGGAGCAGGAAAAATAATTAGTTTCTTACCACCAGACTGGCTTTGGGAGCTGGGAGGAATAACAGCCTGCTGAAAGACTGTGCTTATCAACAAGCGAAGCCAGGTATGGTGGTGCACGCCTGTAATCCCAGCACTCGGGAGGCTGAGGCAGGAGGATTGCTGCAAGTTTGAGACCAGCCTGGGCTACAAAGTGAGCTCAAGGCCAGTCTGACCTGCATGGTGAGACCCTGGCTCAAACAACAAGCGGATGGACCCCCTCCTAGAGAAGGACCGAGTCCCTCCCACTGAGCCAAAGGAAGAAGGAGCTCAAATCCAGGGGCAGCTAAATCAAGAGCAAAGAAGCAGGCTGACCACCATTCAAAGCCATTTCAGGGAGAGATCATATTTTACTTTATTTTTTTGTACTGGGAATCAAACTTAGGACCTTGTACTTGCCAGGCAGGAGCTCTGCCGCTGAGCTATGTTCCTGGCCCTATTCTAGTTATTATTTATTTATCTGTTTATTTA
>NW_004955479.1:9507626-9517089 GCF_000276665.1 Chinchilla lanigera | reverse complement strand
GGAGGCTGAGGCAGGAAGGTCCTTGTGAGTTTGAGACCAACCTGGGCTACAAAGTGAGCTCAAGGCCAGCCTGAACTGCATAGCGAGACTCTGTCTCAAAAAGACACACACACACACACACACAAAAGAGTAACTTTGCAAGGGAAAGGGCCTGTTCATGTAGAAGTAGAAATTATAGGGGCTGGGGATTTAGCTCAGTGGCACAGTGCCTGCCTGGCAAGTGCAAGGTCATGAGTTTGATTCCCGGTACTGGAAAAAAAAAAAAAAAAGAAGAAGAAATTACAGATTCAGTCATGTTGGCCTGAGCCTTCATGCCCTTGCCAGAGTGAAGCCTGCCCATGGCTCTTGCCCTTGTCTCTGCCCTGTCTGGAGGGGACATGGAGATGAGAGAGGCTTCTCCTAGATCCATGTGTATTTTTAAGAAGTCATATTTTTTAATTTGGACAAATTCCAGAATTTTGACTGTCAAGGTCAAATCTGATGCATTTAGAAAATAGTGTGATAAGCAGTATCTATCTGCAAGGGCCAAGCCTGGAGATTTATACCTGCACATCACCATAGAGCCAGGGAGCGGCTGTGGGCCCCAAGGCTTCCCTGTCTGATTCTGCCTGGCCGCTTCTCTGGCTTCCAGTTGCATCCCTGCTCAGCCACCTTCACAGCTCCAGTTAGCGGCTCAGTCTAAACTCATGCTCTGCATGTTCTTTTGCTTCTTGTGTCGGGAAAATGTCCTCTGTGGCAACATTTCCTGAGGCTGGGGCCAGAGACCACATTCTATGGCTATGTTTCCCTGAAAATGGCTTGGAAAGGAACACACAGTACAAAAACTAAAGTCATTAATAAGATGATGTGTTGTTTTTGCAGTTAAAACTTAACCACAACAATAAAGCCTATTGGTTGTGGTTTTTTTTTTTTTTTTTTTTTTTTTTTTTTTTTTGAGACAGGGTCTCGCTATGCAGTTCAGGCTGGCCTTGAGCTCACTTTGTAGTCCAGGCTGGTCTAGAACTTGCAATGATCCTCCTGCCTCAGCCTCCCGAGTGCTGAGATTGCAGGCATGTGCCACCATGCCCGGCTAAGCCTATTGGTTTAGATACATGGTTGGATATATTTGGCCATCCCAAAGTCAATGAGGAGATGACTTCTGCTCTTTTCCATACAGCCCTGCTGAGTCTGCTCAGTGCTGTTCTTTAACTCTCAGTGTGCCTATAATCCCAGCACTTTGGAGGCTGAGGCAAGAGGATTGCTGAGAGTTCAAGGCAAGCCTGAGTTACAAAGTGAGTTCATGGCCAATTTACACATAGTGAGACTCTGTCTCAAAAACATAAAACAAACAAACAAACAAACAAAAAAAAAACCAAGTAAACCCTCAGTGGAAGAAAGCTTTAGCACCTACTCTAGAAAACTAATTTTGAGGAAGTGAGAATTTGGCTCTAGCCAAGATGCTAAGTAACTGAATAAGTGGTGCTTCAACACGTCTATCCCTCTGCCCTCCCTTCCTCCACTAAACCTCCAGCACGTTGATTCTTCTGGTGGTGGATTTTTCATGATTCTTTGCTATTTCTTTGTTTTTGTTCCTTGCTATTTTTAAGAAAATAGAGATCATTTTCATGATCTCTAACTACAATCCTGGGGCAGGGGATTTAGCTCAGTGGCATAAGCGCCTGCCTGGCAAGCGCAAGGTCATGAGTTCGATCTCCGGTACTGAAAAAAAAAAAAAAAAACAAACAAAAAAACCCTACAATCCTTCTGTAGCTGATATTCAGTCCCCTCATTGGATCATTCTGCTGGGTGTATTTTCAATGGAATTTTTTTCAGTGGAATTTTTAATTTCCTGGATAGAGGGCTGTGGATTTAGCTCAGCGGCACAGCGCCTGCCTGGCAAGCGCAAGGTCATGAGTTCGATTCCCGGTACTGGAAGAAAAACAAAAACAAAAACAAAAAAAACCTCCTGGATATCTGTTTGAATCTGTCTCATGGAGCCCATCTCTTTCCTGTGTTGGGAGAGCATGCTCCTAAGATCCTCTATCTGCTCTAGAGTTACTATTTTTTTCACTATGGTCACCATCTCTATAGTTATCTGAGAAATTATTTCTAATTTAATTTGTTATAGAGCCTCATTCATCTGCTTTGTTTCAACTGTTGTTACCACTTCAGAGTCCAAGCTGGGTAGCTCTCAAATTGTTGCATCTCATTGCCCCCTTGGTTTGCCTTTAGTGAGCAGGGAGTCTAAAGTTGTATCTTGTTTAAGTATCTTCTCATTTTCTATTTTTTTTTTAAACTTTAATTCCTGGGTTGATGCTTGTAAATTGCCTGTGGTGAGGAGCTTTATTGCTAGTATTGAGAACCCTTAGGAAATGACTATTTCTCAGAGGTGTCTTCCAGGTGTAGCTGGCTTTTAGGTTTTGAGTCTGTTGCAAGATCCTACCTCTTCAGGTTATTGGGGATGGGAAATTGCTGCCTACTTGGCCCAGCCTCTGGTTCTTTGGCACTGGCCTATAGTATTGTTTATGACCCTTGGGCAATCTCAGTCTTGGTATACCAGGAGGAACAACCGATTAGAACACTTATGTCACCTTGGGTAAAGTAGTATAATCAGCAAGAACAATAGCATCAAACACAGCCTAGAAAATGACAAACTGTGGTAACTATTAATTTGCTACCTTTAACTGTATGAACTATATTTCTGGTTATATAACAAAATCTAAAATGAACCAGAAAATTGTGTACAGTAAGTATGCCCTCAATATGGCAATTTTACCCCTAGGGGAGAAAATGTAGAAGAGGTTAGGGGGAGAAACAGAATCTTATTGATTAATCCCAGTAGGCCAGCCACAGATTTATGTTTTTTTGTTTTTTTTCCGGTACCAGGAATCGAACTCATGACCTTGTATTTGCCAGGCAGGCGCTGTGCTGCTGAGCTAAATCCCCAGCCCCCTAGCCATAGATTTATGAAAGGGTAGTAGATAATCCCAGCAAGCCTTCACCTTTAGTTCCCCTGAAGTCCAAGATGGTTTCTGGCTGTGAAGCTGGAATCTGATTTGTTCAGCCTGCAGCCCTCCATGTGCCTCCTGCCAGTCTGAACTCAGCTCCTTGACCTCCTGCTGACTTGAACTCAGTTCCCCCTCATCCTGACAGCCAGACGACAGCTGCTCTGAGTTCAGAGCTCAGTGGGCCCCTCACCAAGATGGCTACCGGCCAGTCACCCTCTCCTGGGTGGGAGTGTGCCTGAACCTGAATGACTCACTGGCCACTGCAGTTCCCTGCATCCCCTGCTCCATTCCTCTGGTGCGTTTCAGGCCTCTGGGGTCACCAGTCGTCACTTTGCATCTGGTTTTTTCAGATCACAGGTTCAAGCTGCCCCTCCCGCATAGTGAGGCAGGGCTCAGGGAAAAAGCACCACTTGACTCCTCCTTCTTTTACATTGAGGTCTCTCTTCACTCTCCCCATGGGCTTCACTTTTTGCTTCAGATCCTTCCTGGGTCCTTCTTTCCTTCTCTTGCTCACATTGTTATATTCGATTGTCTGGACACCAAGTCCCAGAGAGGCTGTTTCCCTGCTGATGACTACTCTGCTATCTTCCTGGAAGTCTGTAACAGAGGTGGATGAGGTTGGCAGGCACTCAGGTGTCCCAGGAAACCGGGCAGTGTGACTCTAGGCTCCAGGCCTGAACCCAAGTTTTATGGGGCTTAACGCTTACACAATTTTTGGAGACCCTTAAAAATGAAATGAGTGGGTTGAGGGCAAATAGGAAGTAGTGTTTAATGGGACAGAATTTCAGTTTGGGAAAATAAAAAGGTTCTGGGGTAAAAGGGGCCCTAGACATGATGGCAGTGACAGTTACATGTACAAGTATACTCAATGCCGCTGTGCTTTCCACTAAAATATGGCGAAAATGCATGTTTTATATTTTAGCAATGAAAAAGATGCCTGAAGTTTATAAATAAATAAATGAGTAAAAGTATGATTCAAAATTACTAGAGGCCTTTTGCAAAGGCCCATGTGAATAAGGGGTCTGAACCTTAAGTTTTAGTATCTTTGCAGTAAATCTGTCCCATTAAAATCTCTGTTACTATTTTAAAAGACCATTTTAGGGCTGCAAATGTAATTCTGGTAGAGCGCTTGCCTAGCATGCACAGAGCCTCAACACCATACAAAAAAGTAAATATCTTTTAATTATTCAAGCAGTATTTAACATTCTTTAGGACAGTAGAAAATACAGACAAGATTAATTTCCAGGGCATGTTATAATTTCTTCAGCTAACTAAAAGTACTGCCACAGTGGGCTTAGCCAAATCAGTATCCAATCCAGGGGCACATTCCCTTAATGCAGTAGCAGTTCCTTTCCTAGAATACTTATGAATGAAAGCCACAGAGTGAGTCTCTGACAGAACAGCTGCTCTTCTGGATTTGTCTGGTTGCTCTCTTGTGGTCCTATTTAGCTTGGTTCTATAGCCAATAATTTCCTATGAAATAAGAACTTTTGTATTCAAGATAATTTATTGATTGATTGATTGATTGATTGATTGTCTTTTTGAGACAGGGTCTCACTATGCAGTTCAGGCTGGCCTTGAGCTCACTTTGTAGCCCAGGCTGGTCTCGAACTCTCAACAATCCTCCTGCCTCAGCCTCCCGAGTGCTCGGATTACAGGTGTGCTCCACCACGCCCGGCAAGATAAATTTTAAAAATGGAAATAGTGGATATTTCTTAGTAAAAAGCTACCGTGGGATCTATGTACAATATTACTCTCTTGTTCCTTTTTTTTTTTTTTTTTTTTTTTTGTCTTTTTGAGACAGGGTTTCGCTATGCAGTTCAGGCTGGCCTTGAGCTCACTTTGTAGCCCAGGCTGGCCTCGCACTCATGACGATCCTCCTGCCTCAGCCTCCTGAGTGCTGGGATTATAGGCGTGCTCCACCACGCCTGGCCCACTCTCTTCTTCCAAGGAATGTAGAGAAGAAAATACATACAATGGCTGCATTTCACAAGAGTAATGATTCCAAGAAAGAAAAGAAAATATTTAACAAGAATCTTGTATGTACTTTTAAGGAAATTAAGTACAATATGAACTCTATGAAACAAAAAAGTTAGAGGTCCCAAAATAAGACGAAAAGAGTACTGGAAGAGGTAAAGATGGAAACCCCAGGAAATTCTGGAGGTCATATTAGAAGTCACAGGAAACGAAGCTGACATGACGGACACCTGAGCCAGGGACACGCAGGACAGGCTGAGAATGCCCGAAGCACCACGGAGCTGGGCGAGGAGAGCAGGGTCTGGAGAGAGATGTTAGGGGGCTGAGACTTCATGTTGTGCTGATGCAGAGTCCTTGATGAAGAGGGACTGAACGCAATTGCAAAATAAGTCAAAAACCTAAGAGAAAATAGCCATTTCTGAAACAGACAAACAAAAAAAGACTACATCTGGCAAAAGAACAGGATTTACCGTGTTCCATGTAAACTCAGGATGGCTGTGGACGCGTCACCTTGCTTGGCTTGAGAGCTGCCGAGGGGATCAGCAAAGCGCACCTCTGCCTGTGTCTGGGGGTCACGGAGGCGAGACCTTGGGGGCTGTATCTGGTCCTGGCCGCTCCTGCTCTGGCACTGCTCCCCTGCTCTGCTTCCAGGAGCCACAGGCTGAGCAGCTTTGCTCCACCATGACGCTTATGCATTGAAGCCAGCTGAAAATGAACAGAACCCTCTGAAACCGTCAGCCAAGTTAAACCTCTGCTCCTTTAAATTGCGGGGGTGCTGTGTCCCAGAGATGAGGAAGCTGACGAGACTCTGATGAGTGAAGGCCCCATTGTGACCTCAGTAGCTCTTCAGAACTTCTTAAGTCTTTGAGATAAAGAGAAAAAAGCATCCCACTATAAACATCCAAGTCAAACTCGGTAGGCTGAGGCAGGAGGATCGTTGCCAGTTTGAGACTTGCCTAGGCTACAAAGTGAGCTTAAGGCCAGCCTGAATTACATAGTGAGACCCTGTTTCAAAAAGCCCCCCCCCAAAAAAAATCCAAGTCAAAAAAGCAGATAATTTACTAAGAAATAAGATGATACTGTCCTCAGATTTCTCAGCAATTTTATTTATTTATTTATTTATTTATTTATTTATTTATTTATTTATTTTCAGACAGGGTCTTGCTATGCAGTTCAGACTGGCTTTGAGCTCATTTTGTAGCCCAGGTTGGTCTCAAACTCGCAATGATCCTCCTGCCTCAGCCTCCCGAGTGCTGGGATTATAGGCGTGCACCACCACGCCTGGCTCTCAGCAATTTTAGATGGCATAAAACAAGGAATAATGTAGAAAGAAGGTTAAAGAATAAAGGATGAGACCGTATCGTTCCATAAATGGCTCAAAATTCATTTAATGTAAAAGTAGTAGCTGGGTGTGGTGACACATGCCTGTAGTCCCGGCACTTGGCAGGAGGATTGTCGCAAGGTCAAGGCCAGCCTGAACTACATAGCAATATCTTGTCTACCAAAACACTGAGCACACTAAAGTAAATCCAGGGATGGGAAGTAACTCGGCAGCACAAGAGCCTGCCTGGCAAGTGCAAGGTCCTGAGTTCGATTCTCAGTACCAAGAAAAAAAAATAGATCTAAAGTAAATCCACAAATTGCTTTAAAAAATACTTGGACCACTAGCTAACAATTTAATTAAAAATTGTGAAAATAACAATATGCACTATAATAGTCATTCTTAATTTCCTACTGTCTTGTTTTGAAATTCTGTTTTGTTTTTGGTATGGGGAATCAAACTCAGGACCTTGTGCTTGCCAGGCAGGTGCTTGTGCCCCCAAGCTATTTCCCCGGCTTCTTTTAAAATTGTGTAACATTGTTTTTATTGTTTTTTTTTTCTCTTTAAAATAAAAAAGTAGACATAAGATATAAAATTTAAAGTAAAAATAAACATATGTATAAATAAAAGAAAAACACAGGTTTCAGGGTAAAGGTAGTGTACGAAATTATGTTATTTAGGATATAGTAGAAGATCCCAGAACATAATGATTACAAAACAGAATTTTGATTTTTCTCTTACATAGTGGTTCAAAGGTAGGTGGTTGTTACAGTATCTCTGCCAGTCTCAACATGTGGCTTTCATCTCTAAAGTCCAAGGTGGCAGCTCCAGCTCCTGCCGTTACATTTGTACCCTGGCCAATGAGGAAAGAGGAAGAGAAAGGGAACACACACTCATTCCTTTCGAGGGCAATGACCTGTGAATGGCATAATCACTTCTGCTCACATCCCATTAGACCAAACTCAGATACATGGCCATGCCCAGGTACAATGGAAGCTGGGAAATACAGTTTTTAGTGAGGAGGCCACAAACTCATCTAGCACTGAATTTTAATTTTTTTTTTTTTCTGGGGGCTGGGTGTGGTGGCGCACGCCTGCAATCCCAGCACTCGGGAGGCTGAGGCAGGAGGATCATTGTGAGTTCGAGACCAACCTGGGCTACAAAGTGCACTCAAGGCCAGCCTGAACTGCATAGCAAGACCCTGTCTCAAAAAGACAAAAAAAGAAAAGAAAAGAAAAAAGAAAAAATTTCTGGAGTTTGAAGGGAGGGTAGGGGAATGGGAAAAATTGTTTTTATTTCTTCATATTTTTTACAGTACTATAGTTTGAACCTAGGATTTTCACACTGAGCTATATTCCTAGCTTTAAAAATTTTTTTCTTAAATTCTGAGACAGGGTCTCTCTAAGTTGCTAAATTGCCCAGGCTGGGATCAAACTTGTAATCCTCTTGCCTTAGTTTTTCAGATTTATTATTTAGGGATCTCTGTTAATAATTAGTGTCTCTAGGGGGCAAGGGTTATGGCTCAGTGGCACAGTGCCTGCCTGGCAAATGCAAGGTCGCAAACTCCTTTCCGAGTACAAAAAAAAAAAAAAAAATTAGTGCCTCTAACTGGGTGTGGTGGTGCACTTCTATAATCCCAGCCCTCCAGAGGCTGAGGCAGGAGAATCCCTACAAGTTTGAGGCCAGCCTAGTTTACATAGCTCAAGACCAGCCTGAACTAATAGTGAGACCCTGCCTATGGTCTCAAAAAAAAAAATTAGTCTCTACAAAGAAGCTACGTCTCAGACTATTCTTCTTGACATACACAGTAAGTACACAGTTATTTTTTTAAATAGCAAAATACTAATAAGTGGCACTCTAACAATGAAGGAGGTTAAGTCAGTTGGCCCAAAGGAAGTGATAACATAAAATCTGGGTATGGTCTGCTAATAGAGAAGGAAGACTAGGTAACATAGTTGTGTACATATTCTTGAAAATTACCGGCCCCACCCCACCCATCTGGGGAGAGGAAGTGCCAGGAAGAAAATGATCAGCTCTGGGAAACACCAGAGAAAGCTCCAAGAGCAGAAACCCTTATGGAACCAGATGGGTCTCAGCAGAGGCAAGAAAGCTATTTTTCAGGCTTTCTAGGTTGCCAGACTACCCATGAGAGTAGGGTATTCTCCCAATGAGAGAAGCGAGTGTTTACAATTTTCAGGAGAGGATTCAGCCTCAAGAAAGGAAGAAATCCTACCCCCAGTGACGTGCGTGGACCTCGTAGGTCCTGTTAGGTGAAACAAGCCAGATGCAGACAGACAAATGCCATAGGATCTCACTGTATGTAGAATCAAAAGCACAGAATAGAATGGTGGGTGCCAGGGTTGGGGGTAGGAAGAAGTGGGGAGATGATAGTCAGGGAAGAAAGCTTCAGTTACGCGTGACATATAAGTTCTGAGGGTCCAGTATACAGTTAGGGCCCAGAGCTCACAATACTGAGTCACATGAAAGGGTCATTCTTGTTTTAAATGCTCTTGCCACATGTGAGGCGATAGGGATGAGGATGAGGATGGGGACGACGGGGGCAGGAGGAGACTGGAGGTGAAGGATATGTCTATGGCCTGGACGGCATGATGATTTCACAGGATCTATCTCCCAGCTCACCAAATGCATACATTGAACACATGCATCTTTTCACATGCCAGTCGCACTTCAGTAAGGTGGTTTCCAAAAGAAACTTTTAGAGGCCAGGGATATAGCTCAGTGGCACAAGCAACTGCCTGGCAAGCACAAGGTCTTGAGTTTGATTCCCGGTACCCCCCCAAAAAAACTTTTAGCCAGGTATGGTACTGCACACTTGTGATCCCAGCACTTGGGAGGCTGAGGCAGGGGGATCAACATGAGTTCAAGGCCAGCCTGCACTACAAAGCGAGATTCTGTCTCAAAAAACAAAAAACAAAAAATAAAAAACAACCAGGGATGTAGCTCAGCAGCACAGTGCCTGCCTGGCAAGAGCAAGGCCCTGGGTTTGATTCTCAGTACCAAAAAAACAAAAAAAACAAACAAAAAAACCCCACCCAAACACAAAATTTTTAAAAATCTACTGTAGCTGAGCATGGTGGCACACTCCTGTAATCCCAGCACTCAGGAGGCTGAGGCAGGAGAATCGTTGTGAGTTTGAGGCCAGCCTGGGCTACAAAGT
>NW_004955479.1:9481735-9506277 GCF_000276665.1 Chinchilla lanigera | reverse complement strand
TGTGTGTGTGTGTGTGTTACTATGCCTATTAGAGGGCCTGGAAACTGACACCACAGCAGCAAGGAGCACACCAAGTGGCCAAATTGGTTTTCTAAATACTACCTTCCCTTGCTAGGCATGGTGGCAAACACCTGTAATCACGGCACTCAGGAGGCTGAGGCAGGAGGAACACTGAGTTCAAGGCCAGCCTGAACTACATAGTGAAACCCAGTCTCAAAAAAAAAAAAGAAGTACTACCTTCCATATATGGAATTATTTTCTCTAGGAGAAATAGCTGATTCCAAGGTCGAGGCAGGAGAAGGACAAGATAAGACTGGAACATCTTGTTTGTCAGAAAGGAAGGAAGTTCTCAAAAAAGAATGTGGACAAGTCAGAACTCAGAAATCCCAGCACTTGGACAGCTGCAGCAGGACGATCACAAGTTTGAGGCCAGCATGGGTTACATAATGAGACCCTGTTTCAAAAGACTAAAAGAGGGGCCCGGGATATAGCCCAGTGGCACAAGCGCTTGCCTGGCAAGTGCCAGGTCCTGAGTTCAATTCCTAGTACCAAAAAAAAAAAAAAAGGACTAAAAGAAAAGAAGGAAGAAAGAGAAAGGAAGGAAGGGAGGGAGGAAGAAGAAGGAAAGGAAAGGAAAGGAAAAGAAAAGAAAAGAAAAGAAAAGAAAAGAAAAGAAAAGAAAAGAAAAGAAAAGAAAAGAAAAGAAAAGAAAGAGGAAAGGAGAAAAGAAAAGCAGCCAATTTGAAGGCACCAAATCTGGGACAGTTTAACTATCAAAGCAAATAATGATAGCAGTGAATTAGAAACTCTTGAATAAAGTTGTATCCCATGAGTCATACTGATGGTTGATTGCATGATACCTAGGTGGGTAGGCAGATAGATAATAGGTAGATGATAGATAGAAAATAGGTAGGTGAGATAGATAGACAGTAGGTAGATGGTAGAGGATAGATAGAAGATAAAAAGGTAGTGCCCCTCCCTAGAGTAGAATGCTGACTATTAATTGTGCAAAGGAAAACAGACACAGGACGTAAAGTCACCCTTTGGCACCCTCAGACTGGAGGCTGATCCAGGTGCACTTCACTAGAGGCTAAGGCCAGTGAGTAGGGCGGATTACACCAGCGCAACCCTGGAACATCTTCCCCCCAAATCTTCACGAACTATAGAAGTGGAAGTGATGATGTTATGGTGCACAAATCTGGCACACAATAAAATCAGACCCCTCATTTGATGCTGTGAGAATAGCACAGCACCATTCCCACAGTATCCCTCCAAAACATGACCCAAGCCTGAGCGTGCAGAAGCACTGGACAGACCCAGGTGGAGATGGAAAATCCACACTAAAACTGCTGAGAGTGCAACAGGCAAGGAAAGAACCAGAAACTGTTTCAGACTGGGGTGGGGAATGGTTACTGAAGAAACATAAAAACTGAATGCCACACATGTTCGTGAATGCAAATGTGTGTGGCAACTTTATCACCCAAGCTGGAAACAATCCAGATGTCTTTCGTGGGTGAGTGGGTAAACACATCCATGCATAGCAATCCCATGGGAACAAACTGTTGATCCTTCTAATAAGTGAAAGAAGACAAAGTTACACACTGTTTGATTCTGTGATATCTTAAACCTCTTCCTCTGACAGGGAAAGTTTGGTCTCATTATCTATAAACATGTTCTCATTTGTCCAACCCTAATATATAACATAATGTAGTTTCAGAATTACTAACCCATATCCTGTGAGAAACAAACTTACCAACCAAAGTACAGAGTTGCTGGATATTTTGGGGTTTCAGCCAATCAGCACACTGTTTTACTCCTTTCCTCTCCCACCCCTTCAGTAGAGTTGTGCCACTAATTTGTCATAGTTTGCATTCCATCCTAGGTTCCCCTGAACATTTTGGTTGATTTGCATACAGGGGAACTCACTCATTGTGGCTTATGGATGATTTTGACAAATACACAGTTATGTATCCACCAACATAGGGTCACCCCAAGAATTGTCACACATGCTCCCCAACTGCAAATTAGCATCACTGAACAGTCCACCATCCTTCTAAGCACAGCTTTGACAGAATCCCATACATTTTGGTATATTACATTTTAATTTTCATTCAGTTCAGTTTGAGATATTTAAAATTTTCCCTCCAGCTCTCTTTGACTCATGTGTTATTTTTAAAAATGTGCCAGGCATGGTGGCACACGCCTGTAATCTCAGCACTTGGGAGGCTGAGGCAGGAGGATCACTGTGAGTTCAAGGCCAACTGGGCTACAAAGTGAGCTCAAGGCCACCCTGACTCAAAAAGACAACAACAACAAAAAAAGATGGAGCAGAGAAGAACTTTTTGCTAAAGAGATTAGCATTAAAAAAAATACTTTGAAATAGGACAATGGAAAAGATGCCTGCTGGGCATGGTGGCACATGCCTATAGTCCCAGCTCTTGGGAGGCTGAGACAAGAGGATCACTGTGAATTTGAGGCCAGCATGGGCTACAGAGTGGGTTTAAGACCAGCCTGAACTACATACTGAGATGGTATCAAAAAAAGAAAGAAAAAGATGGCCTGAGGTCATCACTAGAACCAGCAGGAGTTTACTCTGTGAAGCCACAAAAGTACAAAGTTTAAAGAATTTGTTTTGAAAAGAAAGCCCCAGGGCACATGTTCCAGAATTGTGAGAACCTAGAAAATTTTCCTCTAGATTGGGTACATAGTGCTTAGCAATCTAGGCACTTGACCCCTGCAACCAAGAGAAGCCTGGCTATTACTCAAGTTGGTGGCAAATCTTGGCATCATCCATGTGGCACTGGTGTTAGGTGCATGCAGAATGCAAGAGTTGTGGGGGTGAGGAAAGCTTCCACCCAGAAGAAGGCCTAGTAGGATAAGCAGTGTGCCTCTCAGAGGGCAGTGTGAGCAGCTGTGTCAAGCTGAAGGTGCCTCGGAGACCCAAGAAGGTTGGAGAAGCCAGGGACATGGATTGTCTGAGGAAAGCTGCAAGGAGTGAGCAAAGCTGGCCCAAGAGAGAAGCCGTGAGGTCTACAAACATTGGCAGTGCTGTAGGGGCAGAGCCATCAAGCCCTTTAAAGTTCACATCTTGCCTCAGATTGCTGGGGATATTGGCTATGGAACCATGGGATTTAATATTTGCCCTGCTGGACTTTGGTCTTGCTTTATTTCCATCCTTTTCTATCTCCCTATTTGTACCTTTTGAATGGGAGTGTTTATCGTGTGCCATTGTATGTTGGAAGTATCTAACTTCCTTTTCATTTTCACAGGGGCTTGAAGCTAAGGGTTTGCCTGAAATCTCAGAGGAGGATTTGTACTTGGACATTTCAGTAATGCTGAAAGTGTTAGGACTTTGGCAACTCTTACAGATGGACTAAATGCATTTTTGCACAAAGGGATGCACATGAGTCTTTTGGGGGCCAGGGGCAGGATGCTGTGGCTTATATGTAGATGTTCCCCCAAAACCTCATGCCCATATAGGTGGAGCTTTTGGGAGTGACTGGATCACGAATGTGTGACACTGGATTTGACTACTAATTGGTTCAGCATAGTGCTGGGTGTCGATAATGGATTTACTGGAGAAGGAAGAGTCATTCTGGGTGTGGGTGGCCCCAGCCAATGGGCTTGTAGCCTGGATAGAATAAAAAGGGAAAGAAGGAAGTCTTGCTTCTTCCTACCTGTCATGCCATAAACTATTTCTCTTCTGCCCTACCTTGCAGACAGATGACTATGGGCTGAAATATCTACAAGGTGAAAGCTAAAATAAACCTTTCCTCCTTTAACTTGTGGGTGTGGGGTATTTTGTCCCAGCCACAGGAAAATAACAGTGGCTGAACTAGTTTACATTCCCACCGATGACATAGAATGTTGCCTTTTCCCTGCAGCTTCACCAGCAGTACTATCTATCCATAAAGAAGGTTTATTTTCATTTGTTGCCAAGCTGGGAGGCAGCTCCAGAGTGGTTAAAAAGGTGCCTAAACTGGGTGTGGTGGTACACACCTGTAATCCCAGCATTTGGGAGGCTGAGGCAGGAGGATTACTATGAGTTCAAGGCCAGCGTGGTCTACAAAGTGAGTTCTAGACCAGCCTGAACTACACAGTGAGACCCTGTCTCAAGAAGACAAAAAACAAAAACTGCCCAGTGGCTGGAGGAGGAGGGCCAGGTGGCAGCCCTGGTACCAGTGATAGAGGAATCCCTCAAAGGATGATGGGCTTTAGTGTCTCCTAGTTGTAACTGGGGATGAATCTTTCAAAGAGATACTCACCCAGCTCAGCTTGTAGAGATTAGTCAGATGGTTGCCTGTGAGTGGGAACATCTTTGGGTTACTCCAGTTAGAGTCCAGACTCAAGTGTTTGTAAACAGTGTTTTCAATGCTGTAGGTAACATAAGGAAATCCACCAGCTGTGCTGGCTAATTCTTTATTCTCTAACATTGTGGGCCTCACCCTCTAGATGTCAGTTAAAGGCCTCCAACCCTGGCAACTCTAAACATCTCTCACTAACGGAAAAGTCCAAACATCTCCAATAGTGCAGCTCTGCGTCCACTAAGACTCAATGACTTGGACTCATAGATTTGGACAAAGTCAGCAACCTGCTCAAACATCTCAGTCTCTAGACAGAAAACTGAGTTAGAGAAGGACTAGAGAGGGTTGATTCAAAGACATCTAATGTGGCCAAAGGTATATAGGGAACTATAAAACAGATTGGAACAAAAAGAAAGGAGGAAAGCGGCAGTTTCAAAAACAAAGGACACTGGGTTCAGTGGTGATGCCTATAATCCCAGCTACTCAGGAGGTTGAGGCAGGAGGATCTCAAATTCAAGGCTAGCCTGGGCAACTTAGTGACACCCTGTCTCAAAAATAAAAGGTCTAGGTATAGAGCTCAGTGGCAGAGGGTTTGCCCAGCCTGTGTGTCTCTGAGTTCAACCCCCCGTGCTACAAAAACCAACCAAAACAACTAAAAACTATAAAGGACAAAAGGCTGGAGGGAGGTTCCATGCAGACACGCACACTTCCACACAGAGATGTTCAAGAAAGATTTATGGTATTTCCCAACCCGCACTCTTCAGAGCACTTGTTCAAAGGCATAGTAATGGAGGTTTCATGAAGGAAAGTGCTGTCCACGCAAGCAGGCTAGGACAGTGCTGTGTTGTGAAACCTTGTCGTGGTGATGGTGGAGGCTGTTTAGACCCCCAGCTGCACACAGACCCCATCAGCTTCCCCTCCAGGTCCACCTCTGCATTCAGGCCTCTGAGACCCTGCTGACCACTGCCGCTCCCACCAGTGACTGAGCAGAAGAGTCGGGAGGACTCGGGGGCCCACTCTAGGGAGACAAAGCCGCCTCTGATGAGCAACTGGCTTAAGGGCGCCTTCCCAGGCGGAAAGCTTTTCGGACCCAGGCTGTGGCCTGAGCTCTCTCGCCCCAAGCCTCCTTTCGGTCCAGTGGGCCAAACCCAACCAAAGCCACACAGACAGAGCACGGGCCTCCCCGATCCAGTTCACAGAGACCATCCTCTGGGGCAGACAGCAGGATGCAGGAGTGTGGCCTGGCCTGGAGGAAGGGGCAAACAGAACATACCCAGCGTGGTACCAAAGGACTTGCTTTGACTGAACAGATAGTAATTGTTTTTTCTTTAAAGGTTAGAAATAATGAACTTGTGGCCGTCTGACTCATCAGGCTCAGGACAGTACATTTCTAGTTAGAGAACAAGTTGCTGACTGGTGTCTTAGTTACTTTCTCGTCACTGAGACACAATACGGCCTCATAATTTAAAGGAGAGATTTATTTTGGCTCACAGTTGTACAGATTTCAGTCCATAGTTGGCGGGTTCCAAGGCAGAGCTCTATGACAGAGGAGCATCGAACGAGAGAAACAGCTCATGGCACGATGCCAGGAAGCAGAGAATGATGAAGTGGGGGATAGATCCTTCCAGCCCACACCACAGAGACCCACCGCCAGGATTTACCTCCCAACATCACATTTAGCTATAACTGTATCAGTAGACTGATCCTCTCCTATCACGCCCCCATGATCCACTCGTCTCTCAAAAGCCCCCCTTATAATGGGATGAGGCTTCAGAGGGACATCTAGATATCAACCATAGCAACTGGGTTGCTTGCAGCTAAACCCTAGATTGACCAGCTTAGCACCTACGGCAGGGAGCCAACTTCCCATGAAAACAGCATGGACCACACAGAGACCAACTGACCTGAGAAGGGGTCTGGATAAGGCCTGAGCGAAGGTCGTTAGTGGCAAAGGCTAGAAGGTCCGTCTTCAGAACTCCATGCACAGTATTTTTATTAGGTGACTCAGGCTGAGTCATCTGTATTGCAAAATATATTTAGTCTTCATTCCAGAGTGTTAGTTTGGTCATTCTCAACCAATCCTGTTACTGTGCTCATAATCTCCTGAAGAACAGACCTCGTCTGAGAATTGTTATAAAGATACATGAACTGGGTCAACTGTGTTGTTAAGCTCAGAGAGGAAGAATATTTGTAGCCGATATTCCATATTTCCTCACGGAATTCTGTCTTATCAAAATTTATTTACATTCTCACGGCTGTATGCTACACATGCACTAAAGCCTGATGTACGACATTAGGGCAGGGCAAAGCTGGCTGGGGGAGGAGGCATGACCTGGTAATTACAAGATCCGGGAACACATGCACAGAGCAGTTCCCAAAGCCCTGCACGTGGACGTCTCTCAAGAACTAGAGCCGGTTTTCACCTGCTATTCCAGCACCACCTCTCAGGACCTGCATGTAGAAGTTCTTGAAGGTTTCCTCAAGATTTGGACGGTATAAAAGGATACAGCTGCCAAGAAGAGCTTGCTGTCCTGGCTTTCCTCATGACAGCCCACCCTGCTTTCTCCAGGGTGTTCTTTTTTTTTTTTTTTCTTTTTCCTCTTTTACTTGATCCAAACTCACTGTACAGCCAGCTTTTCTCTCTTTTTACGTTTACATTTTCAAATAAACTTTGCCACTGATTTTTGCTCGTTTTGTTCAATTCTTTGTTTGAGATGAGGACAACCTGGACTCCAACTCCAGAAGGAGAGGTGAACAACCCAGAACCCTATGTACTCTGAGAAGGATCTAGCCGGCACCACTGGGACTGCAGGCTGTGCCACCACGCCCAATTTAGAAGGCACCTCTTTTTGATCATGGGGGTTTTGCTTGCCAAACACCTGGGCAAGCTGGTGTAACTCATTCAGATGCAGGAGAGCCAGGAGAACTGGATTGCTCTGAGTGGTACAGGCAGAAGTATTTGGAGTTGGGAGGGCTGGGGATATAGCTCAGCGGTGCAAGCGCCTGCCTGGCAAGCACAAGGTCCTGAGTTGGATTACTGGCACCCCCCCCCCAAAAAAAAAAAATTAAAAAATTAGAGGCCAAGTTAAAAAAGCCTTTTTTACAGTTGGAAGATGACCTGGGAGAAGGGGTAGGGAGGAGGAAGGAATGGGGAGTAAGTGAGCTGCAGAGGGAAGAAATGAAGCCATGAGGAGGTTGTTAGGTGACTTCCGAATCTCTCATAGATTCCACCAGACTCTCAAAATGCTGGGTAATTACTGCTTTAGCAGTCAGTGAAAGCACAGACCTGAGCTCAGCGTGCTTGAGAGGCAGAATTTAGTGGAGTGGATGAGAAATGTAGGCCTGATTTCCCAAGAGGAAAGAGGCCTGAGCTACATCTGGGTTACAAATAATTTTAAGAAACAGGCCCATCTGGTTTCTTAGCTCCCGGGAATTTGATTGATGCTAGAAGCTGGATTGCTAATCAGGTACACAGGGAGCTTCTGTAAGAAGGAAGGAAGGAAATGTGACATTCTAGAAAAGTGTCCAGGATAAAGGTTATGTATTTTCTTTTTCGTGTTTTCCTATTTATTTTTAATTTATGGAGAACCTCAAAAAATAGAAGAGGCTAGGGGCTGGGGATTTAGCTCAGCGGCACAGCGCCTGCCTGGCAAGCACAAGGTCGTGAGTTTGATTCCCGGTACCGGGGGAAAAAAAAAAAAAAGAAGGGGCTTTGGCAGAGAAGGGATGTTGTGACTCCTACCTGGTACAATACGACAATCCTCCTGCCTGTTTCCCTGGCTCCGTCCAGTGCACGTGAAAAGTGTGCACGTGTGCGTGCGTTCACGTCTGTGCGCAGCACCAAGAACGGATGGCTGCCTCCGGGTTGCGGGACCCTGAGCCAGCCTGGGTGCTCAGGGTCTTTGTGGCTGGACAGGAAGGAGATCCGACGTAGACTCTCCCGCCCCCTGTAGCCCGAGCTGGGTACTGCAGCGGCAAGGCGGCCACTCCAGGGAAAGGCCGGGAAGACTCTGGTATGGCGCTGCAGGAAGTCCTGCACCCGGAAGGGCGCTCGGGACCACTCTTTGGCCCGAGTCCCCCCTTGAGGGGTCTCCAGGAGCATGCCGCGGGCTTCGAGCGCTGGCTGGGTCACTGACTGGTAGATCGTCTGCAGTCCCCAGCCCTCGCTGCCGTGGCTGCAGCTAATGACGCCCCTCCCCCGCTTCCAGTCCTTGAAGACTCTCAGTGCCCACGGGATCCCTGGAGGCGGTGTGGAGATGGAGAAGTTAAGGTTCACATCGACGTGGTGGGCGCCCTCCACCCCCCACAGGTCGCACCCGGGGTCCCCAGCCACCGTGCAGCGGATGCCGAGAAGCTGCAGATGCCGGCCGTTGGCCGGGTGCACGGCCGGGTGTACCCTCTGCACGGGAGGTACTGCTGCTCCACTAGTGCCCTCAGCACCTGCTGGGCCAGTCCCAGCCGCAGCTCCCCCTGGGGCAGCATATGAGTGTACATGTGGCTTGCCGCGAGGAGACTTCCTTGGTCAAGGTCTCCCAGTGCGATGTTCAGCCGCCTGAAGGTTCAGGGTACAAACCTGGAACTTCCGCATCACTTCCTTCTTGTCCCTCTGGGCCATTTGGGTGCCCTGGCTTTTGTTCCTGGTCCCAATTAGCACCTGGGCTCTGCGGGAGGTGATGGCACTTGCCTGCAATCCTAGCTCTCAGGAGGCTGAGGCAGGAGGATTGCTGTGAACCTGTGGCTAATCTGTGTTACATAGCCAGCTATTGTAAAAAAAAAAAAGTCGTGGTTCCACTCTGGCATCTCTAAGGCAGCATGGACTTGCTTCTTTAGCAAGCCCCCAAACGGATCCTGGCGGCACCTGTCACAGAAGTCATATTATTTGCAGGACTTGGGACATTGCTTTTGCAGCTGGGGGTTCTCAGGTGGCATGATGTGCCACCTGTCCAAGTTGGCACAGAGCTGCAGGATGTGATCGACAACCCCACTGAGACTGGAGGCCCCCCTGGTGCCTGGGGAGGCTGAGACTCCTAACCTGGTGTAGGGGCTGCACCCTTTGCAGTTTGTGTTCCAGGTACTGGCTCAGGAAGACACTGTAGATAGTGTCCCTGTGTGTGTGGTGGCACAAAATATGGAATGCTGCACAAACTCGCATGTCATCCCTGCACAGGGGCCATGCTAATCCTCTCTGAGTTGTTCCAGTTTTAGTATAGATTGACAAAGTGGGCACTAAGTACTTCCTTAAAAAAAGAAAAAGCTTAAGAGATAAGATTTGGTAGTCTTCTGTGAAAAACAAACCAGACACTTGGAGGAATTTGAACAGTAGATATTTGATGATAAACCAGTACCCAGAAAGGAGGCCCAGCTTTCCTTTTTTTCTTTTTTGAGACAGGCTCTCTCTGTGCAGTTCAGGCTGGCCTTGGGCTCACTTTGTAGCCCAGGCTGGTGGTCTCGAACTCTCAATGATCCTCCTGCCTCAGCCTGCTGAGTGCTGGGATTATAGGTGTGCACCACTACACTTGCCTGGAGGCCCGGCTTTCCAAGGAGGGCTCTGGACAGGGGTGGTCAGGCCTCAGCTGTGTGTGCTGGGGTCATTAAAGGACTCACACCCCAGCAGAAACAGTTACCCGGGTGAGGGGTGAGGAATCCTAGGACATGCGTGTGCCCACCACAGGGCCATGCCTCTGCCCAGGCTGCACCTGTTGAAGGCTGGACACTCAAGGCACACCCTTGGGTGCACTGGCCAGAGGTCATCATCCTACCACTAGCTGGACTTTGAGAATCACGAGCTGCCCACAGTCCATGCCTGTACTCATAGGACTTACTTATCACTAACAGCCCCTTCTGTGTGGGAGTCCGTGGTCTCTCTGTGGTTCCTGGGAGAAAACAGCGAGAGGATTTAGAAAATAAAGATAAGAGATGATAGCCGGGGTCAGGTGGAGTCACCTCTTGCCCGATGAGCAAGAGGACTGACTCCAACAGTAGGGGCGTTTATTTTATACACTTACAAAGTAGTATCATAAGAGATAATGTTGCCTAGCGACTAAGACTAAGACTAAGACTGTAATTGTCCAAGCAGGATACTTTTCTCAACACTGAGGTAGCTTGACTGCCTGAGGCACTCTGGATCTGTCCCACCCTCAGACACATGACCAACAACCAACTCCAGCGGCTCCCAACACTTCTAGGCTTTGCTTCTCTCATCTGTGAAGCAGAGTTAATGATAGCTACCTTAGACAGTCCTGAGCATCTTGTTAGACTGGAGATGTGGAGGCACTAGCTGAGGAGACACTGAAAATGCTGAGCACTCACCAATGGACCGTCCTGCCTACGTGCGGCTCAGAGTCCCACGCTGCTAGGTGCCACATTCTTCCTGCAGCTAGATCAGGTCCTCAATGAGAGTGAGGGGAGGGAGGGGTGTGACAAATTCTTTTCCTTCTTTGGCCAGGGCAATGTGCTTAATTTGAGCCTTTAGGGGCTATAATACCCAACTTAAACCACATAAGAATATATATTTGCATGTCATGGATACATAGTGTGTTTCTGGTTACTCTGGCAATTATTAAGATGCTAAAATAGTATTTTATTTCAGCATAATAGAAAATGTTAATGATTTTTTTTTTTTTTTTTTGGAGACTGGGTCTTGCTATATAGTACAGGCTAGCCTTGAACTTGCAGTGATCCTCCTGCCTCAGCCTCCCAAGTGCTGGAATTATAGGTATGCACCACCATGCCTGGCTTTTTGAGGCAGAGTCTGGCCATGTTATACAAGCTGGCCTTGAACTCACAATCCTCCCTGTGTAGGGGAAGGGGATCTGTAACTAGGGAAAGGTCTCACTGAGCTTTCTGGCTAATCTGACTAAAGTTAAAAGGCTTCTTTGGAGAAAGCAATTAACACAAGAGGGAAGGCCAGGTGCTTCAAGCCAAGGTAGCTGCCCTTTACCCACCTCCAATAAAATGTACAGGACATACAATAAGCAATGGCCACTTAAAAGAAAGTCTTTTTAGTAAAAAATGGTATATATAATATAATATTTAATATGTAATGTATAATTATAATATATAATATGTATATTCCTGCTCTAGGGCCACTGTATTAGTACACTAGCCCCTTACTTAATTGCTAACTTAACCCTGTATGTGAGGTCCTTTTTAACAGACCCATAAATTGCAGAGGCAGGGCCTGACTGGGCAAAGAAAGCCAAATAAAGCTCACTTAGAAATCTACCCGTAGATGACAGTGAGAGAGTTAGGGTCTTATGCGCTGGAACAGCCAGTCAGGTTGTGACAAGCTCCAAGGCGAAGGGCCTTTCTGCCACTTGATAAAAGAGGCCAAAGACAAAGGCCCTCAGGTTTTCCCAGCTCTCACTACTCTCTCACAAGGTAGTTTTCTGTCCCCTGCTTCCTCCTTTCCTGCAAATAAAGTGTTCTATCTTAGTTACTTTTCTCTTGTTGCTGATGCAAAACACCCGATGCCCACGATTAAGGGAGGAAAAGCTTATTTAGCTCACCGTTTGTAGAGGTTTCAGTCTGTAATCAGCTGGCTCCAAGGCTGGGAGACATGGCAGAGGGGTGACCATTCATCGTGGTGGAAGACAGCAAAAGCAACATGAGCAAAAAGGGGAAAGCAAGCTTTGTTTTCTCCATTGTATTGTATACAGGCTGCATGCCCTGGGGTGGTGGTAGCACTCACAGTATCTCCATGTCCTCCTCTTACACAGGCTCAGGACGTTTACAAAGGGAGTACCATGGCCCCCTGCTGAGTTGCTTAATTAAGCTTCTGAACTTCTCAAGTTGACACAATGAATCAGCCATTACAGCATCCTAGGGCATAAACAGCCACTCTAGGGCGTTTCCTCTACATCCTAGGATGTAGATCTGCTGTTATATAGTTAGGTTTCTAATCTCAAGTTCACACAATGATACACAATGTATCAACCATTACACCTTCTAAACTTTCTATCTCTAATTATTGATATGAGTTTACAATTCCTGTTGGTTGCAGTATACAACCCTGGATGTGACACTCACCTTCTGAGCAGCTAGGATTATAGATGTGCACCACTACTCTTAGCTTTAGTGATATTTTAATTTAAAAAATTATCCATATCTGTAGCAGAGAAATGTACTTTATTCTGTAACACAGAAATCAGAGACAGAGTGAAAACCAGAATACCCTTCTCTGAGAATATCTGTAGATTTCTGGTTGTTTTTATTCAACAAATAACCCCTAGAGATGGCCTTAGTCTTGCTGGGTATGGTGGCACACACCTGTAATCCCAGCACTCAGATGGTTGAGACAGGAGAATCTCCTCAAGTTCAAGGCCAGACTGGACTACATAGTGAGACACTGTCTCAAAAAAATAATAAGTAGACTTAGTCTTCATAATTCTAAATGTTCACTTTAAACAGAGAAGTTTTACCACTCTCTGGTTGTTTCCCTCTTTTGTTTTGTTTGTTGTTTTGCCTCTGCCTCCTGAGGTGTGGGTTACTCTACCATGTGGCCTGTACCACTGTGCTTGGCTGTTTCCCTCCTTTGAAACCATGGCCTTGCCAGGCATGGTGGCACACACTTGTAATCCCAGCACTTGGGAGGCTGAGGCAGGAGAATCACTGTGAGTTTGAGACCAGCTTGGGCTACAAAGTGAGCTCAAGGCCAGCCTGAACTGCATGGCGAGACCCTGTCTCAAAAAGACCAAAAAACAAAAAACAAAAAAACAAAGAAACCATGGCCTTGGATTTCTTGAGTTTTGTTTTGTCCAAGTCATTGGGCTAGGGTTCTGAGGGTCACAGGTGAATCCTGTGGTACCCAAGGATGTGGCTCATTTCTGCTGCTCAGAGCCCCTAGCTTCCTTGGCTCCCCTCCCTGCTGCAACATCAGCGCAAGTGCAGCCTCTATTGATCTTCTGCTTACAACTTTTCTCAAGATTTCCAAGGGCAAATGTGAAGCTTTAATCTCATTTCTGTCCCACGTTTTAAGTGGTTCCATCTTGGTATTATTCCTTCAAGGCATTTTCTCTGGATTTGTCTAGCAAATTTGCAGATGTAGTTTTATATTGTTTAGGGGATTGTTTTGCAAATGTCAGATCCTGGTAGTCTTTAATTGACTCTGGACCACAATGTTTTGTTTCTTTTCTCTTCTAGATGGTATGTTTACAGGCCTTTAAAAGCTTTACCAACCTCTCAAGTGGTGCTGTTTGCATCTAAGCTGCCATCTCTGGGCAGTCAATTCCTCCTTGAGCTCATTCAGCAAGGGCTGTAGTTTCTTCCCTGTTTGGGGGAGGAGTAGCATGGAGCAAGCAGAGCTGGCAATGGCAGAAATGGATTTATCTAACCACCTTTCCCTGGGCATCTGGTGGGAACTGGGTACTGGAGCATACACAGATGAATAAGCCACACTCGGTTGGCACATGGATATCTGCAGATTGTCCACTTTCCTGGAGACAGCACTGTCAGTACTGGCCCGAGAATGCCCTGAGAGAGACACTGCAAAAAATAAACTCCTTTACTGGCTATAGCTTATCCTTGGTAAACAAGAAACAAGGGCAATAAAAAATTTAGTGTGAGGCTAAGGTCACCCTGCAGCTCCCTGACACCAGCTCTGTGTATCAACCTGTGCTAATTGCCTGTACAGCCTTAAACTCAAACATTTCATCCAGGTTCTTTAAGATTCTTTAAAATGAAAAAAAAAAAATCTTCAAAAATTGTGTCCCCTAAATTTAAAACCTATGTATACTCAGTCACCCCTTTAGATATTTGCTGATATTCACTCTGATGTCAGCCTGTCTGTAAGTAGAGGGATAAAACCTGAACTTCTCCACAGCTTCAGGCTCTGGGTAGCTCCTCACACACCATTTATTACAAGCGCTGCGTCAATTAGACATCACAGTTGCACACACAGAAAGGGACAGACCGACCTAAGCCAGAGTGGATTTGCTGGAAGGTTTCTGGGCTCTTCGTACTGCAGTGTCGGGCTGAGCACCGCTGGAATGAGCGGCTAGCCGGGGTCATAAACTCAGCACCAGTAATGAATGAAAGGGACACAGTTTAAGAACCAAAACTTCGGCCAGGAGTGGTGGTGCACACCTGTAATCCCAGCGCTTGGGAGGCTGAGGCAGGAGAATCACTGCTAGTTGGAGGTCAGCCTCAAACTGCATAGCAAGACCCTGTCTCAAAAAGACCAAAATAAACAAACAAATAAATAAACAATAAAAAGATAAAAGAACTGAAACTTCTGTCTTCTATGTGGGATTTTCTTTGCAGTGACACGTATTACTTACATTATTCCTCTTTTTGTTGTTGTACATGGGCTGTGTCTGTGGCACTGAAATTTATCATTTGGCCTGGAAGCGCTGGGCTACAAAGGAAGACAGAAACAAGGCAGGGGCCTATGCTATTTCGTAAATGGATGTATGTTTGTTACTATGTGTTTTTGACAACAACCATTGAGAATAGTCGATGAGGGGGCTGGGGATTTAGCTCAGCGGCACAGCGCCTGCCTGGCAAGCACAAGGTCATGAATTCAATTCCCAGTACTGGAGAAAAAACAAAAAAAAACAAACAAAAAAAAGAACAGTCAATGATTATTTGATTGATCACTCATGTATAGCTCAATTTGTTTTCCCTAGAGACCACTTTGGAGAAACCAAGATATAGTACAACAACCATTGATAATTTCCTGCCATTTTTGTCTGTAACTCACTATTATTTGTCTATTTGTTTTCCTGAGAAACTATCTTGAAGATACCAATAAGTAAAATAACAACCATTGATAATGTCCTACCACTTTGTCTGTAATTCAGTGAATCCCCCTATTGCTATGTTGTCCTTCTTTTACTCTTTAAAATAAAATTAAAAAAAAAAAAAAAAGAAAGCAGGGGAAAAGTGGGCAGCACCCGTGGCCCTGGGTTAACATAGATGCAGTCACTGAGGAAGTTCATGTGGGCTGGACGCTTGTGTGTCGCTCCTTCCTCTGAACAGAGGTGTGGAGACCCTGTCCCCGAGGTGACAGGACTAAGAGGCGGGAGTTTTCACAGGTGATTGAACTGTGAGGATGAAACCGTCATGAGTGAGATTAGTGTGCCTGCAGCAAGATGCCACAGCGGCTGTGCCGCATCCAGCATGAGACGGTGCCACAAGAAGGCGCTGTCTATGCAGAAGTGGTCCCTGACTGACACTGTATCTGCCAGCACCGTGTCCTGGCTTCCCACCCTCCAAAACTCTGACAAACTTGCAGTTTGTTGTCAATAAGCCGCCCAGTCATACTTTTGGTATAGCAGCCTGAGCAGATTAAGACAGAGGCTTTGTGTATTTTCTAGGTTTTTGTAGGTCTGTGCCCCTGGATTCAATCCCAGTATCATCCAAGAACTAGTTGTGTTAAACTGGCATTTGCACAGAGGGCTCCCGGTGAGCTGTGGAAGAGGGGCTGCTTCTGTTTTGTTTTGTTTTTGGTACCGGGAATCTAACTCAGGACCTTGCGCTTGCCAGGCAGGCGTTTATACTGCTAAGCTATATCCCCGGCCCTATTTTCTAGGAGTTAAAAAAAAATAGATACAGTATGTTAGTTGGAGATTATTTTTAATAGTAAAAAATTATAGAATAAGAGTGTATGTGGTAGTGTGTGCCTGTAACTCCAGCATTCTGAGAGGCTGAGGCAGAAGGATCTCAAGTTAGAGCCCGGGCTCAGCACTCAGTAACAGTGATTTAGCAAAAAACTGCTTCAGAATTTAAAAATAAATAAACAAAATTTTAAAAGTCTAGGGATGGAGCTCAGTGTAAAGGCCCAGGGTTCAATCCCTAACACTAAAAAATGTGGGTTTGGACATTGTCAGAGAAGAATGAATTTAGGTCTCATAAAGGAAGGTAAAGGGTAACAATTCTTGCTGGGTGTGGTGGCACTTGCCTGTAATCACAGTACTTGAGAGGCTGAGGCAGGAGGATTGCCATGAGTTCCTAGACCAGCCTGGGCTACAAAGTGAATTCAAGGACAGCTTGGACTGCAGAGCAAGACCCTGTCTCCCAAAAAAAAGACTATTTAAAAAAAAAAAAAAAATTAAGCAAGCAAATTGACTTACCACAATCACATAGGTGCCCAAAGCCGACAAAGGAATTCAATGACTCAAAGCCAGGTGTTTATTACTTCCAGCACAGCAAACAGCAGGAGCAGCACCTGGTGGTGCTAGTTACCAGCTGCCCTGTCCCCAGGTAGCACCATGGGCCGAGAGGAGGCCATGCCTGCAATGGGTTGCAGTGCAGCTGGCAGCCAAGGGCTAAGGATTCAGTGACTTTTTTTAGCAGTAACCATCCAGTCCCCTCCTAGAGACAAGAAGTCATAAGGTAATTTTGTTGTGTTCACCTTTATCTCTTTATTTGGCCATGGGACTAGGTACAGACACAGCTGAGGGTGAAAGGACAGCAACACCTTGACATCTGGCACAATTTTAAGCATTTGCAGAGATGCTCAAAGGCTATTGCAGGCTCTCTCCCCAGCAGAGTCAGACTGCAGTGGGCATCTGCCATAGCCAGGCATCCATTCCTCTACTTGCTCACTTGCAACCCCTACCCTCTGGCTTTCTCTGGGGATTTCTCTCAGCATTTGTGGAAATGGCCACCTCTCCTGAAGCCCCAGAGCTGTCCTGGGGTCAATGCATTCCAGCTGTCTCTTTGATTCTGTGATCCCACCTACATCCCTCCACTGAATTCCTTTTGGTTTAAGCTAAAGTCTGTTTTTCTTACTGGCAAACACAGAACTCTACCTGATATAAAATGGTATTGTTCTCAGAGATTTCATGGTTCCACTGTCTTAGTTACTTTTCTCTTGTTGCTGAGACAAAATACCCAATACCCAAAGTTAAAGGAGGAAAGGTTTATTTAACTCACAGTTTGTAGAGGTTTCAGTCCATAATCAGCTGGCTCCAAGACAAGGTGGTGTCGCAGAGGGGCAATAGTTCATGGTGGTGGAAGACAGCAAAAGGAGCAAGAAAAGGGGTGAAACAAGCCTCTTTTTGCCCTTTTATTTTGCGTGCAGTTTACTCACCCTAGGGCGGGTGTAGCACTCACATGACCAATCCCAGGAATAGACAGTGAACCAATCAAACCCTAGATTCAGCCGCCTCCAAAAATCCCGCCCCTTTTGACTGCATGAGGCTTTGGGGGGACATCCAGACACAAACCATAACACTCACCAAGGAGAGAGACATGTAAACAAATAACTGCAATAGAGTGAGAAATGTGATAATACATGGCACAAACAGGTGCACTAGAAGCATAGAAAGACTCTGTCTCATCATCACACCTTAGAGATGACACCCTGAGTCACAGAGGGGCTCAGGAAGTGACTTGAGGACACCTGCAATAAGGGAGCCAGGGCCTGGAACCCAGTCTAACTCCAAAGCCCACACCTTGATCCTCTAATCCTTTCCCTTCCATTCCCCTTCCAGACCTCTCCCAGAGCAACCTTTCTGAAACATACATCTGACTAGAGCTCCCCATGATAAAACCAAACTCTTCCACGAGAAATGACCGGGACCCTGACCGTCATTCCAGCTGTCCCCTGGCCACCGCTGTCATTGACTTGTACTTGTATCTTCCAGATTTCTTGTAGTTTCCTAAGTGCACACTGATTTTATATACTGCAAGGATTTGCACAAACTTTCATGCAGCTCAGGACAGCTTCCCTTGCCTTTTCCACCCACTGCCTGCAAGATACTTGTCCCTATTGACAGAGTCAAGTTATGTAGCCCAGGCTAGCCGCAAACCCAGAGATTCTCCTACCTCAGCCTCCTAAGTGCTGGGACCACAGACATACACTACCACACCAGGTTTGTTTTATATTTTCAATAGAGACCAGAGGAAACGTGTAAATATTAGATCTCCTCTCAGCTCAGATGTCTTTTCTGACACAATCCAGCCAGGATTTACTGCTCAGCTCAACTGAGCATGCACAGAGCTAGGGTCCTTTCTTCCTGCATAACACAGGATGTGAGCCGCAAGGAAGCAAGCCCTCCCTCCTGCTTTTATTTGCATAGTAAGTGGCTCAAACATGATGTCAGCCTTGACTTCTTATCTTCAAAAGAGAGCTCAGTAATTCTCCTGTGCCCCACCAGAGACGGGAAACTCTTCATCTGTCTTGTTCTCTCTGTCCTTAGCACCAAGCACAGTGTCTGGTGTCACGCCGGGGCCGGATAAATACTCATGGAACACTGCACTGGTGTTTTGTGAGGACACGGTCTCTGCTGATCTAAAATGTGGTCCAAGCTCCTGCTTCATCCCTAACATGCACAAAAACAATGTCTTTATTTTATTAGGTCCTGGGGAGGAGCAGTGAAATCAGCGGGGACTTCCCGTGAGGGGCGGCTGGGAGCCACGTCTTCACGAGCCATCCGAGTTTCGCTGGCGCGAGGTAAGTCTGTATGGCTTTTCCACCAACACAGGGATTGGGCAGAGGAAGGCTCAGTTCTTTCTTGAGATGAGTAGGAAGACACAAAGGTACCTCCCAGTTGGTTACCATCCTCCTCAGGATTTCTTTTGCTTTATTTATTTATTTATTTATTTTGTCTTTTTGAGACGGGGTCTCACTATGCAGTTCAGGTTGGTCTTGAACTCACTTTGTAGTCCAGGCTGGCCCCAAACGCACAAGGATCCTCCTGTCTCAGCCTCCCAAGTGCTGGGATTACAGGTGTGCGCCACCACACCCAGCTCATTTTGGGCTTGTAACAAAGCCCTGCCTCTGTTTCCTTCTCCTCTTTGAGAAAAGAAGTTGAGTTTCTCCCAGAGGCCATTTCCTCTGCACTGGCTTTCTTGGCCATGGTTGGTGGCTCTGGACTTTCGGTTAGGCGGACAGTAACTCTTTCCCACTGACCTTCCCAAGCAGTGAGTGCCTATTCCCAGTGAGTCCCTCCCCAGCCCAGCGCTCCCAGTGTCAGAGCCCACAGAGTCGGGGACTTACATGGAGGTTTACTGGTGGAAGTACAGAGGCACCTTGTTATAAATACCATCTGAGCTCCTGTGGTCGGTTGGCCGCCACGGGAACAGCATTACAGGAGATGTCGCAAGGGTACAGAAGCCAGGGATGATCGCCCGTGCTGATTAGGTGTTAGGGCCCCAGAAAGTTCTCCCCCAGGGAACTGGCTGCAGGCGCCTGCAGGAGGTGCTCATTAGGGTCATCTTGTTCCCAGAGGCTGTGGCTCAAGGTGGCTCTCATGGGTATGTTCACACTGATGGGCGATGCCACTGGCGAGGGTATCTTGTTGCAACTGCTGGAACTGCCTATTTTGATGGCAGTGTCGGTGCTTCTGTGGGAGCCCAGGAATTTCAGGGTCATTGAAAGCAATAGAAGAAAAAAAAAAACACTGTTAAAATGTACATTAGAATCTTTTTTTCTTTTTGAATGGTACTGGGGATTGAACCAAGGGCCTTTGCCCTGAGCTACAACCCCAGAACTTTTATTATTTTTTATTTTGATCCAGGGTCTTGCTAAGTTGCTAAGTTATCCAGGTTAGGCTCCAACTTGCCATCTCCTGCCTCAGCCTCCCAGAGTACTCTAATTTCAGGCGTGTGCGCCACTGACTCCACTCTACAGCGTGGGTGCCTTGAATGCAGCTGGAAGTGACAGTACATGTATATGGCGTGACACACCTAAGAGCAAGCAAGGACAGACAGCCAAGAAAGAGGGAGGCTGGAGCAAAGCCCTGCCCTACTGCCCTCACTGGGAACAGATAGCTCCACACTGCAGCAGGGCCTGAGGTGTAGAAAGCCCAGCGTGCTTTGACTCAAAAGCAAAGTCTAAGCCTACTGGATTCGTCTTGGTACAAAGAAAATCTTGGAACAGTTCTCTAAAACAATAAAAACAAAAACAAAACAAAACAATAAAACAAATTTAAAAAGCACATCCACAGCACTCTGGCAGGCTGAAGCAGGAGGATCACAGATTTGATCCTAGCCTAGGCAACTTAGTAAGACTGTGTCTCAAAATAAAAAATAAAAATAGGTTTAGGGATATAGCTCAGTGCAAAAGCCCTGGGTATACCCCCCCCACACACACACACGCCACAGGTCACAACCACTTAGTGACTAGGAAAACATGTATGGCTATAAGCATTTTAGAAATTCTAATTAGGGGAGAATATATTGTTATTTTAAAAGAAAATAGAAACTACAAGAAAAGACCAAGAAGAAAATTTTTAAAAAAGAGAAGAAAAATTACACCATATTCATAGATAAATGTGATGAAATTTTTTAAGTGAAAAAAATTTTAGAGTTACTTAGCAAAAGAACCGCAACACTGGTAGATAATCTAAAGACCTCTCTGCAACAAAATGCCTAGAAATGCCTGCACATCCTCCCTGTGATGTCAGGACCATGCCGCAGTCCATCCAGGGCCTAGCAGAACCCAGCATCCGCAGCCCTGGAACACACAAGCTGCCATGGTCTGGAAAACCCCCAAGTGTTTAAGAAGTGTCCCCAAGGAACCTACTCAGAACAAGTCTCCAGCTACAAGCCCTGACCCAGGCTGTCTAGCCTCTCCTTGGGGCATCTTTATTTTTTTTCGAAGTCTGTCTTTGTCTTGATTTCTGTATAGGATCCTGTCTTGAGCTATAGTTTTGTTGTTGTTGGTTTGTTTGTTTTGTTTTAATTCTTTTTAAAATTATTTTATTTATTTATTTATTTATTTATTTATTTTTTAAGACAATGTCTCATTGTGTAATTCAGACTGGCCTTGAACTCACTGTGATCCTCCTGCCTCAGCCTCCTGAGTGCTGGCATTACAGGCATGGGCCACCGGGCCTGGTTTAAATGTGCATTTTGATGAGACTCTCCAAGTTGCACTTATTGAATATGTTGGTTGCACTCATTTGCCTTGGGATTTCTATCACTTGTTACAGAAAGAATCTAATACAATTAGTAAATTAATAGAACTGGGGAGCTAGGGGTAGTCTTCCTGCGTGCTACTGTCCGTTCCAGTTATTTTCTAGAAGTAGGTAAGGCAAAAGGAAGTCGAGTCTTGCCAAGGGAACCTTATGAGCTGGAAGAGACAATCAACAGCTCATTCCCTGAGCCTGATTTCGAGTTAATTTAATCATCCCTCATTCATTTTATGGAGCACCTGAAAATACTGGGGTTTGCCTAAGAAATGAACATGCAGCTCAGAGACTGGAATGCCAAAGACCCTGTCTTCAAGGACAGGCTGGGAACAAAGTTGAGGCTCAGTCACTTGCCTACCTAGAATGAAGAGCAGGACCCGAGATGGGTTGGCAGAGGGTGCACCAACCCCAGTGACTCCAGGCTGGGGAGGGACACTGAGCAGACCACACAGGACCCACCTGTCTGCTGTGAACTGGGTCCTTTGAGAGAGTTCTGAGAAACTGCCGCTGGTCTGCTCGGCTGCCAACAGCAGGAGGGTCTCGCTGGGCTGGGAGGACCCAGGGAGGCTGCTCTCAGGCTGTGTAGAGAAACGCAAGTCAGAGGGCCAGGCCGAGCGCTCACGGAACATCCTTGGCCTCTTCAGGCAGAACCCTGAAGGAATCTGTGGGGTTACACTCGAGTTTTGCAGCCCAGCCCTAGGAAATTGTTCCTGAAACATTAAGCCCCAGGATCATCCACTCAGTAAGAGGGGAGCCCTGGCAGGATCATGCCTTCTCTCTGATGGTCTGTGGAAACTACTCTGTCCAGAGCACAAGAGCTGGGTTGCATGACCTGGGCATTGTCGTGCACTCCTATAATCCCAGCACTCAGGAGACTGATGCAGGTGAGTTTGAAGTCAGCCTGAGCTATAAGTGAGTTCAAGACCAGCCTGAACTACATAGCAAGATCCTGTCCTGCCCCTGCCCCCCAAAAAAGATCTGATTCATTTTTTTGAGACAGGTTCTCTTTATATAGTTCAGGTTGGCCTTATACTCACCATGTAGCATGGGATGGCCTTAAACTCACGGTGATCCTCCTGTCTCAGCCTTCCACGTTCTGGGATTACAGGTGTGCACTGCCACACCTGGCACTGGCTGACTTTCAAAGTTGTTAGTAATAACAAAACAAAACTGACACATACAATTTAATGGGAACAGCAAAGCATTTAGATTCTGAAATCTGAAAGCGTGGAGCAATCCAGTCTAGCAGGCTTTCCTTCTGGCGCTTTTATCCTTATCCTCCTTTGTTGTTTGTTAAGACAGGGTCTCGCTAAGTAGTTCAAGCTGAGCTACTTTTATTTTTGGTACCAGGGAAGTGAATTCAGGACCTTGCGCTTGCCAGGCAGGCACTTGTGCCACACTTGTGCTATATCCCTGGCAAGCTTGAGCTCTTGATGATCCTCCTGCTTCTGTCTCCTGAGTGCTGGTGTTAGAGGAATGCCCTCCATGCCAGCTCCTTGCACCTTTATACAAAGCAAATCTTGGACCATCTTTATGGGTGTCAAAAAAATCATGCTAAGGGCTGGAGATGTAGCTCAGTGGTAGATTACTTGCATAGTATGCCTGAGCCCCTGCATCCAATCCCCAGCAATGCAAGAGGGAAAAAAAGCAAAAGAAGTCAACAGGTAACAACAACAACCAAAAGAAATGTAATCTGTAAGTACACAGGTGACAATGCACAAACTCATTAAAAATCAAAGATGCCACATTTTTACTTATCATATTAGAAAAATCTTAAAACTTACATACTACTCAGTTGCAATAAGGGTGTAGTGCCTATGATAAGGAAAAGTGCCTACAATATAATCTAAAGTAAAAACCCAGCAGTCAGTAATATACACAATTGCTCCTTAGCAACCATGAGGACTGATTCCAGGACTCCTCTCTAGTACCCAACCCCATGGATGCTCAGGTCCCTTATGCAAAGTGAGGCGGTATTGACGCACATCCTCCTACTTTAAATCAGCCCTCCATTACTTAAGATACCTAATACAACGGAAGTGCTACGAACTTAGTTGTGAGATTACATTGTTCAAGGAATAAGGACAAGAAAAAAAGTCTGACGTGTTCAGTACAAATGCAATTTCCTCTTTCTTTCTTTCTTTTTTTTTTTTTTTTTTGGTTCCGGGAATCAAACTCAAAACCTTGCTCTTGCCCCGCAGGCACTTGTGCTGCTGAGTTATATCCCCGGCCCCAAATGCAGTCTTTTCTGAATATTTCTGATACAAGGCTGGATGAACCTATGGCTGTGGAACCTGCAGATATGGCGGACGGCACATTTGTGCGCGTGCGCATTACAGATGTACATGCAAGTGCATGCACAGACACACATGTACACATCGATGCTTAATTCGCCACAGGCTTGGGAGGGAGCCCCACTCACTGTTGTTTCCGTGGAGAATCTGGGCAGCTTGGGCACCAGGCAGTGAGTGAAGCAGATTCTAGGGTCTTTGGTGGTGATGGATAGACCTTTCTGTAGAATTTTCACCAAGCGGATCCAGAATTCAAACACGGCCTCTGGGTGTTTTTCATGGAGCCTCAGGTAGTAGATCTTCTCAGTCACTGTCCTGACCCGCAGGATGCGTTGGGGCCGGTCACAGATTTGTAGCTCCACATACCTCAGGGGCAGAATCCTGGGTATAATCAGGAAATAGAGAAAGCTCTTGTTCTGACTTTGCGAAGACTAAGACTGATGCTTCTCTGATTTGCAGGATTTCTGTTATTCAAGAATCTGCCCACATTAATAACAAAAGTTGCTATTGATGTCTAACCTCTCATTAAGTTCTCACAACACCCATCTGATAAAGGAAAGAAGTATTGTTAATTCTACTTTACAAATTTTGAAACTGGCTTTTGGAGAAGCTCAGTAGCTTCCCAAGTTTAGATCTTAGTAAGTGGGATCTGATTCTATCTCCAGGCCCTTGTTCTACATCCTGATTACCTGTGGGGAAAAGTAAATAAAAGGATGAGTATTTTTTTTTCAATCTCACAATTTCATAGTCCTACTGACTTTCACATCTCCACCTTTTCTCTCTGGAAATGCCCTACATTTATATTGACAAAATAAAAATTAACAAAAGGTGATGGGTGTGGTGGCACACGTGCCTGTAATCCCAGCACTTGGGAGGCTGAGGCAGGAGAATTGCTAACTCAAGGCCAGCCTGGGTGACAAAGTGAGTTCAAGGACAACCTGAACTTCATAGCTAAACCCTGTCTTAGGAAGACAAAATAGATTTTTTAAAAAATAATATATAAATTTTAGGGCCAGGGATACAGCTCAGCAGCACAAGCGCCTGCCTGGCAAGTGCAAGGTCCTGAGTTCAATTCCCAGTACCAAAAA
>NW_004955479.1:9472964-9481448 GCF_000276665.1 Chinchilla lanigera | reverse complement strand
AACCATTCTGGTTTTTGTTATTTAGGTTTTTGGTTTTTTTGTTTTGTTTTGTCTTTTTGAGACAGGGTCTCTTTCATGTAGGTCAGGCTGGCCTCAATCTTGTGGCAATCCACTTACCTCTGCCTCCCAAGTGCTGGAACTACAGGCATGTGACATTATACCTGGCAAGACTGCAACTGTATAGTGCTCCATCTCCAGCACCATGCACAGTGCTTGGTACATATAGATGCTAGCTAAATATTTGTTAAATGAATGCATAAAGGGGTTCTACGTGGCTTACAGGCTAATGAACACTGTCGTTAATTACAAGTGGAAACAGGAAGGAATGTGTCTCTCTATTTGGACTACATTCTCAATAAATCAGTGGAAAAACAATCCAGACATTTTGCAGTTTTCATATGATGACCAGTGAGTCTTCCTTAAAGTACTTATTCAGACCAGAAGAAACTGAACTGCTTATATGTAGAAACTGGAATCTATATTTCCTGGCACTAGAAGAAGCTGCGGGATATGATGGCTGTACCGCACACGTCACTGGGGTTCAGTGACATGCGTAATGCTTAAAGGAGGATTTGATTCAGCAAAGGAGGGTATTTGTTTTATGAGTCAGACCTTTGTCTCTAGGTACTACTTCCTCAGTAAGCAAATTCAAAAATTTCTCATCTATAAGATTATTTGTAAGCTTTGTAAATGGGGAAGGGAGGAGGGGTTGAAGGGAGGGCACGGGAACAGAGGAAAAAAACCCAAGTTATATCATGTACAGGTACAAATTCTCCATGATGAATGTGATCATTATATATCTAAAATGTACCAATAAGATCTAATTTTAAAAAACAGAAGCTGGGCGTGGTGGCACACACCTGTCATCCCAGCACTTGGGAGGCTGAGGCAGGAGGATCGTTGCAAGTTCGAGGCCAGCCTGGGCTACAAAGTGAGCTCAAGAACAGCCTGAACTACATAGTGAGACCCTATCTCAAAAAGACCAAAAAACAAAACAAAACAAAACAAAATAATAAAATAAAATGAAATTGCTGGGTATATGGCTCAACAACACAATGCCTGCTTGGCAAGCACAAAGTCCTGAGTTCAATTCTCAGCACAAATAAATAAGAAAAATAATTTGTAATATATTATGTATTTGTAATATATCAAGTATTTATAATATAATCATCAATTTAGTTATTCTCATGATTTATTTCATGAGTGAAATGCTTTACTACCTCTCCATTTCCTCCTTCATTTGGGTTATAAATTATCTGATATTCCTGGTGAAAAAAAAACAGAACAAACCAAAATGAAAAGACCACTGTCCTTCCTTCTGATCTAAAACCCAGTTGCAGGCCGGGCATGGTGGCGCACGCCTGTAATCCCAGCACTCGGGAGGCTGAGGCAGGAGGATCATTTCGAGTTCGAGACCAGCCTGGGCTACAGAGTGAGCTCAAGGCCAGCCTGAACTGCCTAAGGAGACCCTGTCTCATAAAGACCAAACAACAACAACAACAACAACAAAACCCAGTTGCAGAATGATGTACAAACCAGTCAGCACCCCACCCCCAACCCTCTCCAGCCTTTCTTTACCTGCTCAGCGTGATGACTGGGGCAACCCCAGGTGTGTTCCAGGTGGAGAGCTGAGGCCAGGTGACATTGGCCATCAGGAGGACGTTGGGGAGTGGCAAGGAAGGCACTGAGGAGGTCACCCCAAGGGTCACTGTGGTGGAGTCTTCATATACATTCACCCACTTTCCGGGCTTCGTGACCTGGAAATTAGGCCCAGGTACATGAGTCACAGGGGTAGAAGGACACAGATGTTAGAAAAGGACACTTCAGCTGGGTGACAGGCCTGTGGCATGCCAGGCTGGGCCATGACTTTCTGCTGGTCTTTTTTGTTGGTCTCCCCAAATAGACTTTGAGCTCACTGGCAAAAGAAACTTCTTTATGTCCTCTGCATTATCTAGCTGTAAAAAGATGCACTAGTAAGTAAAAGCTGAGTGACATGGAAATTTTTACACACTCTTCCCCTGGTACACAAAGCCACCACCAGTTTCCACAGGGCTAGAAGGCAAACAGTGCAATAAAGTCCCCAGAACAGGAGGAGAAGCTGTTGAGTGGGGATGACCCACATTCTCTCAACTCTCAAGTTGAGAGCAGTTTGCAAGCTTCCCTGGGGATGGGGGAGAGACAGCAGGCGGCCAAGCCTTGTGTATCATAAGGACCTGTTCTGAAGCACCCAGAGGCCGTATCAGCACAGGGAGACTGGACGCCTGGCTGGGACACAGTGTCTCAGCTCACTGGCAGAAAGTCTCCAGAGCTGTGCTCCCTGAGGAACCACAGGAACCAGGCAAGGGAGGGACATCTGAGGAGACACCCTGTGTTCCCAAGACCGCTGGCCTTCTCCAAATGCTAGAGATTTTGTAAAGCTGTCAGAACCCTGGTACAGTCCCTGGTGGAACTGAGGACAAGGGAAAAGGTCTAGGAACAACTGAAATTTAATTTCTGTCAGCCTGGCCACGGTGCTCCAAGAGAAATGAATTTTGACTTTGGGGAAAAGAGTGACATTTCTTGGAGCCCATGTTATGGAATGAAATTCACTCTCTTCCCAGAACATAGAGGACGTCACACCCTGAGAGTAAGTGCTCCAGGAATGTTTGGGGCATATGCTCCTTTGAGGTGACGGTGGTAGAGGAAATGCTGATGTGGAGGTGAGGGGAAAGAGGAAGCAGTGAACCAGTGCCAAAACTGTAACTCTGCAGGTCGAATCTAGTGTCCACTCAGAGAATGTAAGCAATTTTAATATTAGACCAAAGAGAACATACCTGATGACAAGACACCATAGCCAAAGAGAAAAGACTAGAAATTGGAGCCCAGGCTGGGTGTGGCGGCCCATGCCTATAATCCCAGCACTCGGGAGGCTGAGGCAGAAGGATTGCTGCAAGTTCAAGGCCAACCTGGGCTCTATAGTGAGTTCAGGGCCAACCTGAACTACATAGCAAGATTCTGTCTCAAAAAAACAAAGAAAGAAAAAAAGAAATTGGATCCTGTCACTGCTCCTTCTCCGCCTGTGTTAGCAATGAGCTCGCTGCAGGCGTGCCAGCTGATTCCCTAACTATTCGTCTCCCTGGGGCTGTGAGGGACATGGAGTGCTATGAGCCATGAACAAGCTCTCACAAGCTGGGGACCACATAGAGAGTAGCTCTGTGCTCTGCGCTCTGTGAAGAGCCTCCGAGTTAGGCCCAGAGCAGTCCCATCTTCTCTCCTACAACTCTGTGCCACTTTCCCACTCCATCCAAGTGGGCTTTTATCCTACAGAGCCTTTGTGCGTTCCAGTCTCCCTGGATCTTTGAATGCTCTCTGTTTGGAACCCCCTGCCCCTTCTTACCAGAGTCTCAGCAATATTTCAAAGAGGGGCCTGACACCCTGTTTTCTGGGAGGCTGTCTGCAACTTCCAAAGTCCAGAGAGAATGCCCCAGGTGCCCCCAGCACCTGCTCTCTGTGCTCATGTCATGGGGATCAGCTGGTCCAAACTCACTGACACAGAGCGTGTTTGAACAGTTACTATTTTATAGTAACTAGTGAGCCAAACCATAAGCTTCTTGCCCAAGACTATGTGATGTTCTTTGCATCTCCTGGGCTGTGCACAGCAGGTGTTTAGCATGTGCTTGCTTGCTGGCTAGCTGGTTACACCACACTGCAAAGGAGCACAGGTGAACAAGGTCAGGCTAGAGGCTGTGCAGGAGGCAAGTAGCACCTGGGTAAGTTGTTTTTTTTTTTTTTCTTTTTTAGACAGGGTCTCACAATGCAGTTTAGGCTGGCCTTGAGCTCACTTTGTAGCCCAGGTTAACCTTGAACTCACAAGGATACTCCTGCTTTAGCCTCCAGAGTGCTTGGGTAGGAATTTGGGCAGTCGTGTGCTACCACAACTGGCTCAAGATTTGATACCTATTCAGACAACCATCCCGTACTCCGTGCTTCCCTAGGCCACAAATGCTTGCTTCCATTTGTCATATCACCACTCTTTGGAAGGGTGGCAGGATCGAGGCAAGGCCAAGTCACCTAGGGCAGTAGTAGTGAACCTGTAGAACATGAGCCAGAGCAGACACAAACAACCCTCCCTGTCAGCCTGAGAGCCAAGGGTATGAGTTTTTTCTTTTTTTTTTTTTTTTTGGGTTTTTTTTTTTTTTTTTTCTAAACTAAAACCTCAGCGTTCAGGTTTAATTGCAGTGTGGCCCTTTGCAGTAAGTGGATTTTGGGTAGGAATTTGGGCAGTCGGTCTCTAAAAGGCTCACCATCACCAACCCAGCCCTTGCTTACCAACACAGCTGCTTCTCAATTGTGCCAGAGAGGGCAGGTTGGATCTCAGAGCAGGGTTTCCAACTGCAGCCTTCATTCTCTGAAAGCATCCAGGTGGGAGAAGCCCTGTGGATCTGCCTCTAGACAGAGCTCTGATACCTTCTCCATAAGGTCGGAATGTGGTTTCTTAAGGCACACAACCTGCAGGCAGCTCCCTCATGCTGGAGGCATAAAGCGAAGTGAACTTGGGACCCAGACCCACTACTTTGCTCTGGCTTTGGTGGCTTCTTTCTTTTCCCCAGGGCTTTCAAAGTTCACAGCATTTTCTGACCAAGGCCTAGGAACAGTTTTGGGAAAGGGGACGACAGCTTGCTCTAAAACGCACAGGGATACCTGGATAAAGTTGCTTTCAAACACCACTGAGTTGGAGAACAAGTTGAATTCTGGAGAATGAATCAGTTGACAAAGAAGGCCGTTTTCCACCCCAAGTTCCACTCCAGAGCATGGTTCCCTGAACTCAGGAGAGAGGCCCCTAATTTTACTCATCAGTTCTTGGGAAGAATGGGCTGGGGAGCATCTCTGGGGCTCCACGTAGACCCAGCCCAACTCCAAGGTGTTGGTGTGACCGCTTGTCCCTCTTCCTCCACAGCTCTACTGCCCTCCTTACTTATAGGGCGTCCCGGGCTGGGGGGCCTGTCAGCTCACAATGGCAGGAATGACATCAAGGAGTATGATGGGTGACAGCAGGAAAGGGAAAAAGAAGGGGACTTCACGGGCAGGGGATGTGAAGGACTCCTTTGTACTAGCTACACACCAGCAGTAGACAGCCTATTCCATTTCAATCTATCTTACCTAAGGCAGGAGGAAAATGACACCCCCGCCCTGGCCAAGATTACACCAAGACAGCAATCATCTGGCCAGGACAACAAGGGAGGTTCTGGCAAGCCACAGTCTTTAAGTCCTCTGCTCTCACCAGGAACTCGCACATGAAAACTTTCTCTGTGAGACAGGAGAGAAGAGCTCAATGTTCAAGAGGTATTTTCTGTTTATCTGTATTTTTCTCTCACAGCTGCCCCCAGAACCTCACAGCAGCCACAGCAGCCCGCCATAGCTACTTCAGATACCCCATGGCTGCGCTGGGAGACATTTGCTTTGGCTGGAGCAAGCTTCCTTCACAGGTCCGGCCGGCTGACTCCACCCTCTCTGGAGGACCCTGCCCCCCGTGGCTCCCTCAGTCAGGCCTCGGAGTGCACCCCTACCTGTAAGTAAGAAAGTCTGAAGTTAGCTGGCAGGAACTGCATATGCGCCCACATATTGCTGCCACATAAGTGACCTCCCTGTATACTGAGCTGCTCAGTCGCTGCTGTGTGTAAGTCCTAATAAAGCCTCCTTTGGGCGGCACATTTTTGCCTATTCATGATTTCTGTCTTGATTAGAGCAGGCTGAGCGGGTATGCAGAGAGCTGGTAACACTAGAGGCTGCCGGCACAGCAAGCAGCCAACATCCAGGCCTGGTGATACTGAGGGTGACCAGCAGCCAGAGCAGGAGGGAGAGCAATGGAGAGTTGCCAGGGGCTGCCGTCTCCAGGCTCCAGAAGAGCTCCCTTGGGCTGCCAGTAGCTTCTGGCCCTGGCAGCCACAGGAGTGGCAGAGGGACGCTAACTTTAAGAGCTGATAGCTACTGGCCCTCAAAACTCAGGGCTGCTAACACCAAAAGAGCTGCACGTTGCTTAATTGTGATTTCTATCTGAATTGAGCAAAAGAACCCTCAGCCAGTTAATAGCACAGTATAAACTGTTCATCTAAAGTGAAGCCTGAACTATACAAAAGTCTAAGGGCAGGGACAAGGGAATTCATTTCCCTGCTCTATTTCATGGGGTAAAATGAGATTAAAGCCAGGTGTGGTGGTGCATACCTGTAGTCCCAGTACCCAAGGGGCTGAGGCAGGAGGATCGTTGTGAGTTCAAGGCCAGCCTGGGCTACAAAGTGAGCTCAAGGTCAGTCTGAACTGCATAGTGAGACTCTGTCTCAAAAAAAAAAAGAAGAAGAAATTAAAAAAACCCCATCAGGCTGTTATTAACAAGGGACTTTTTTATTTAGAAACTGAACAAAGCAGGAAGCAGTAGTACAGCAGTATGCCTACCACTCTTCCCCCAAATAAAGCCACTGTTAATTTCTTATCTTCTTAGGACATGTTTATAGCAGACGTACTAATTTATATATCTCAAAGCAATGTTTGAGAGTTCATATTTCTCATAGCTCTATTATTTTTATGTCACCAAACTTTTGAACTTTGCATCTAAAAGACCCTCTCCCTGCCACTGCCAGCAGTACTGGGGACTGAACCCAGGACATTTATACTGATCTATAGCCACAGCTCTTTTTTATTTTGAGACAAGTTCTCAAAATAAAAGTCACTAAGTTGCTCAGACTGGATTTAAACTTGTGATTCTCCTACCTCAGGTTCCCAGAATCACTACCATGTCTGGTTTTGGGCTAAAAGGTTTTAAAAAGGCACATTAATGTAATTTTAATTGATCATCTTTTCATTTGCTTCACTTGTTTTTTATCTCTTCTGTGAATTTTCTCATAACTTTTTAAAAGGCCTTTTGAGACAGGATCTTACACATAGTACAGGCCAGGCTCAAACACACTATATAGCTGAAGCTGGCCTTGGACTTGTGATCCTGCCACCTCAGCCTCCTGAGTGCTGGAATTACAGATGTGTGCCACCATTTCTGGCTCAGGGCCTCATTTTCAACATAAGGACTTCCCCATAATTCTACAACTCTCAGTGCATTGTTACTGCTTTTGAAATCAGAAGATGCCAGGCATGGTGGCACACGCCTATAGTCCCAGGATTTGGGAGGCTGAGGCAGGAGGACTGCTATGAGTTTGAGGCCAGCTTGAGCTATATAGTGAGTTCAAGGCCAGCCTGAACTACATAGTGAGATTCTGTCTCAAAAAATAAAATAAAATAAAACAACCAAAAAATGCCCACTTAAATATGGAAATGTTTAAGGTAAAAAGGAAATGAGTAACATTAATATCCACATCTAATCAAACCAATCAGTAGGGTTAAAGGACTTCCAGGAAGATGGCAGAGTGGTGAGCAGAAGAGAGCTCCTCTCCAAGAGTTGATGTCCAGACACTGGAATATAGCAACATGAGGAAGAGAAACAGGAGGGAAGTAGGTCCCTTGGACCCAGGAAGGATCTGAAGCAAGAATTAAAGCCCACAGGGTGAGTATAGAAAGAGACTTCAATGCAGAAGGACGAGGCAAGTGGTGCTTTCTCCCTGAGCCCAGACTTACTACATGGGAGGAGTGATTTGAACCTACAGACACATGGTGACTACTGGTGACCCTAGAGGCTTCTACAGAGTAAAACGCACCAGTGGAATGGAGCACTCAGCACACTACAGTGGCTGGTGAATTACTCTGGTTCAGATGTCCTGAAGGAGAGTGTGACTGGCTAGTAGCCATGCTGGAGAGGGGCTGACTCTCAAGTTTCTGAGCTTGGAACTCAGAGCAGCTACAGGCTTACTCCATCTAGTGGCTCCCAGTGATAGGGTAAGGGAGCTAAATTTAAGTCAGGAGGAGGTCAGGGAGCCCAACAAATCTAGTTGGCCTCACAGCCAGAAACCAGCTTGAATTCAAATGGGACTAAAGGTGCAGTCTCTCTGGGACTATCCACTACCCTGCCACAAAGCTACAGCTGGCTTACAGGGATTAATCCGCTCAGATTTGGACTCTGTCCACACTGTGTGCCACCGCGCCTGGCATCTTCTGATTGCAAAAGCAATAACAAAACTGGTGTGCCCTGAGAGTTGTAGAATTATGGGGAAGTCCTTACGTTGAAAATGAGGCCCTGAGCCAGGGATGGTGGCACACATCTGTAATTACAGCACTCAGTGACTCTACCAGTGACAGCAGAGACGTGTCTAGAAGTGGACACTTTTTTCTTTTCTGTTCTCTTTTCTTTTTCTTTATTGCTTGTTTTCATTTTTACATGAGTGTGAACACAGTTTCTAGTTTTTATTGTTGTTCTGTTCCATTCTTGTTTTTATTTTGTTCTTCTTTCTTTCCCTCCTGTCTTCTTCACCAGTTTCCCAAAGTTCCCATACTCTTCCCTTGTCCTCTAGCCTTGCTTCTAATCTCTTCCTCTTCTTCTATTTCTCTTTCTTTTTGCGGGGGGGG
>NW_004955479.1:9467819-9471719 GCF_000276665.1 Chinchilla lanigera | reverse complement strand
TAGTTCAGACTGGCCTTGAGCTCAGTTTGTAGCCCAGGCTGGTCTTGAACTTGCAACAATCCTCCTGCCTCAGCCTCCTGAGTGCTGGGATTGCAGGCATGTGCCACCATGCCTGGCTATTGTATCCAGTCTATTGGGATTACAGTGGTTCCAATCCAGTCCATGGACTGATCCAGCAATCACCCACCTTTAATCCCAGAACTCTTAATCCCAGCATTGCACTGTGAATCAATCACACACTCTATAAACAACCACCTCCCAAAAACTCTATGACTGCATGAGGCTTTGGGGAAACATATAGACACAAACCATAACAGTGACCATAATGAAACACATGCTAGTGACTCTAGAACAGATAAAGATTTTAAAAACTAAAGTAGGTTAGGAAAATGATGGAAACCATGAATGCCCAATGTAGGAACAAAATGTGATCCATGAAATCAATTCAAACAGATGTCCAGGAGAAAGCATATGTACATAGCTGGGTATGGTGGCACACATCTGTAATCTCAGCACTAGGGAGGCTTAGGTAGGAGGATCATTGTGATTTGGAGGCCAGCCTGGCCTGCACAGTGAGATCAAGGCCACCCTGAACTGCACAGTGAGACCCTGACTTAAAAAAAAGACAAAAAAGGAAAGTATATGCACAGTAGAATAAGCCAATGTGAGGACAAAATTTCAGATATAGGAGACAGGATTGTGGTTAGTGATTATGAAAGGAAAGATTTCCTAAAAATAGTAAGGAACTACAAAAAAATCAATCCAGCAGCTGCTAGATAATGCAAAGAAGAATAACAAGATTAATCAGAGTCAATAAAAAAGCAGGAGAGAGCACAAATGACAAAAAAACTGTTCACAAAAGTCGTGGTAGAAAAAGAATTTGACGTACAATAAGTGAGGCATGGGGCTGGGGATTTAGCTCAGCGGCAAAAGCGCCTGCCTGGCACGCACAAGGTCGTGAGTTCGGTTCCCGGTACCAGAGAAAAACCAAAAAAAAAAAAAAAGTGAGGCATATGGAACTCCAATTCACCATGATAAAAAAATCTACACAAAGGTATGTAATAGTCAAGATTCCAGAAATTCAACACACAAACAGAATAGTAAAAGCTGTTATAGAAACAAATCACCTATAAAAGAAAGCCCATCAGAACCACAGCAGACTTCTCAACACAAACCCTTAAGTCAAGCAGAGATTGGGGTAAAATATTTCAGTCCCTAAAAGAAAACAACATCCAACCCAGATTGATGAATCCCACAAAACTATCTTTCAAAATTGATGGAGAAATAAGATATGTCCATAACAAAAAACAACTCAAGAAATTCATGACCACCAAACCAGCACTCCAAAATGTTTTGAAGGATATTCTAAAAGCAGATAACAAAGATTACAACATCGTGAACCCCAGTAGAATGAATCCACCAGGGAAGGCAAGCAATTAAACCAAGAGGGGAGAAAATGGAGCCAACAACAAGAAAGCAACACAACAAGGAAAAATCGATGCATGTGAGTTATAACCATCAATGTTAATGGTCTCAACTCACCAATCAAAAGAAAGACTGGCAGAATGGATCAAGAGGCAAGATCCAACAATAACAAGAAACACATTTAATTCAAAAAGAAACTCACAGACTGAAAATCAAAGGATGGAAAACAATACTCCATGTAACAGGAACCTGGAAAAAAGCAGGGGTAGCTATTCTATTTATAGACACAGTAAATTTCTAGCCAAGACTGATTAAGAGAGATAAAGGTCACTATATCCTTGTGTGTTGGTTTGGGGTTTTTGCCAGGGGAACAATATAATACAGGGCACATATTTTGAGATTATTTATAATAGTCACCCAAAGAATCATCTACAAGAGAGTGCAGGAAATCTGTCCATACACTAAAGACCAAAGACTCCAGCTGAGGGCCTAGATCCCACAGCAATGTCCTGCGTGAGTCCAGCTGAAGACCTAGAGCCCATAACAATGTCTCACACAGGCCTGTTTCACAGATCTGTGCTGGGAAGGCCCAAAGGTCAGTGGTGGAAGCTAGGAAGTCCGCGCCAGATGGATGAAGGATCTGTGCCAGCAGGCTGAGAGAGCTTCACTGGAGCTAGGATGTGACACTCAAAATAACCAGAACTCCCCTGAAGAGTACCACAGCCATCCACAGGAACATTGAGGTCCCAAGCTCCTCTGATGATGAGGAAAGCTGAGTTCCCATCAGGAAAGCCAAGGTGACAAGCTTCTCCAGGAGACTGAGCTGTGCACCACCTAACACCTTCTAACACCCTCCTGAACAACCAGTGGGTGACAGATGAAACTCATTAGTAGGATCACATGTTCACAGTGTGCTTTACTATAATGCCACTATCCATGCATATGCCACATGTTAGAAAAATATAGCTATTAGCTGGGTGTGGTGACACATCTGAAATCCCAGCACTAGATAGGCTGAGGCAAAAAGACTGTCTCAAATTCAAGGCCAGCCTGGGCTACAAAGTGAACTCAAAGCCATCCTAAATTACATAGTGAGACCCTGTCTCAAAAAGCAAAACATCCAACAAAGAAAGACAGACAGAAAGCAGGCAAAGAAGGAGGCTAGGGATTTAGCTCAGCGGCAAAGCACCTGCCTGGTAAGCGCAAGGTTGTGAGTTCGGTTCCCGGTACCAGAGAAAAACCAAAAAAAAAAAAAGAAAGCAGGCAAAGAAGCATTTGCAAATTTGTCCACATTATCATCCTTTTTTTTTCTTTTTTAGATTTTAATGTGTGACAATCTTTATTTACTACTTCACTGGCAAAAAAAGAATAAGGAAAACATAGGATCCTGCAGCTGATCCTATTGGGTTCATATTCCATTTCAAATGTCCATCTAATCATCCAAAGATACACAATACTGAATCTGCATGCCCAGTTTTCTTTATACAGTGCTCATATTCAAGGCAGTCTTTAAACCATATAAATACAAAGGAAAGAAAAATAAATAAAAATAAAAATAAATACAAAGGAAAGGTGTTGGAGACCACTACAAAGTGGCTCTGAGCAGGATTTAATATTAACCAATTGGCTTTCCATGTTTACTTGTGAGTTGTCTGAAGCTTAGGCATTTTGTCTGAAGATGGACAGGGGACTCATAGTAAGTAAACCTCTGTGAGTCACTGGTCACCCTGAGGCCTGTATTGGCCTGTGAGGCTGTGACACCTCAAAGGACAAGATAAGGCCACAGCTGAGCATGTCTGGCTCCAACCTCAGTTAACTTAAAGGAGAATGTAGCTGCAGGCATCTCACTCCTGCTGTGAAGGCCTGCCTGGAGATAACATAGTTCTCCTAAATTAACATAATATATTACTTGGAAAAGTCCTGCCCAGATTCCCGAATTTTTTTGAGTATCCCGCTCCTTTGTTTGTAAACCAAATAAATACAGGCTGCCCAGAGAAATCTTGGTCTAAACTCAGAGAATATTGAAACTGTAAGAGAGTTAGTCCCTCCTGGAGCCCTGAAATCATTTCCATTGTCTCATTTATTTAAGCCTTCACCATCCACTTGCTTGGGAGACTGCAGGCCTGATCAGCCCGCAATAACTAAGGGTTATTTAACCTGATAGAAAGGAAATCAGTCCCTGAAAACTGCATCAAATAAAGGATATTTTAAATGTAAATTTACACTGTTAGTAATAACACATGCCCAGTGAAAACCAAAAGCTGGAAAAGCACTTACACTTTCTAGTTGGACAATTACAAAAATCATTTTCTGAGCCAGGTGTGGTGGTACATGCCTGTGATCCCAGCACTCAGGATGCTGAGGCAGGAGAATCACTGTGAATTGTAGACCAACCTGGGTTACAAAATGACATCAAGGCTACTGCGTGGTAAGCACAAGGTCCTGAGTTCAATTCCCAGTACAAAAAAAAAAAAA
>NW_004955479.1:9447623-9467384 GCF_000276665.1 Chinchilla lanigera | reverse complement strand
AAAAAAAAAGAAAAGAAGGGGCTGGGGATTTAGCTCAGTGGCACAGCGCCTGCCTGGCAAACGTGAGGTTGTGAGTTCAATTCCTGGTACTGGAAAAAAAACAAAAACAAAAACAAAATTAAAGTCAGAAAAGAAGATGTAGGGAGAATACTCCTTTTGTAGAGGAGAATAAGCCCTCCAGAATCGGAATGGGAAATGAATTCTAGGTGAAAAAAATGAATGTCATCAATTTCAACACATGCTGAGCCAACTCAATGTTTTCCTTCACTTGTTTGCTGTCATTCTTCTAAATCAAGTGTGTTTAATTCTCCCAGTTCATCCAGATCTTCCCCAATACAAAGATTTTAATCAACAGATGGCCCCAATCGCTCCATTTTTCTGTCCCTCCACTTTGTTGTCCTCCAGGTCACCTTGCTCACGATTTTGGGCCCTACTTCCAGAAGCTTTGCTTAATTTGTTTTCATCTTTATCTGAAGTGTAGACGTTGAATCTTTTGAGACTGGCTACAGTGATGCCTGTCTCATTGCCATCTCTTGGGGTGTACAGACTAAGTCTACATCATTTGTGCTCATGGAATCATCGACCTCTTCCCCACCTGCTCCCTGAGTGTAGTGCCTATCATCTGCTTCCTCCTCCTCCTCCTTCTCATTGACCAGTTCTGGGCAGAATTCAAACACCTCCAGACCCCGAGCCCTAGTGCCTTCCCTGCTTTAAGTCGGCTTTCCTTCCTTCCATATCTTGTTCTAGTTTATCAATCTTTTCTTGTCTTTTCCTTTTCTTCCATGTGAGAGAAGATTCTAGAGTGATTTTAGTATCGTTTGGACCTAGGGCAGAATGTTCTCTCTCAATGAGATCTTCTAATGAATCATGTTCTTTCTCTTCTTTCTCGCTCTCTCTCAATGAGAACTTCTAATGAAATTTCATGTTCTTTCTCTTCTTTCTTTCTATCTTTATCAACACAAATCCAAGAGGAAGGGCATGACCATACACACCCCTCCAGGGCACACCCCAAACCTGCCATACTTGCTATTTTCAGTAGTTTCAGGGAAATGCTTGTAGACTCTTTGAGTTTTGGCTTTTCCTTTTCACCTCGCTGCGCTTCTTGTTCACTGCTCCTCCAAGCTTTTCCTCATCCCAGTTATCCATTACGTCTTTTTCAAGTACTTCATCTCTTGCGTCAATGTAAACCTTCGTTTTTCACGTGTTCTGTCCGAAGTCAGGTCATTTGCATTCAGCTGCTTCAGTACACTGTCCTGCTTGGGGAAGGCTCACGCCATAGATTTGGGATCTGCATCTTATTTTCTGAGCAGCGACTACAGGTGTAAAGAGTTCGTTTAGCTCGTGCAATTCTTCCTTCTTGTCATCTGTCTTCAACTTCTTTCACCTTCAGTTTGTTTGTTTATTTTTTGTCTTTTTGAGACAGGATCTCGCTATGCAGTTCAGGCTGGCCTTGAGCTCACTCTGTAGCCCAGGCTGGTCTCAAACTCGCAGCGATCCTCATACCTCAGCTTCCTGAGTGCTGGGATTACAGGTGTGCGCCACCACGCCCAGCCTCACTTTCACTGTGTGCCAGCTAATGTGGATTTTGTTGACCAAATTTAACTTGATGAGTGACAGCCTTGATAAACTTCTGTTGCTTTGCTCCTTTGTTATTCTTTAGACCAAAAGTTTTATCTTCAGTAAACTCCTTTTTCTGCTCTGCCTTTTTGCTAGCCCCAGGCTAAGCCTCTTTCTTGGGGGGCACTGCAGAGAGACATGGCACCAGCCAGACGTAAGGACAGATGGATGCCATGGGGGAATGTGGCACCACAGCAGGAGGAAGACAGGACTGCCCACACATGGAAAGCCTTGTTTTTGTTTAAAGAACTTTGGTGTTTCCATGTTTATAGTAGTAAAAATCCAAATGAGAAGATAATTGGTCCAAAATCAATCCCCTCATTTCCTTTTTTTTTTTTTTTTGGTTTTTTTCCGGTACCGGGAACCAAACTCACGACCTTGTGCTTGCCAGGCAGGCGCTTTGCCGCTGAGCTAAATCCCCAGCCCCTCCTCATTTCCTTTTAAAATGGTAACTCATTGGGGGTGGTGGCCTGTAATCCCAGTATTCGGGAGGCTGAAGCAGGAGGATCACCATAAGTTTAAGGTCAGCTTGAGCTACAAAGTGAGTTCAAGGCCAGCCTGAATTGCATAGCAAAATCCTGTCTCAAAAAGACAAAGACAAAAAAAAAAAAGAGGGGCTGGGGATATAGCTCAGTGGCATAAGTGACTGTCTGGCAAGCACAAGGTCATGAGTTCGCGCAAAAAGTCCCTGGTACCGCACAAAAAAAAAAAAAAGGGTAACTCTTTTATTATTATTTTTTTATTTTTAAAAGGTAACTTCTAAACTCATATTTACTAACGTGGTTTGGTCGTGTCCTTGCAATTACTGAGGCCCTAGGGAACACTCTTTCTTCAGGAAATATTATAAGTTATAAGACTGAATAGGTTCTTAGCATACAATAGAATACTTACAAATACTGAAACATCTCAGTAATCGTTCCCACAAAGATGTCAATGTCTAATGTACCTTCTCTGTTTCCACTCTGTGGTCCAATGGGAATCGTCTTGGTTACTTTTCTCTCATTGCTGAGACAAAATACCCGACACCCAAAATTAAGGAAGGAAAGGTTTATTTAACTTGGTTTGTGGAGGTTTCAGTCCATGCATGGCTGGCTCCAAGGCAGGGTGGCATATGGCAGAGGGAGGCACATGGCTGCAGAAGACAGCAAAAGCAGCAAGAGCAAAAGGGAGGAGCGGTGACAAGCAGCCTCTTTCCCTCCCTTACACTGGTATGCAGACTATCTGCTCCATGAATCAATCATAAACTCTATTTTTTTCTTTTTTTGTTTTTTTTTTTGAGACAAGATCTCACTATGCAGTTCAAACTGGTCTTGAGCCCACTCTGTAGACCAGGCTGGTCTCAAACTTACAACAATCCTCCTACCTCAGCCTCCCAAGTGCTGGGATCACAGGCGTGCACCACCACGCCCGGCTATCATAAACTCTAAAAGCCTGCTCCATGACTGCATGAGGCTTTGGGGGGACATCCAGACACAAACCATCACAGGAATTCAGCAATGATGTCTTGTCACGACAAACTATTAACACATGTACTGTACAGTACTCAGGTACTCTAGAGAGTATCTAATACATGTATTATTTACTTATAAAACAATCAGAATAAGAGAAAAAGGGAAAGGGAGACAGAAACGAGTTGATGCACTTCTGCACATTGCTAGTAGGTGTTATCTTCCTTTCTCTCTATTTGGCTATCTAATTAGTAATTTCCTTCACTGCAGGCACCTAAAAATCAACTAAAATCTGAAAACTTCATAAAGTATTGATTTATTTAACATTACATTTTGCTAATAAATTTTAAGAATATAGTGTTCTTCAGTTTATGATTCCTTTGATTACATAAAACTACTTACTTTTCTCTACAGGCTAAGGCAGAGGGACCACAAATTTGGACCCAGTCTGGCCTTAAAATAAAAAATAAAAAGGAGTGAAAAGCTGGATATGGTGGCACAGGCCTGTAATAACAGCACTTGGGAGGCTGAGGAAAGAAGATCACTGCAAGTTTGATGCCAGCCTGGGCTACATAGTGAGTTCAAGGCCAGCATGAACTACATAGTGAGACCCTGTCTCAAAACAAACAAACAAAAAAACTGAATGGAACCAAACCAAACCAAACCAAACCAAACCAAACCAAACCAAACCAAACCAAATAAAATGAAATATAAAATGGGTTGGGAGTACAGGTTAGTGTGAAGGCCCTCGGTTCAAGTCTCGGTAGTACAAAACCAAAAAGAGAAAAACAAGCAAATAAAACAACAACAAAAAAAGCAAAACACATACACGAAAGCAAAACAAAAACAACTTACTTTCATCAATTATGTAGTTGTGCATGTTACAGTGTTATACAATGATATCTCAGTTGTTAAACTCCATTCATTCCAAATTTGTTTTCAGTCATGGAAAGGTTCAAGAACCGAACATAGCCAAGCATGGTGGCGCACGCCTGTAATCCCAGCACTTGGGAGGCTGAGGCAGGAGGATTGTCTCGAGTTTGAGACCAGCCTGAGCTACAAAGTGAGCTCAAGGCCAGCCTGAACTGCATAACGAGACCCTGCTTCAAAAAGACAAAAATAAAGAACTGAACATATAATAATAAAGTTCTGAATAATAAAGAACTGAACATATTTTTCCCATAAGAAATAATGGAAAGCTAGCCAGATGTGGTGGTGCACGCCTGTAATCTCAGTACTCGGGAGGCAGAGCCAGGAGGATCATTGTGAGTTTGATGCCAACCTGGGCTACAAAGTGAGCTCAAGGCCAGCCTGAAGTGCATAGTGAGACCCTGTCTCAAAAGACCAAAAAAAAAAAAAAAAAAAAGGGAAAGCCAAATAATCGGTTTCGAGGCCCAAAAATTACTTATAAATTCATTTTTTCAGGACTTTAACACAAAGTTAACAGCCCTAGGTTGTATAAATATCCCCTAAAACATCTAAACACAATAAATACAGTACATTATATTATGCTGTATCAAAACACACTACAGTACATAAAAGTTTCTTAAAATACTTGGTACAAGTACTTTACCTTGATTTGGTAGCTTCTTGGCATACTGGAAGCTGGAGACAAATGAGGAGAAACACTGTTTTTTGGAAGGGGATTCTCCTTCCATAATTACAACGGGTGGTATTTTTTCGTGGTTTTTTTTTCACCTTTTGTCACTGAAAATTTGCCTAATGACAGCTGCTTCTGCCTTCTTCTCAAAATGTTTCTAAAGTGAGAGACTTTAAAGTGAGCATATTTTCACTTGCCAGGTTTACAATTCTATCACTGCCTTATCTGGGTGATACTCTGTCTAGAGGCCATGCTTCCAACCGTTAGCATCCATTTCTTCTATTAGTGAGCTAGGGACCGCCCGCTCCCCAAGATCGCGTCTGCTGCTGCTCCTTCGGAAGATCCTGCGGTTCTTCAGTGGTGAGCTCTGCACTGCGCTCCATTACCAACTCCTCCACATCCTCTTCACCAAGCTCTAGACCCCCTGACCGCTGAGAAACACAGTATCCCCGACACAGGATCCTCCTCAGAGCCTGCAAAGCCTTCCAAGTCTCTTGGTCACAGCTTTTGGCCACAACTTTCGCCATACAGGCTTTGTGGTCTTGCAAGAAACTTCCCCCAAGAATGTGAAAATAATTTTTCCGGAATTCTTGAAGGGTCAACTTGGTGTCTGATGCTATTTCAAAGCACCGCTGGGATAGTGCTTTGGTGTAGTTTTTTAAAATTAGCAGTGACTTGCTGGTCCATGGGCTGGATGAGAGGAGTTATATTTGGGGGGCAAAAGCTTAACAGTGATAAAAGAGAATTTATCATCCAACTCGCCTTCCACCCCTGGAGGATGAATAGGAACAGTGTCATTAAGAGGAGTGCTTTGTTTTGTTTTTTTTTTGAGACAAGGTCTTGCTATGTAGTTCAGACTGGCCTCAAACTCATGGCAATCCTCCTGCCTCAGCCTCCCAAGTGCTGAGATTATAGGCATGTGCCAACACGCCTGTCTAAGAGGTGTGTTTTATAGGCAAGCTCTTCTCCTGCAAGTAATTTTTAATACTGGGCCCAAATACTTCAGGCACCCACTCAATGAAAAACTGTCTGGTCACCCACGCTTTATTATTTGCCCTGCACATCACATTTAACATGGGCGTCACTGTAAAATCCCCACTAGCATTCCCACTCAAGAGTGAGCCTGTCTTCCATAGGCTTGTGGCCTGGCAATGCTTTTCCTCTTTCGTAATGAAGGTCCTTGTTGTGGTCAGGGTTTACAAGGGAAAAGATTTAATATAGGACACATAATTTGTAGGATTATTTTATAATATTCACCCAAAGAATCAAATGCAAAAGAGTACAGGGATCTGTCCACACACTAAAAGCCCAAAAAATTCAGCTGATGGCCTGGATCCCTTGGCAATGTCCTCCACAAGATCAGCTGGAGGCCTAGAGCCCACGACAATGTCTTATGCAAGTCTGTATCAAGGATCTGCACTGGAGCTGGGCATGGTGGTGCATGCCTGTAATCCCAGCACTCAGGAGGCTGAGGCAGGAGGATCGTTGCGAGTTCGAGGCCAGCCTGGGCTACAGAGTGAGCTCAAGGCCAGCCTGAACTGCATAGTGAGACCCTGTCTCAAGAAGACGAAAAAAAAAAAACAAAAATGGATCCGCACTGGGAAGGCCCAAAAGTCAGTAGTGGAAGCTAGAAAGTGCTCCTGTGGGATGAAGGATCTGTACCAACAGGCTGAGGGATCTGCTCTGCAGCCGGGAAGCAATGCTCAAGGTAAGGACCAGAGCTCCCCGAAAAAAGAACTGCAGCCATCCTCAGCAACAGTGAGCACCCAAGCTCCTCCGATGCTGAGAACAGCTGAGTTCATATCAGGAAAACCAGCACGACAAACTTCGACAGGAGGATCAACAGCACACCACCTTCCCCTCCAGTCTCTCTTTACGCTGTTGGCACAATCCTCAGGTTCTTCCACACCCAGCACCACGCTGATTCAGCAGGTCACCACTACAAGGTGACCATTAGTTAATCCACCATAGTCCTATTGGGCATTTTCTTTCCAAAAAAGTCTGGTTTTGTTGCAGTTGAACACTTGCTAGGGAATGAACCCCCCCAGGCTCCGTGTCTTCAGCAAATTCAGCCACAAATTCATCAGCTTTGTGTTTTTTTGCACGCACCCCTTTCCCATCTCACTACACTATGGAAGCCTGTTCTCTCTTTGAAGTTTCCAAACCAGCCATGGTTGGCTTTGAACACTTCGGTCTGCCCAGCACTCACTCCCGCACCATTTTTCCTTAAATCACTACGGAGGCGTGTACCTCCGCACACACCGCTGTCTTGGCCATGCTACGGCCATCCAGCTGTTTCAGATTTACCCAAATTAACTGTAACTTTTCAACCTCTTCAGTAGTCTGGGTTCTCTGTTCCGTGGGTAATGATTTCACACCTTTCCCTACATTAGCCGGTTTTATTTTTTCCCTAATAATGTTGATAATGTCGACTTAGCCATGTTGTATTCAGCCAATAGATCGGATAAGCAGTGACCTGCTTCAAATTTTGCAATTATTTATTTCTTTAACTCCATTGTGGTTTCCAGTTTTCCTCTTAGCTTTACTGCTGGTATCACTAACTTTCTTTGGATCCCTGGTTATGATATTTTACATAAAGTGGAAAAAAAAGCACAACGACAAATGCTTTAGTGCACCAGTACAACTACTATGTGTTGTCTGGGCGAGAGCAGTGCTTAGACTGAAGAATCTGAGCCATGTGACTCCCGCTTGGCCCACACAAGGTTTCTTTTTTTTTTTATTTTTTTAGTACCAGAAATCGAACTCCAGACCTTGTGCTTTCCAGGCAGGTGCTGTGCCACTGAGCATATCCTCAGCCCCCATACAAGTTCTTTCAAGTCAGATTTTTGGCTTGATTGTCAAGCAAATTTCATGTTAGGAGCCACTTGACAACTGAGGTATCACAAAAAGTCCAAACTGCACTCATGGCTGGGCGTGGGGGCGCACGCCTGTAACCCCAGCACTTAGGAGGCTGAGGCTGGAGGATCATTGCAAGTTTGAGACCAGCCTGGGCTACAAAGTGAGCTCAAGGCCAGCCTGAACTGCATAGTGAGACCCTAGACCAAAAAAAACCTGCATACATACACACTATGGCTATTTATTTATTTACTTACTTATTTTAGAGACAGGGATTCACTAGGCAGTTCAGGCTGACACTTGAACTCACTTTGTAGCCCAGGCTGGCCTTGAACTTGCCAGGATCCTCCTGCTTCAGCCTGCCGAGTGCTGGGATTACAGGCATGTGCTACCATGTCCAGTCTACACTATGGCAATACAGAAATATCCCATATGTGTGGACAAAACATGAAAGTAAACAATAAAAGTGTTCAAGTAATACAGTATCAAATTCATCAATCTTTCACTAAGTTACATAGCCTCAGCAACCTTTCAAATTCAGAAAACAGGGCCAGGGATATAGCTCAGCGCGGCACAAGCACCTGCCTGAGTTTGATTCCTGGTAGCAAAAAAAAAAAAAAAAATGTTCAAATGGAGAAAACAAACGTGTTTAAAGTACCTCCCTTCTCCCTCCAGGTCCATTAGATGGCGCTGGAGTTCAGGCCTCTACCTAACAATAGATTTTTTTTTTTTTTTTTTTTTTACATCTGTACTTGCAGAACAAGGCCCGTTTTTGCTTACATTCTTCCCTCCACTGCGAAATCCTTTTCTTCTGCAGCCAGCAGGGCCACACACCTCATTTTTAAAAATTCAGATCCTCTAAGATCTTCCTTTACATCCTCCTCTTGCATGCAAATGTTTTTCACCCTCTGTCCTACATAAATACTGTCACAGAACCATGACTCGTTGTTTTTATCTGATATGTACCCTCCTATCTTGTGTATATTCTACGAAGTTGGCAGTGATCAGATCTTAGCTGATGACTGGCTTCTGACTGATGCTACGTGCCGTTTACCAGTTCCGAAAGGCTAAGGTAGTGGGTTCAATATCCAGTACTGGAAAAAAAAAGAAACAAACCAGGTTATGTAGGCTGGGAACTCATACAGGTTAAGTTATACTGCAGGAACAATTCCCCCTAAAGCTTAGTAGCTCAACACAACAAAGATTTATAAGTTTTACTGCCATTCAACAGGGATCAGCCTTGTAAGGGCTCAGCTAGGTGTCCCCTATCCCCACGTGTTAGTTACTTTTATCTCATTGCTGAGACAAAATACCTGGTGTCCAAAATTAAGGAAGGAATTAGCTCAGTTTGTGGAGGTTTCAGTTGGTAATCAGCTGGCTCCAAGGCAGGGTGGCGTGGGACAGGGCCAACAGTTCTAGGCAGCAGAAGACAGCAAAGCAACAAGAGCAAAAGGTGGGGACAGGAGAGCGAGCCTCTTTTCCTTCCCTACATTGTATGCAGGCTCTCCTCCTAGGGTGGGTCCTTTACAGCCATACCATCTCAGCGCCCTCCTCCACACAGGCTCAGGATGTTTACAAAGTGAGCACTCCAGCCCCCTGCTGAGTTAAACTTCTCAAGTGGACACTGTATCAATCATTACACCCCACGAATGTACTCTCATGGAACCATTCCAGACAAAGCAATCATCACTGTAGCAGACAGAAAAACAGGGGCTTGTAGGTTGGGATCTGGCACTTAAATTACAGCCTCAGATTGACATGGTCACTTTCACAACTCGCTGGCAAGAATGATGGTCACCCCGTTCATCCACAAGGGCATCAGGAAGTACAACTGTATCAAGTGCCCCAAGGTGGGGCAGAAATACTGAACCTGCGACTGCCACTAGTGGTCCTTCCGGTGGATAATCAGTCAGCTCATTCTCAGCTGCAGTTGGCACACCTCATGCCTGGGCCAAGGAAACACCCAAGAATTCCATTTAGCAACATCAAGATCGAATCTAACAACCTCTGGGTGACGCATAGTAGTTTCTCTTCCGGTTTTAGATGTGATTCCGAAGAGAGACCCTGTTATGGTTTGTGTCTTGATGTCCCCCCAAAGCCTGATGCAGTCATGGGGCAGGCTTCTAGAGTTATGATTGATTCATGGTCCAGTGCTGGGAGTATGGGTGTGAGTGCTACACCCGTCCTGGGGCAGCCAGCCTGCATACATGTAAGGGCGGGAAAGAGGCTTGCTGCTGCTCCTCCCTTTTTGCTTGTTTTTGCCGTTTTCTGTAGCCATGAACTGTTGCCCTCTGCAATGTGCCACCCTGCCTGGGAGCCAGCTGAGTATGGATTGAAATCTCCACAGACTGTGAGCTAAATAAACCTTTCCTTCCTTAATTATGGGTGTCATGTATTTCATCTCAGCGAGAAAAAAATAACCAAGACACCCTAGGTAAATAAAAAGGGTTAGGGAGAGCTGGGCATGGTGATCTCAGCACTCCAGGAGGCTGGGGCAGGCAGATCTCAAGTCCAAGCCCAGCCTGGTCAAATCTCAAAAGAAAATAAATAATTGGCTGTGGTTGTAGTTCAGTGGGAAAGCCCTGGGTTCAATTTCCAACACTGCTAATAATAAAATAAATGAAAAATTCAAAAAAGGGCCAGAGATGTAGCTCAGTACAAAGGTCCTGGGCTCATTCCTCAGTATGGACCCAAATTCACAATTTTCATGTTCACACCATGCACACACGCAGATGGGAATATACTGCCAGAGCAGTGTGAGCACCCTTGTACACAGGCCAAGGAATGGAGGAGTGGTAGGTACAAGAAAAAAACAAAAACAGGCCAGGCGTGGTAGCGCCCTGTAATCCCAGCACTAGGGAGGCTGAGGCAGGAGGATTGTTGTGAGTTCCAGGCCAGCCTGGGCTACAAAGTGAGCTCAAGGCCAGCCTGAACTGCATAGTGTGACCTTGTCTCAAAAAAAAACAAAACAAAAAGAAAAGAAAAAAATTTTAAAAAGCCCTTTCATTTTTTTAGACCAAGCTACTTAGATTTGGGCCAGAGAACAGAAACAATCATCTGTGAGATGTAGACACTTTATCAGTTGCTCCTAAGAACGATCAGAACTAAGCAGTCATTCTGGTGGATAAGACGTTAGAAAAACTAAGAAAAAAGCTCAGACCTCCTGGACTGTATTTCTTTCTCCCAGACTCAAGGTTAGGGGATGGAAGAACGGGTCATTTTTCTTCAGACTGTCAGGACAGTCACAAGAGGATGACACAGTTATCTCTCTGGGTGCTCAAGTCCCTCACATAAAGTGGTGTACTACTTCCATACAACCTGCACACAAGCTCCCATACACCTTAAATCTCCGTATTACTGGTAACATTTAATACAATGTAAATGCGATGTAAATAGTTGCTATGCTATATTCTTTTGTGTGTGTGTGTGTGTGTGTGTGTGTGTGTGTGTGTCTATCTTTTTGAGACAGGGTCTCGCTGTGCAGTTCAGGCTGGCCTTGAGCTCACTTTGTAGCCCAGGCTGGTCTCGAACTCACAACGATCCTCCTGCCTCAGCCTCCTGAGTGCTGGGATTACAGGCATGTGCCACCATGCCCAGCTATGCTATATTCTTTATAGAGTAATGAGGAGAAAAAACAAGTTTGCACATGATCAGCACAGGAACAACGTAAAAATTACTTCGAGGGCTGGAAGACATAGCCCAGTGATACAGCACTTAAATCTAGCATGTACGCTGGATGTGGTAGTGCACACCTGTAACCCCAGCACTCCAGAGGTTGAGGCAGGAGGATCGCCGAAAGTTCAAGGCCAGCCTGGGATACATAAGCGAGTTCAAGGCCTGCCTGCACTGCATTGTGAGACCTCATCTCAAACAAAAACAAAACATCTAGCATGTGTAAGGCCATAGGCTGGACTCTCACCACAGCTAACCAAGAAAAGCAAAATCTGTGGTGAGCTGAACCTGAAGCGCAGACTCTGGCTATGGAGGCTGAAGGGAATCACCATGGCCCAGGCTCAGTCAGATAGCTGACGGACAGTACACCCAACTGCCCCTGTGTCCTAACTCAGGGGTTTATGTTTAAAGAGCTTTAAGCTTTTCCTGCTCCGAAGTTTTAAGATGTTTAACCTCAGATCTAGAAATTGAGACCCTTCCCTACCACTAATTTCAAGAGCAGAAGTCAACGTGATATGCAGAAATATTCAACTTTATTACATTAGAAAAGTTAATTTAAGCCACATGGTGACCATAATACCCAAGAGGCTACATCATCTTACCGTCCCCTTCAGATCAATATATACAAACACATACACACTACGTTGGTTGGTTGAATTTGAAAATGTGAAGTGATATACTCGATCATCCTGCTCCTCCTTACAGACAACTGGTACACCTCCACCGTTACGCAGACACAGAGATGCTCTCACGGGAGACTGAACACCAACCAATCGAAGCAGCCATAAGGCACCCAGGTCCTAAGGAACACTTGGCAGATGTTTAGGTTGTAAGGTTGAAACCAACAGCTGAAGTTGCAACATGAGTCCCCATTTCAGAGGTGTGAGAGGCACAGTGCCAAGGACATCAAAGCCAAGAGTCGCTGGGGAAAGGGCAGGGAGGGTACCACCCCACAGACAAAGGTACCCACTTACACCTCTGCACTCAACAGGCTCTTTCCCAAGGCAAAGAAATCCACATAGGCTGTCCCAGTCTTAACAGTTTTCTGCCAACACTGGGGGTGCGGGCTAGCTTGCTGAGACACCGGGTAGGACGTGCTGAGGTCAGTGTTTCAAGGCTCGGCTGGTGCTGAGAGAGGTCTTACTGCACCCCTCTGGATGAGTGTTCAGGAAGGGTCTTAGGGAGCTCGGTGTGGCCTAAATGACCTCTGACAGCCCAGGGGCTCCCAGGCAATGGGCTCCCCAGTAATCCCTCCAGGGACTCCATGAGCCTAACGAAGACAGAGAGCAGGGTGAACACCACACCCAGCAAGTACAGAGTCAAGATATGCTTCATCGCTGAATGGTCGCTGCGCTTTGTAGGGTAGCAGTGCTGCCTTCTGCTTCTGGCTGGCCTCTGGGTCCTGAGGAAAGAGGAAGGGGTTAATCTATAACCTCAACCATCTGGTCTTCCAGATGAGGCTCATCCGGAGAGGCTCATCCCACCAGGGAGCCGGGGCAGCGCGCTGTCCCACCAGGGAACTGCCAAGGATATTACACCGCAAACTCCATGGCCACCGAGCCACACTTGTTTCCCCAGACTAATTCAAAGGCACCGCTTTAAACTTGTTTTCTCTTGAAGACTGTTCTGGGCTGGTGCAATGCACACTCTGGGCTACTACTGTCCAACTACCTTAAGAGGAGGTCTAGTCAGTTCCTGGAGGAAGGACTGCGAAAACATGCCCTAAGGCAGTGTGACTGGTGGTGGCTGAGGCAGGAGGATCCCCCTGAGTTCAAGCCCAGCCTCGACTACTGAGTGAGTTCAAGGTCAGCTCTGACTACATCCAAGACCCTATCTCAAAGTAACCTAAAAAAGAATATGCCCTAGAGAAAGCAATCCGCCTGGAAATCTGTCCTTTGTAGTCAGAGTCGAGTTAACCATAAACTTTCTGGGAGTCAAAATAATTTTCAGAGTCTAATCAATCAAGTTCATTTAATTCAACAAATATATGCCGAACACTTACAGTATGAGGCATCTTGGGGGGGTGACAGGGCCACACAGCAGCCCGGAGGACACGAACCCTGCCGTCACCGGGCTGCTACCGCCACAGCCCGCCGCGCCGCGACTCCGCGAAGGAGACGCTAAGGGTGCTTCGGGAGGGCTTGGCTGGGACGCCGCGTGGCAGCACCGGCGGGCGTCGGTGGGCTGCAGGGATGTACTACAGTCAGAAACAGGGCAGCGACGGCTGGCCGCGTGAGGACGCGAGGAAGGCGGCCGGCGCCACGGCCTCAGCGCGGGAGCCCGAGGAGGCCCGGCCGGCACGGGCCAGGGAAGGGGGCGGGGAGCCGCGAAAGCGGATCTCTGGCGAAGCCCAGCGCCACTCACCTCCAAGGGGAAGATCCGGGAGAGGCACGCTCGCTGTCGCAGCAGACCGTGCTGAGTTGGGACGAAAGTAGGCCAAACGGCAGCAGCCAGCAGCGGCGGAGCTGCAAGAACCCGGTCCTCGGCGGAGCAGACAGCCGCGCGGAGAGAACCCCAGTTCTGGACCCAGCCTGTGCTTCCGTCCCGGCCCCGCCCCCTTATAACGGCGGCCCCGCCCACGGAGCGCTCGCGCACGCGCACTGGAGCCGCACGCACACGCCGGCGCGCACGTCCGCGGCCCCGCCCCGCGCAGAGTGGCCGCCGGAAAGGGTTCTGCACCGCGCGTACTGGGGCTGCCGAGGCTGCAAAGCAGTCGGGAAGCAGGTTTACCCCGACCTCGTGGGCGGGGACGACCGGGCGTGACCCCCCTCCGAGGCTCCTCGGGCGGACGTGCTGGCCTGGGGTGGGGCTCTTCCCCGGAGACTGACGAAGTGCGAGTTATGGAGGGCTCCGGACCCCCTTTTGTTCTCTCCGTTTCGGGGCCTGAGAGTGGGTTTTACCTAACTTCTTAGAGGAGCCAGGACTCAGGCCGCCACCCCTGCCCCGTGCCAAGATTTAATTTGCTACCGATCTCAAGAATAGTGAGGTCGGGGGGCTGGGGATTTAGCTCAGCGGCACAGCGCCTACCTGGCAAGTGCAAGGTCGTCAGTTCGATTCCCGGTACCGGGGTGGCGGGGGGTAATAGGTCATTTTTCATCATTTTAAACTATGATTTCTATGAGCTGGTCCCCCACCCTCCCAGCACTGGGCACTAAACCCAGGGCCTTTGCACTGAGCTACTTCCCGGGCCTTTTTTTTTTTCTCCCCAGACAGAGTCTCGCTAAGTCTATAAATTATCCAGCGTAGGCTCGAACCTGACCTTCTCCTTCGTCAGACACCCAGACCGATGGGACGTTCCTCATATTGCTTTTTGGGTTTTTTTGTTTTGTTTTGTTTTGGTCTTTTTTGAGAGGCCTTGAACTCACGTAAGTGGCGCAGGCTGGCCTCGAACTCACAATGATCCTCCTACCTCAGCCTCCTGAGCCCTGGGATTACAGGCATGCGCCATCACACCGGGCTCATGTTGCTTCAAAGAATGCGGAATACTCCCGGCCCCCCGGGTGCGCTCTTAACTGCTTATGGGCAAGTCTCGTCTAAAAAGAGAGCATGGGCCCCTACGTGATTTTCAAGGGGGCTTTTTAGCTTGACCCACGCTCAGGCTTGGGGGTTGGGCTGCCCTCCTAGGCACCATCCAACCACACCAAGACCAAACTATCGGTGCGGTGGTGGGTCGCGGAAAACAGTCGGGGGAGACTCGGGATGGGGAGGCCTCCTGAGCGAGCATCCACGCGGGGCAGGGAAGGCGTGGGTGGCTTCGGTACCCTCCCTCTGCGGAGCGGGTCGCAGCTTTCAGGCCGCGATGTCTCGGGGCGAGCAGGCAGGGGAGGTCTGAGCGCTAAGACGGTTCCTTGGGGCCCAGGCTGGGCAGGAAAGAACCCGAGGCTCCCACAGTTCTGCCTGCAGTGCTCACGGAAGTGACGGGAAGGGGAGGAGCCACAGCCAGGCCGCGACCTTTCCCCTGCTTTCTAGCCTGGCTGTGATCTGTGGAGGAGGGCGAGGGGAGGCCGGAAAGGAAGAAAGTTGAGGAATTCAGACTTGCCGCTAGGCAAACATTTGGAAACCGGCTTTCCTGCTCAGCCCCCAGCAATTTTTGGTCCTTCATCAGTCTAGAGTTATCTGTGCCCTTTAACCCAGATTTCCACTTCTAAGAATTATATTTACAGCCAGGTGGGGCTGGGGATTTAGCTCAGCGGCAAAAGCGCCTGCCTGGCAAGCGCAAGGTCATAAGTTCGGTTCCCGGTACCGGAGAAAAACCAAAAAAAAAATAAAAATAAAAAAATAAAAAATATATTTACAGCCAGGTGTGGTGCATAGCTGTAATCCCAGCACTTGGGAAGCTGAGGCAGGAGGATCTGAAGAGTTCAAGACCAGCCTGAGCTGCATGGCGAAACCCTACCTGGTTTTTTTGTTTGTTTGTTTGTTTGTTTTGGTTTGGTTTAGGTTTTTTGGTACCGGGAATTGAACACACGACTTCCGGCTTACCAGGAAAGTACTTATGCCTCTGAGCTATATCCCTGGCCTGTCGAAGCCTTATCTGAAAAAGAAAAAAAATCCTTACAAACTCCTACAAGTGCAGAACTGATTATGTAGAGATAAGTCATTGCAACATTGTTCGTAATAGTAAGACTGGTACATTTATACAGTGGACTAGCAAAAGCAAAACAAAAGCAAAAACAAACCGGGTTTATACATATTGACACGACTACCATAATACATTGTTAAAGCTAAGTGTGGTTAGTTTGGGAAAGTAAAAATAAGAAGATGAGGGCTGAGAAGACGGCTTAGCGGCACAGCGGCATAGCCCCTGCCTGGCAAGTGCAAGGTCCTGAGTTCGAATTCTGATACCAAAAAAAAAGATAAGCTTGAAAATCAAATATTTAAGATGAGTTCAGGGAACAAAAAAAATGAAACAGAAGCAGACCTTTACTTTGGAAGAAAAAGAGACATAGTTTTTGAATTTTAAGTACTCATGTTAAAATGTTAGAATACCTCTTCCTTTCCTGAACAATTCAGTCTCCACTCTACTGGGTGTATTATAGAAAGCTAAGTTAGAAAAAAAAAAAAGAAAGCTAAGATAGACAGAAATACAGTAGGCTGTCAGGACTGGGCTTTCCGAGGGGATCACTGCAAAAGATGAGAATGCATCAAAACTGTGGCTGGCTGGGTGTGGTGGAACACACCTGTAATCCCAGCACTTGGGAGGCTGAGGCAGGAGGATTGTTGCGAGTTGGAGACCAGCCTGGTCTACAAAGTGAGCTCAAGGCCAGCCTGAGCGGCGTAGCAAGACCCTGTCTCAAAATGACAAAAAAACAAACTGTGGCTGGAGGCGCATCTGAGGATTAAAGTCACAATGGCTGGTTCTACATACCTCCCTTCCGGTGAATGGAGGTTTGGGATTATTGGTATCACGCTTTTGAGATTTCCCACTATCTCGTTAGGGGTGGGCCATCTCCCACCCACTAAGACCAAGACCACTAAGACTACGACTGCAGACCAAGACTATAGATTATTGACCAAGGTTAATGATGTCACTCATGTACCCTTGCTACCATTAGATCAGTGTTACCTAAGTGACTATTCTTGCAATCTTCTGGTTGATCACAAGTTTGACCCATGTTGTACCCACCTCATGATTTTGCTCTGTAAAACTTCCTTTGAGAGATGGGCTCCTTGGCAACCCATTCGGGACTCCTCCCGTCTCTCAGGAGCTATCCTATTCCCCATTCCCATTCTCCATTCCTTTTCTCCAATAAATTTTCCTACTCTTAACCTTTGTTGTTCCTTAGAATTCATTCTTTGACTTCGGGGGACACGAATTCAGCGTATTTGATGTCTAGCATTTCCCCTACATCAGGTGGAACAGAGCAAGGTTTCTGCAATGGAGAGAACCTTAACTCAGGAGAAATGTCTCCTATACACGGCAGGTCCTCAGTGTCTGGAACCTGTTCAGTCAGTCTCATGAATGAATAGCTCATTCTCACTTCCTCCTGGACCCTCATCACATGTCATTTCTCAGGGAGGCCTGGGTAATTGCCCTCTAGAAAACAATACCCAGAGCCCTCTCCATTTCCCATAATCTGCTTTATTTTTTCTTTGTACTACTGATCACCACCAACCCTGTTATATTTATTTGTTGATTCTCTGTCTTCACCACTAGAATGTAGCTCCTAGATAAGCATTTACCATTTGGGAATTACTGTGTACTCAAATCTAAAACAGTGCCTGGCATGTAGTAGGTACTCAACAAATATTTAATGAATGAATCATTTTTATGTATCTGTTTCCTAAGTTTTTGGAAAAAACAGAACCGCTGCTCAATGACTATTTATTGGTATTTGATGTGAAACAGTGCTTTAACAGTGATTATATCTGGATGATGAACTTTTTCTTTCCATGGGCAGCTGTTAATTTTACAAGTACAGAAAGAAATTTACTAACATTTTTTGGTTTTGGAACCGGGGATGGAACTCAGGACCTTGTGCCTGCCAGGCAGGCATTTTGCCATTGAGCTATATTCTTGGCCCTTTACTAACATTTTTGAGAGTTCAAATTTACTGCTTGAGCAACATTGTGACAACATATATGTAACTAAGGCAAAACAAATACATGAATTGGGATGGGGAAATTGGGTCAAGAGCTTGGGGCAAGGTTTGCAGCGTGGGCCAGTGGCAGAGTGCTTGCCTAGCAAGTGTAAGGCCCTGGGTTCAATCCCTAGGACTGCAGAGCAAAATAAAAACAAACAAGGTGGGCGTGGTGGTGCAGACCTGTAATCCCAGCATTTTGGAGGTTGAGGCAAACTCTGTCCGTGTTCAAGTACCTTATATAAAGTGTCAAAGTATTGGCATGTAACTTTGGAGTAGTCTCCTGAATACTGTGTCTGTCATCTTTGGACTACTTATGATACTTTACCTCTAGATCTTACCATAGATTTCATTCATTCCTTCGTTTATAACTAGAGATTGAACCCATGGCCGGGCACATGCTAGGTTAGTTGCCCTATCACTGAGCTACAGCCCTAGCTGTAGCCTTTACAATAGTAGTTTACTTGAGTACCTTATAAATACAATGTAAATGTTATATAAATAGTTGTTACATTGTATTTTTAGAGAATGGTGAAGGCTGGGCATGGTGGCTCACGCCTGTAATCCCAGAACTTTGGCAGGCTGAGGCAGGAGGATCATTGCAAGTTCAAGACCAGCCTGGGCTACAAAGAGAGCTCAAAGCCAGCCTGAACTGCATAGGGAGACTCTGTCTCAAAAAAAAAAAAAAAAAAAAAAAAAAGAGAAAATAAAAAAAAAAAAAAAAAAAAAGGCCTGTACATGAATGAAAAAAAAAAAAAAGACTGTACATGAATGTACAGTCACAGTATTCCAGATATTTTTAATCTGCAGTTCATTAAATCTATGAAAGTAGAACCCAATGATTTGGAGGACCAATGGTATTATAAAAAATAAGAAAATTTAGTAACTGCTTTGGGAAAGTATGTTCATGAGGAAGCTTAGGAAAATCCCAATTTCCTCCTCTCAGCAGAGAGACCTCTATTTAGATAATAAGGATCAAAACAGAACATTGCAAATATGAATTTAGGAGGGTTTGAGTTGGGCCTGGTGAAACATATGTGCAATATCAGTTCTCTGGGAGGCTGAGGCAGGAGGATCACAAGTTTGAACCCAGCCTGGATAATTTAGCAATTCAGTGAGAACCTGTCTCAGAATTAAAAATAAAAAGAGCTGGGGATGTCACATGGTGTGAAGGCCCTGGGTTCAATCCCCATTGCCGAAAGAAAAGAGCGTTTCCTCATTACATTCTCCTCTATGCTATGTCCATGCAGCCCTTTGGGGTAAGTCTGTGTGAGGACCACTAAACTCCTCCTTGCGTGGAACCTTCCAGGTATCGAATGTTAACATCGAGAGGGTGTCTTCCCCCTTCTATCATCTTTTTTTTCTTTTCTTTTTGAGACAGTTTCACCATGTAGTTCAGGCTGGCCTTGAACTCACAGTGATCTTCCTGCCTCAGCCTCCTTGAGTGCCGGGACTGACCTGTCACAGCATGCTCTAAGTGTGGGGATCCCAGGGCAGCTGCAGGGGGGCCCGGGCTGAGTGAGCTCCCTGCGCTTGGCAAATGTCTGTGGAGTGCGTGGAGGTGGCAGAGGGCCTGCTGACCTGGCGGGGAGGTGGGAATGGGGTGAAAGCTGTGGGAGGCGATGGGTCTCCTGCTTTCTGTCCTGTTTTCATTCATAACTGCAACGCCCACCCCCGACAGCCTGTATTTACACACGTGCGCACGTGGGCACATCCTCCCTCCTCTGGGCTGGCTGGCACCTCTCCCCCAGACATCTCTGCTGCCAGCTGGCTGACTCCACGCCTCTGTGTCAGGCTGGCTAGTGGAGGGCAGGGGCTCGTCCTTGCCTCTTGTTCCAGCCAAGAAGGACAGAAGCTGCTGCCGGGAAAGCGACAGAGGGGAAGAGGCCACCAGGCTCTCCTTCTCCTGACTGCCCCCTTACGATAACTAGGACTGGAGAGAAAGTTTGCTCATTTTTACTCAGTGGCTTCAGTGAAGATGGCCTGC
>NW_004955479.1:9443171-9447523 GCF_000276665.1 Chinchilla lanigera | reverse complement strand
ACCCCTCCTCAGCCCTGCTCCCAGCAACCCCTCCTCAGCCCTGCTCCCAGCAACCCCTGCTCACCCGGTCCTAAAAGCCCAGTGAAACTGCTTGGTGTCCCTGCTCTCAGATCTCCCATTTGACCCCGGAAACTCTGCTGTCCCTGGTTCTTTTGCATGTCGGTGTATCAGTTGCTAATGTCATTCAGTGTTTATGCCTCAGTAGATAAGCACACTATTTGTGTTGTTGTCAGATCACCATTTTAGTAAGATCTTTTCTTTCTTTTTGAGACAGGGTCTCCTATGCAGTTCAGCTTGGCCTTGAACTCACTATGTAGCCCACGCTGGTAATTCTCTTGCCTCAGCATCCTGTGTGCAAGGATTATAGACATGTGCCACTACGCTGGCATTATTGAGATATTTTCTTTTTTCCTTTTTGTCTTTTTGAGACAGGGTTTCATTAGGTAGTTTAGGCTGCATTTGAACTCACTTTGTAACCCAGGCTGGCCTTGAACTTTCAGCGATCCTCCTGCCTCAGCTTCCCATGTGCTGGGATTATAGGGATGTGCCACCACGCTCCGTGAGATATTTTCTTGTGTTTCTTAGCTAGCTGGGCACTCCAGTGTGCCATTGCTGATGTTGTCTGTGCCAGCCATTGACATTGTACCCTATAGACTGGGGTACCCTAGGGTCTCTTTAATGTTTCCAGAAAGATCACTGGCTGAAGAATGGGGCCACGTCTGTCAGGCAGTGTTGACAATCTCATCGTGCTATTTCCACTGTGCTTACCTGTGGAATAGAAAAACAGTGAAAATTTTATCACAATCTGAGGCCAGAAGACCACATAGCATGGTCCTCCACCTACTCCTGGGATGTTCCTGTGCTTTCAACAAGAGATCCCCATGTGAGGAGCAACCCTGTTTCCTTAGCTGGGGTCATGATCAGCTTGCCAGATAACCACATGCTTAAAAATTGTTACAAGGCCAGGCGTGGTGGTGCACGCCTGTAATCCCAGCACTTGGAAGGCTGAGTCAGGAGGATCGATGTGAGTCGGAGGCCAGCTGAGACTGCATAGCAAGTTCAGTGGCAGGCTGAGCCACATAATGAGACCTTTTCTTTAAAAAAATTGTTACAAGGCAGGGAGGTTGTTGTGGTGCAGTCTGGGAGGCTGAGGCAGGAAGATCTCAAGCTTGAGCCCAACCTGGGCCACTTAGCAAAATCATCTCTCAAAAATAAAATACGAAATAAAAGAGAAGGGGAAGTAGTTCAGTGTGAAGGCTCTGGGTTCATTCTTCAGTCCCATTAAAAAAAAACAATCAGGGTTGGGGTATAGATCACTGCCAGAGCACTTGCCTCCATGTACAAACCCTAAACTGGATCCCTACCACCAAAACAAGCAAACAAATTTTATTCATTTGTTTCCTCCATTAAGATGGTCATTCCAAAAAAAAAAAAAAAAGGTCATTACTGCAGAAGTTTATATGAGACTTTAAAATATGTTAATATATTTCCTCCTTAGTCCTTCCTGGCACAAACCCTACTCTGCATTTTCCGTTAATCACACCTTTTCCCGGAGCACTGTAGCTCAGGGCACTGTGGGTGGATCCAGCCTTTTTCCTAGGCTGGACTCACTGGCCCATCGCAAACCACCAGACCCGGCTCCGGCACTCCCCAGCCTGGAGCACTGGGCAAACCTCTTACATTCTCGAGGCCCCCACCAAGCAAGGAAATTAACAGGAGCCCAGCTAACCCTCTCGGCGCTTGCCTTCGGTCCCGAGCCTGTCCTCTCACAGAACTGTCAGAATCAAGCAATTCCTGGCCAGGAAACAGAAGAAAAATTATCCAATTTCCCAGTGGATTCAGATAAAAATTGGTAGGAAAATGAGGGAGAACTCCAAGAAGAGACACAGGAGGAGGACCAAGCTAGGACCATGACGAATTATACATGTGCTGTGCTGTGTTTGCTCTGTGTGGAGGTCACAAGGTGACACGTGTCTGTTCTGTATCAAGGTCATGACTATCTCCCCACATAAGGCTAAAAGTATTTACACTGTCTGGCATGTACAACTGGGACTTTCAAGTTTTCTTTTTATGTGCTCAGCACTAGTCAATCAGCAATAAATGTGGAAAACCTTTAGAAAACAGCAACAAATTGAGAGCTCAAGGAGGGCTCTTAACAGCCAGGCATGGTGGCACACGCCTGTAATCTCAGCACTCGGGAGGCTGAGGCAGGAGGATCGAAAGTTTGAGACCAACCTGGGCTGCAAAGTGAGCTCAAGGCCAGGTGGAACTGCATAGCAAGACCCTGTCTCAAAGAAAGACCAAAAAAAAAAAAACCCCCAAATTCATCCTTATCCAGAGGTCAAGGAAAAGAGCGGTAACGTGAGACTTGCCTTTCACAGTAAAGACAACAGGCAGCGTTGGAACTCCCTAGAAATGGGGGCTCGAGTCTGGGGTGTTGCTCAGCAGCAGAGCTGGTGGAGCCCCTAAGTTCCGGGCCCAGCGTGGCGAGGGTGGAGGAGTTGGGAGTTTGGTGCGCAGCCATGGGTGTGTACAGCGCAAGGAGTTCTGAGTGTATACACTGGCTTTGGTTTTGTTTCTCCAGTCAGATGTTACTGGTATGTTTTAGAGATGCACAATGATCATATTCATCATAGAGCTGCTTTGTTTTTTGAGAGGATGTCTCGCTTATAGTTCAGGCTGGCCTCAGACTCACTATGTAGCCCAGGCTGGCCTTGAACTCACAGCAATCCTCCTGCCCTAGGCTTCCAAGTGCTGGGCGTACAGGTTTGTGCCACCACGCCCGGCTGCATGTATGAATTAGCACAGTGGCTTTGAGTTACGGGTGTTGTCTTTGTGTAACTCCCAAGCATGCTTGGGCCAGGGCGCGTGGCTCTCATAGCATCTTGGTAAAAGTCTGTGCGTCGAGCAGCGTGTGATTGTTGGTGGTTTCCCGTACCTGTGTGAGGCCTCGTCACTGCAGAAAGTTCAGGTTCTTTGGCTGAATTAGTGAATCTCCCAAGAAACAACAGCTCATGCCTGAACACCCCTACTTTTCCTCAGCCAGATGGGAGGTACATTCTCACCCTCCTCACTCCCACAGCCGCAAAGGGGCTGCGCTGTGAAAGGGCACCCTTGTCTCTTGAGAATGAGGCTCCTACCGGGAAGGCAAAAATCCATTATTCCAGCCTCAGAAGACAAGACAAGGGCTGGTAACCAAATGCAGCGGCCAAATCCTGTAGCGATTAGACTCGTGGAGTCCCTCCCCAATAGACCAAGAAAAAGACTGTAAAAAAATTCTTTTAAGTTTCTTGCACTAGGGATTGAATCCAGGGCCTTTGTACTGAGCCCCATCACCAGCCTATTTTTTAACTTTTTATTTATTTATTTTGAGGGACAGGGTCTCAATACATTGCTAGATTGCCCAGGCTGTGCTTAAACTTTTTTGTTTTGTTTTGTTTTGTCTTTTTGAGACAGGGTCTCGCTATGCAGTTCAGCCTGGCCTTGAGCTCACTTTGTAGCCCAGGCTGGTCTCAAACTTTCAATCCTCCTGCCTCAGCCTCCCAGAGTGCTGGGATCACAGGCATGCGCCACCTCATCTGGGTGCTGATATCCCAATTCTAAAGGGAAAATAGAGAGCAAGGTCTTTCATTTTCCAACCTTGTGAACTTCAAAGGAAGGTCACCAACCCAACAGATGCAAGCAAAACCAAGGCAAGATTTAATGGCAGTTCCGACAGACCTTCACACCCAGAAGCAATTTGAAAAACTCAGATGACAAGTAGTGACAAATGTGTTGGGAAATCAGAACCTTCATGCATTGCTTATGGGAATGCAAAGGATAAATTACTGTGCTAGTTGTGTTACAGTGGAATGGGCCATGGCCATGTTATGGCTTGTGCCTAGATGTCTCCCCAAAGCCTCATGCAGTCATAGATGGCCTTTTTGGAGGTGGCTGAGTCTCAGGTGTGTGATGCTGGGATTAAGGGTGCCCTACCCTGTGTGTGGGTGGCACTAATCAGTAAGCTTACAGCCTGGATAGAATATAAAGGCAGCTTCCGCTACTGCTATGCTGCTTGCTGTTGTCTACCTGCCCTGCCGTGCCGTGAAGTGTTTCTCATCTGCCATGCCACCCTGCCTTGGAGCCTGATCACTATGGACTGAAACCTCTACAAACTGAGCTAAATAAACCTTTCTTCCTTTAACTCTGGATGCTGGGTATTTTGACTCAGCAATGAAAGAAGTATCTAGTACAGGCCAATAACAGTCCAGGTTCTTGGGTGCAATGAGGAAAGAATGGATAAGTGTACACACAAGAATTTGTGTTTCGGGGCTGGGGATTTAGCTCAGCGGCAAAAGCGCCTGCCTGGCAAG
>NW_004955479.1:9440403-9442351 GCF_000276665.1 Chinchilla lanigera | reverse complement strand
CAGGCAGGCCTTGAACTCATTATGTAGCCCAGGCTGGCTTGGAACTCACAGTGATCTTCCTGCCCCAGCCTCCCAAGTGCTGAGATTACAGGCCTGCACCATCACACCCCACTCTTGCTTTATTTTCTACCTCTTTTAGAACAGTGGAAACAAGATTAGCCATAGGGTACTGTATAGAGTTAGATGGAGGGAAGGGATGACTCCCTCAGCTCCTTTGTTTCTAACTGTACTGGTTTCTCAAAGAGTTAAATACAGCCAGGTGTGGTGGCTCATGGCTATAATCCTAGCACTTAGGAGGCTGAGGCAGGAGGATCACTGTGAGTTCAAGACCAGCCTGAGCTACATAGTGAACTGAAGGCCAGCCTGAACTACACAGTGAGAACTTGTCTCACACACACAAAAAAAGTTAAATACAGAGCTACTATATAATAATACAAGTGTATATTTTATTTATTTTTATTTTGTTTTCCTTTGAGACAGTGTCTCACTATGTAGTTCAGGCCGGGTTTGAACTCACTGAGTAGCCCACACTTGAACTTGCAGTAATCTTCCTGCTTCGGCCTCTTGAGTGCTGAGATTACAGGCATGCACCACCATGCTGTGTGGTTATATACATATTAAATGGGCAAACTTTGTATCAGTGAATTGCATCTCAGTAATAACCTCTCCAACTATTTTGGTAGTTCTGTTCTTCATGCACTTCCCTCTTCCAAAGGCAACTGCTTTGATTTTTTTGTTTGTTTCATTTGTTTTTTGGCAGTGCTTGGGCATTGAACTCAATTACTCTTTCCTTGAGCTGCATCCCCAAGGCAAACACTTCTAACAGTTCTGGTCCATCTACTGTGCACTCAAAGAAACACATATATCTTTTCTTGGTACAATTTAAAAGTCTAAAGCTGAGGCTGGGGATTTAGCTCAGCGGCACAGCACTGCCTAGCAAACGCGAGGTTGTGAGTTCGATTCCTAGTACCAGGAAAGAAAAATAAAATAAAATAAAATAAAAGTCTAAAGCTAAAATGGGCATCTGAGATGAACACACTTCTCAGAGGAAGAAATACTAATGGAGAATAAATATATGAAAAAATGTTCAACATCATTAGTCATTAGAGAAATGCAAATTAAAACAACACTGAGGGGGCTGGGGATTTAGCTCAGCGGCAAAAGCGCCTGCCTGGCAAGCGCAAGGCCATGAGTTCGGTTCCTGGTACCGGAGAAAAACCAAAAAAAAAAAAAAAACAACACTGAGATTCCATCTTACCCCAGAAAGAATGGCTGTTATCAAGAAATCAACCACTAACAAATGCTGGAGAGGCTGGTGGGAGTGTCGATTGGTGAAAGCATTGTGGAAATCAGTCTGGAGACTCCTCACAAAACTAGGATTAGAAGTCCCACTTAACCCAGCTATTCCTCCTCTGGGTATATTTCCAGAAGAATTGAAAACATCATACTACAGCGATATATGTGCACCCATGTTTATAGCAGTGCAATTTGTCATAGCTAAATCTTGGAAACAACTCAAATGCCCATCAACTGAGGAATGGATAAAAAAGATGTGGTATTCCTATACAATGGAGTGGTACTCAGCTATAAAAAAAAAAAAAGATAAAGTCAAGGCTTTTAAAGGTAAATGGATGCAACTAGAGACCATACTCATAAGTGAAATAAATCGGGTCCACATTGTAAACATCGTATTGTCTCCCTGGTGTAAGAACATGAAAGAATAAATAAAACACAAAATGTATGATAGATAATAAGAAAGGGAAAGAAATTTCTCAAAGGAAGGAACAACTGGGAAGAGGGAAAGAAGAAAAAGAAAGTACTGGGGCTGGGGATTTAGCTCAGCGGCACAGCACCTGCCTGGCAAGCACAAGGTCATGAGGTCAATTCCTGGTACCAGAAAAAATACAAAAACAAAAAAAAGAAAGAAAAGAAAAAGAAATTACTAAGG
>NW_004955479.1:9438269-9439678 GCF_000276665.1 Chinchilla lanigera | reverse complement strand
GAGGATCCATAGTTGGAGCCCTGCTTGAGACTCTGTTACTTAGCCAAACCCTATCTCAAATAAATAAGTAAATAAACAAATAAATAAATAAATAAAACTCCGGGCATTTCATTCAAATGAGTAATTAGCATTTGACCTTCATTCCTTTTTATGTTCAAATAATATTCCATTGTATGAATATACTACATTTTGATTATATCTATTCATCATTTACTGGGCATCTGGGGCTGTCACAGATAAGGCTGATGTGAATTTGTGTACAAGTTTTTGTGTAGAGGTGTTTTTCATTATCTTGGGTATTTTAATAAGAAAATGGTTTGGTTATGTGGTAACTCTATGATTAATATTTTCAAGAAATTGCCAAACTGTTTCCCAAAATAGTTTCACCATTTTATAATCCTGCCAGCAGTAAGGGTTCCAATTTCTCCACATCCGGTCCACACTATTATTGTCTATCTCTTCTTCGATCACTATAATGGTTGTAAAATGTTATCTCTTTGTGGATTTGTTTTCTTTTGTTTTGTTTTTTGGTTTTTTTCTTTTCTGGTACTGGGAATTGAACTCACAACCTCGCGCTTGCCAGGCAGGCGCTGTGCCGCTGAGCTAAATCCTTACCTCCTGTGAATTTGATTTGTATTTTCTTATTGACTAATGATACTGGTTATCTTTTCATATGTGTTTTGGCTAATTGTAAGTCTGTAGAAATTCTGTTCAAATATCTTGCCTGTTTTAAGTTGGATTATTAGTATTTTATTGGGTCATGAATTCTTTACATATTCTGGATACAAGTCCCTTATCAGATACATGGTCTGCAAATATTTTTATACCATTCCACGAGTGATCCTGCTTTTAAGTGCAGGTTTGGCTAAAATAAAATTTTGCTTTTCTAGTTATTTGCTCTCAGACATTTACAGATGTTGTTTCTTTGTCACCTAGCTTATAATGATACTAGAAGGTGAGGGCTGCATGTCATTCATTGATCTAGACAACCCTCAACCACTACCTCTTAGAATATTGCCTTCCTATATTCAGTGATGGCGAACCTTTTAGAGCTTTCATTGATAATGAACAGCTGGCTGTGGCACACATGCCATAGGTTCGTCGCTACTGCTGTATCCTTTTTTCTCCTTATAGTTCTCTAGGTGGGTGGATCTTAGTCCTATTCTTTCTGATCTTCATGTCTCTTAATTTTTCCTTCATTGTTTTGTATTTTCTACTGTACTGTGTATAATTTTTTAGATTTTGAGCATTTTTCCTAATTCTTTAAATTTTATTTTATTTTTTCATTCTTTTTGTTTTTTTTATCTTTTGTCTTTTTGAGACAGGGTCTCGCTAGGCAGATCAGGCTGCCTTGAGCTCACTTTGTAGCCCAGACTGGCCTCGAACTTGCAAGGATCCTCCTACCTCAG
>NW_004955479.1:9424871-9436343 GCF_000276665.1 Chinchilla lanigera | reverse complement strand
TGCTTCTGCTATACATTTAAAGAAATGTTTGGCATGGGCTTGGATTTTGAATTGGAAAGGTTACCCTATTATTAGTCCCTAGATTGCCATAAGGGGTATGGGCGGGGTGGGGGTGGGGGTATACAAGCAAGTCATTTCCAGTATTCACAGTCCCTGGAGGCCTTTATAAGTTCAAGAGCTTCAGAAGATAACAATCCAGTAATCCAATTCCTGTGCTGTTAGATTCCTGTTGTGTGACTCTTTGGGCAATCCAGAAGCTCGCCAGAATGTATCATCCTTAAGAGGCTTTGAACATGGAAGTCAGTGCTGAAGTTTTTTTTCTTTTTTTTTTTTTTTCCCTGTCTTTTTGAGACAGGGTCTCGCTAGTTTAGGCTGACCTTGAGCTCACTTTGTAGCCCAGGCTGGTCTTCAACTCACAACGATCCTCCTCCTACCTCAGCTTCTCCAGTGCTGGGATTACATGTGTGTGCCACCACGCCCAGCTTTTTTTTTTTTTCTTTCTTGTTCTGGTTATTAAACCCAGAGCCTTCACGTTAAGCTGCACACCCAGCACCCTCCCTGTTCTCTTTTAAATTAATTTTTATTTTGTGATAGTGTCTCACTAAGGCAATAAATTGCCCTGGTTGGGCTCAAATTTACAGTCCTCCTGCCTCAGCTTCCCAGAGTGCTGGGATGACAAGTGTGCACCACCACCTGGCGATGCTAAATCTTGCAGGCGGTCAGGATGAGAGTTATTAGAGACCTGGAGTCAATCACTCTCTACCTAATTGCCCTGCACAGGGAAGCCCTGTGGGATATGGAGCTGCACGCAGTAAGTGCTCAGTAAACATTTTCTGAGTGAATGTTGACTGCATTCACTGAGTCACTGAGTCACAAGAAAATCCCTTGATTTTCTGTAGTAAACTTCCTTCTATGCTGATGTGACCAGTCTCCAGCGTGGTGTTGGAGAAGTTAAGAAACTCACTGACACAGAGAAATGAGAGGACGCGAGTGTATGGGGAATGAGGGACAGGGAGGCCTTCCAGAGTCCTGGAAGAATTCTTCTGTATGGGAAAGATGGGCTCAGGCCCAGTGATGAAGGGAAGGTGGAGGGGCTGTTCCAAACCAACCTGCTACTTCAGGAGGGAGAGTCGTGTCCAGTACCTGCAGGGCCTTTACCTCACTGCTGTTCTAAATCCCCTCCATATGTCCTTTCTCCCTCCCTCAATCCTCCCACCCCCCAGCTGAACTAGGGCTTCCCACCAAAGTATATTTCCAACCTTCTTTTTTTTGGTACCAGGAGTCGAACTCAGGACCTCAAGCTTGCCAGGCAGGCACTGTGCCCCTGAGCTATATCCCCTGACCGCCAACCCTTTTTTAGAAAAAGTTTTAATTTGAAGTAGGATCTCACTGAAGTGCCCTGGCTGGGCTCAAACTTGCAGTCCTCCTGCCTCAGCCTCCCAGAATGCTGGATTACAGGTGTGTGTACCACTGAACCTGGCTTTATACTTTTTAAATCTTTTTTTGCATGCTGGAGGTTGAACCGAGGGATTTTGTACTGAGCTACATTCCCAGCTCCATATGCTCCTCTTAAAATTTTGAGTCAGGATCTTGTTAAGTTGCTATTGCCTAGGCTGTGGTTAAACTTGGAATCCTCCTGCCTCAGCCTCCCAGAGTACTGGGATTATAGATGTGTTCCACAATGCTCAGCTCTGTTCATTTTTTAAAAATATGATTAATTTAACCCTCCCATTAACTCTAGTGGGAGCTATTATGATTCTACCCTATAGATAAGAAACAGGCACAGAGCAATTAGCTTACTTTTAAGTGATGGAGCTGGAAATCAAAGCTTGGCAATATAGCTCATAAATTTCTGTGTTTTATGGGTGTGGTAGTACACACACCTGAAATACCAACAACGGGGTAGCCTGAGGCAGGAGGATTGCAAGTTCATGGCCACCCTGGGCAATTTAGTGAAAACTTTGTTTTGTTTTGTTTTTGAGACAGGGTCTCAGTATGCAGTTCAGGCTGGCCTTGAGCTCTCTTTGTAGCCCAGGCCGGTCTTGAACTTGCAATGATTCTCCTGCCTCAGCCTCCCGAGTACTGGGATTACAGGTGTGCGCCACCACACCCAGCCATTTTGTTTTGTTTTGTTTTTGAGACAGCGTCTCACTATGTAGTAGTGCGGGCTGGCCTTGAACTCACAGTGATCTTCCTCCCTCAGCCTCACTAGGGCTGGGATTACAGATGTGTGCCACCATACCCGGGCTTTAGTGAGAATTTGTCTCAAACATAACATCAGATAAAAAAGGCTGGGTGTGGCCCAGTGGTAGAGCAGCTGCTTAGCATGAATGAGGCCCTGGGTCCAATTCCTCCTTCGACAATCCAGGCGAGGTGGTGCATGACAGGAAGGTCACTACAAATTCACTACATGTGAATTCAAGTCCAGCTGGACTACACAGCGAGAGCCTGTTGCTACTATACAGATATATCTCCTCATACTACAGAAAAAGAAAAGAATAGAAGTCCTGCAATGTTACTGTGCCCACGGGGCAGCTTACCCTCGCTGCCCTACACAGAACTGCGTTGCTCCGCAGAACCCTCGGTCGTATGAGAGCCCTGGGCCTGCCTGTGCGCCTGCAAGCCTGGAAAGGACCCTCCTCCTTCGTTTGTGAACTCTTACTCACCTCCTCCACCCCTACCAAGGTTTTTATCACCTCCAGAAGTTGTCTCCTGGGGCTGGGGATATAGTTCAGCAGCATAAGCGCTTGCCTGGCAAGCCTGAAGTCATGAGTTCGATTCCCAGTACGGAAAGAAAAAAAAAAACAACCAGAAGTTGCCTCCAGTGAGGACAAGGGCAATAAGGACAAAGAGACAGAGAAGAATGTACACTCGAGAATTAAAAAAAAAACACTGCTCAGCAAAGATCTGCTTTGCTGTTTCTCCACCAGAAGTCTGGTATTGGCCTTTCTAGCTTCTACATGATGAAAATTTATGTACTATTTTAAACTATTTCTTGAGTTAATCTGTAATTTTTAAGTGGTGTTTGCAAGTAAAAAATCAGTGTTGCTGACTTTTATGTACTCAGACTTCCCAAATACCAGCTTTTTTGCTTTTTTTTTTTTTTTTTTTTATCTTTTTGAGACGGGGTCTCGCTATACAGTTCAGGCTGGCCTTGAGCTCACTTTGTAGCCCAGGCTGGTCTAGAACTCGCAATGATCCTCCTGCCTCAGCTTCCCGAGTGCTGGGATTACAGGCGTGTACCACCATGCCCGGCCCACCAACTATTTTAAATCCACCCAACCAACTTCTCATTAATACTTTGTTAGAGTGAAATATGATGTTAGCGATATTTTGAAAATTGAAAAAAAGAAAAAAAAGAAAAAAAACAAAAATCAATGGTGCATACCCGTGATCCCAGCATTTGTGAGGCCAGGGCAGGAGGATCTCCGTGAGTTCAAGGACAGCCTGAATGACATAGCAAGGCCCTGTCTCAACCAAACAGAACACACACACACACACACACACACACACACACACACACACACAGGTTGCCTCCTGGACTGTGGCTCTGCGGACCGGGAGTCAGCCTAGCGTGGGGCGTGCTGCGTGTGGGGCACGCACGTGTGCAGCAGGGCGCAAGCGTGTGTGCAGAAGCTCAGCTACATGACAGTTCCCAGCTTCCCACACTTGCGAGGGTTTTATCCAGGGGAGAAGTGGACATGGCGGGCCAGAAGTGAGCAGTGTGCTTCCGGTGGCAGCAGAAAACTTCCGGCCTGAACAACTCTCCCTGTTTGCTTGATGTCCCCAGCCTCTGGAATGAAGCATTGTTCTGTGAAAGGCACATTGTAAACCAGGCACTGAGCTCTGAGTATGTGCCAGGCACCACCAAAAAGCGTTTTGTTTTGTCTTATTTAATCTTCACGGTAACCCAAACCCCCAGGTGTAGTAAGAACCATCCTGTAATCCTCACACTCTGGAAGGCTGAGACAGGAGGACTGCAAGCCTAGGTAACCTAGCAAAGTAGTGAGATCCTATCTCACAATAGAAATGACTGACTCAATGAATGAATGGATAAGTAGGAAAGCCTGGCGATGTGGCTGAGAGCAAAAACTATGGGTTCGATCTCCAGTACTAAAGACCAAAAAAACACACATTGTACAAAGGAGGGAGCTGGCTTCCGAAAAGGAAGTCACCTTCAGTCACAGGTCAGAAAAGGGTGAAATCCGTACTCAAGTAAGTCATGTTTATGACAGTTTCTCCCTGTCATAGGAGGGAGAAATTAGGAGTAATTAGAAATTAGGAGTAATCCTGTGTATATTATATCCTTTCCCTCAGCTTCTTTGAGACAGGGTCTTACTCTGTAGTTCAGGCTGGCCTGGAATGCACTATGTGACCCAGGCTAGCCTGGAACTTGAGATTCTCCTGCCTCAGCCTCCCAGCTGCTGAGATTTCTGGCATGTACCCACTCTCAGTACTCCTTGGCTTCTTTTTTTTTTTTGGTCTTTTTTGAGACAGGGTCTTGGTATGCAGTTCAGGCTGGCCTTGAGCTCACTTGTAGCCCAAGCAGGCCTCGAACTTGCAATGATCCTCCTGCCTCATCCTCCCAACCCCTTGGCTTCTTGAGAGTGCAAGAGAGCCCTTCTCAGAGAGAATTCCTTCCTCTTAGCAGTAACTCCTTCCTAGCAAAACCCTGAGTCAGGGAAGTATCATTCTTGGTGTAAATGTGTACGTGATGCTAAGTTTGTCCTGGGAAGCAAGAGAAATCTAAAAGATACTAGGACTTGCTGGGACCCAAAGCAGTGCAGGTTTGCACAGGCAGTCGTAGCTGCACGTGCCTAGGAGGACCTGAGCTGGCCAGCACCCTGAGGGGCACCTGGGCACCCTGGCTGCCCATAACGGGAAGAAGTCGTCTGCTTTACCTTCCCAGGGAGACACGGAGGTCGGGAGAGACTGGGTCATGAAGGAACCAGAATCCTTCCGGCAGGGGGCACACTGGTGGGTGATTTGGGGTACCAGGTCTGCCCTGTCCCTTGAACAGGGACAGTCTCCCAGTTACCCTGCAAGCCAGCTGCTCAGGGCTTCCCTAGGGCGGGCGTCTGCATCCGTGGGGTCCTGTATAGTACTGTTCTGGGCACAGAAGGAATGGTCCCCAATCTGGGAGGCAGGTGCATCTCCACCCCGAGGGCAGCCACACGCATTTGCTGCTGGTAGCTCCTGGGAGCCCCAAATCTAACCAGAGCTGTGAACCCCATGGGTGGAAGAGCCAGTGCCATGCCCCGGGGCCAGCAGTGAGTCAGCCTCCAGGTGACTGGTGTGGCCTGCGCTGGGCAGTGCTTACCCATGCCCCGTGGGGACCTTGGCGGACACAGGACATGAGTGGGCAGGAAGGAGGTGAGAAGTCCCTCTCGGGCTCAGCCTCTGCCCACACCTGTGAGGTCAGCAAGCCTGCGGAGCAACGAAGAGACAGGGGGCTGAGTCATCGCCCAAGCTGGGAGGGACACGGTCTTGCCCATGTCACAAGCCTGTCAAGGACTGAGCAGCCAAAGCAGCCAGCTCAGCGTCTTCTCTGAAACAGTGTCTCTGGTGGCAATTTCTTTCTTGACTAATTTTGCTTTTTTTTTTGACAGGGTCTCGCTATGTAGTTCTGGCTGGCCTTGAACTCACTTGTGTACCCAGGCTCGTCTCCAACTCACATCAATCCTCCTGTCTCAGCCTCCCAAACGCTGGGATTACACCATCCCTGGCTTTTTTTTTTCTTTTCCTTTTTTTTTTTTTTTTTTTTTTTTTTTGAGACAGGGTCTTACTGTGTAGTTCAGATCAGCCCTGAACTCACTGTGTAGCCCTGGCTGGCCTCGAACTCAAGATGATCCTCCTGCCTCAAACTCCCAAGTGCTGGGGTTACAGGCATGCACCACCATGCATAGATGCTAATTTTACTTTTAAACAAATTTTTAAAACCTGGTGAGGTGTGGTGGCATACACCGGTAATCCTAGTACTCTGGGAGGCTGAGGCAGGACAATTGCAAGTTTGAGGCTAGCTTGGGTAATTTAGTGACTTATACAGACTCTGTTTTAAAACTAAAAATTTAAAAAATGGCTGGGGATATAGCTCAGTGCAAAGGCCCCATTCATTCCCAGTAAGGTTGGTGTTTTATATTAGGAAACTTAGGGTGGGGACGGGGAAGGGAGTAGGGGCCAGGACTGGCCTGGGACATCATGCCCCAATGTCATGTTACTACGTGGACGTTAGACAGCGAGAATGCTGTTAGTAGCGAGCTTACCCCTACCACCCACCACGACCTCTGGTCTTGCACAATCTGGTCACTCCAAAGGTCTAAACAGAATGAGCCAAATCACCTCCCCTGTGTGGTCATGCTGTCTAACCATGAGCTAAAAAGCAAGTATCAGTCGGACATGGTGACACATGTTTGTAATCCCAGAACCCTGGGAGGTTGAGGCAGGAGGACTGAAAGTTCAAGCCCAACCTGGGCAATGCATCGGGTGTTATGGCTTCCGTCCAGATGTCCCTCAAAGCCTCATGCACGCACAGGTAGGGCTCCAGGGAGTGACTGGATCATGGGTGTGTGATACTGGATTACGGGTGTGATACCTGGACTAACCCCTAATTGGCAGCATAGCTGTGGGGGTGGCTGAAGGGATTTACAGAAGACAGAAAACCCACACTGGGTGTGGGTGGCACTGACCAATAGTCTTGGAGCCCGAATGGAGTAAAAGGGAAAAAAGAAGGAAGTCTCGCTGCTTCCTGGCTGCCTGCCATGGACTGTTTCTCCCCTACAATGCCCCTCTGCCGTGCCACCCTGCCCGGAGAGCTCTACAAACTGTGAGCCGGATAAACCTCTTCTCCTTTAACTTTGGCTGTCAGGTATTTTGTCTCAGCAAGAGACAAAGGTAATTAAGACACTAGACTTGGCAAGACCCTGCTTCAAAAAAACCAAAGGCTGGGGATGTAGCTCAGTGCCCAGCCCCTGGGTTGAATCCCCAGGACTGAAACAAAAATCAAGTATCATCTTGCTTACACTGAAGTTTCTGATGTCCCCAGGCCTCTCAGGGTGCAGTGCCACCTCATTAGATGGCCTCACCTCTGACCCACTCACTGGTCCTGGTGGTGGAAGGGTTGCTACAAGCCCCACCATAGGCTAGCACTTTCTCTTTTTTGTTGTTGTTGTTCTAGACAAACTTTGTAAATGAATTAAATCTCCTTATACAACAGAGGCCTGGGGGGCTGGGGATTTAGCTCAGCGGCACAGCACCAGCCTGGCAAGCGCAAGGTCATGAGTTCAATTGCCGGTACTGGAAAAAAAAAAAACAAAAACAAAAACCAAAAGAAAACAACAACCAAAAAAACCCAGAGGCCTGGGACAGTCCTTTTACAATTTATGATTTTTCTTTCTTCCAGTATTTTGAGACAGGGTCTCGCTAAGTAGTTCAGGTTGGCCTTGAATTCGTAGCGATCCTTGTGCCTCAGCCTCCCGAGTGCTGGGATTGCAGGCAAGCACCACCATACTTGGCTTACAATTTATTCTTGAACCAGCAGCACCTCTGGCTCCTGCCCGCAGAGGTCCTCCTCACAAAGCTCCTCCGCACAAGTTCCTCCTCGCTCAGCAGCGACGTGTACTCCTCGCTGAGCTCGTCCTCTGCATCCCAGGGGCTGGCTTCCTCCTCACTAGATATGGGGCCCAGCTCCTCACTGAGAAGCTCGCCTTGGTCCTGGTACAGCCTTCACTCCGCTTCTCCTCACTAAAGAGATCCAGCTCCTCACTGGAGATCACATCCAAAACCTCACTGCTTTCTTCACTCAGAATGTCTTCTTCTGGGGCTGGGGATTTAGCTCAGCGGCACAGTGCCTGCCTGGCAAGTGCAAGGTCATGAGTTCGATTCCCAGTACCGGAAAACAAACAAACAAAACAATGTCTTCTCCTATCCTCAATAGAGGGCTGGTCTAGATCTTCACTAGGCTCCAAGTCCTCACTGGACACTTCCTTGAATCCACCAGTGGGCTGCACAGTGACTTCATTCATGCAGAAGCTGTTGAGCACTTTCGTTTCCTGTGTATAAACCCTGACAGCCCGAAAATGGAAGTCCCCTAGAACACCGAAGAAGTCGAGTGAAAATGGGTCCCTTCCACCAAAAAATTCCCTGAAGGCATCCTCTGGGTTCCAGAATGTGAACCCATACTCAGATGCACTGTCAAAGTGACGTCCACCTCCTCCACCACCATTTAATCCTTCTTTGCCATATTTGTCACAGATGTCCCATTTTTTAGCATCTGGTAACACCTCGTATGCCTCAGCCACTTGTTTGAATTTTCGCTCTGCTTCTTCTTTATTCTCAGGGTTTTATCTGGGTGCCACTGTAGTGCCGGTTTCCAGTACGCCTTCTTGATGTTCTCGGGGGAGGCACGTCCCTGCACACCTAGAACTTCATATTAATCCACCATGTTTTAACAGTTTGCTGGAACAAGTGTGAGGACGCAGATGACTGGCGGCGAAAAGGAGGGAGGTGCCTGGCCGGTCCCCTCGCGGCTCTGGGGCGCTACGCTGGTGGCGGCCTAGGCTAGGACTTTCTCATCAGCCTCCTGGGATCCATGTTGTAGTGAGGACATTTGACAGCCAAGTCTGGAACCAGCGCTGCCTCCCCCATAGGACACAGCCAGGCAGAGGTTGGACTGTCCTGGTGTGCAGATGTCCTCAGAAACACGCCTCAACAGCGAGGGAGCTTTACGGGGGTGCGGGGTTGGGGGTGGTGGGGGTGGTGGACCTGAGTTAACCGGTCTCATTTCTCTTTTTTTTTTTTTTGAAACGGGGTCTCCTCACATAGTTCATGCTGGCCTTGAGCTTATACTTGAACTCACAATGTAGCCCAGGCTGGCTTCAAATTCACTGAGCCCCTCCTGCCTCAGCCTCCCAAGAGTTGGGATTGCACCGCCACACTCAATTTAAATGGCCCTTACTTAAAACTTCTTGTGTAAATGTGGACTTGAACAGAGCAGTCCTAGCCACGCCCCGACCCTCCGCAGATGTGAGGTACAGCCAAGACCCGGACTGCGCATGTTTCCGTCCTGGGATGTGCCCTGGGCTGTCCGATTTCCGCTGCGTGGAATGTTTCCCTTCTCGCAGGCCTAACCCCTGCTCCGCCTCCGCCTTCCAGTCTAGACGTCATCTCTTCCAGGAAGTCTTTGCTGACCCTGAGTCTGAGCTCAGCGCCCTGCCCGTGACTTCCTGTGCTGCCACGCGTCACATGGTGTGAACTGCCCCCTCCTTAGCCGGGTCCTTCTGTGCCCACACGCCTGCGCCTCGAGCCCGGGATGCTCACCAGATGTGTATGGGATGAATGTGTTACGGAGGACACGGCTTCTCCCCCTTCTTCCCCCTTAGCAGCTGCCCTGGGGCTCATCCACCTGCCGGCTGCAGCGTCACAGGGGCCTCTTGCAGGGCGAGGTCTGCGTTATGTGAACCCTTGAGCCCAGCGACGCTGTCTGAAGTCAAACGCTCGGCGCCTCCGTGGCCTAATTCCTGTGAGTGACCCCGGCCGCGGGGCTGCTATCGAGCTGAAGCTGTTCAGACCAGTGCCCGGCGGGTGTTGAGATGATGGGGACTCTTGAGGTCCTGCCGAACCCTGGGTCCAGCTGTACAGTGTGCAGTGATGTGACGGACAACCGGAAAGGAGGCAGGCGAGCCAGAGGCAGGCCCTGGGCGCCCGGTCACGCGTGCAGAGTGCCGCGGGCTGCGGGGGATCCATCGACGCGGCAGCTGCGTGGCAGAAGGAGAGGAAGGAGAGTGAGCGCTGTATTTGCTGAACCGGCCCGCCGGTTTATTTTGGGCTGAGTTCATCAGCAAAGATTCTTCTGCTCTGCATGCACGAAAGCGTGTGTGGACACAGTGGACTGAGGACTCGCCTAGGCGGGTGTCTAGATGGTGCGCTGTGTGTGCTTCACCCTCCGTGGACGAGTCTGTGCACCTGCGTCCTCGGCTGCCTGTCACAGAAGTGGGGAGGGGAGACAAGGAGAGAATAAGCACGGAGAGCCCCAGCTCTAGGGCAGACACTTCGTGATTGTTTTATCTTGTTTGATCTTCATGACAACTCAGTAGTGTGGATTTTTGCTACCCCTGCCCGTTTCACAGATGCAGAAACTGAGATTTGGGGATGATGTGTACCTTACCAGAGGACACTGTAATAATTTGTGGTCCAGCTGGGTATGGTGGCGTACACCTGCAATCCTACCACTTGGTAGGCTGAGGTAGGATGATCAGCATAACTTTATGGCCAGTTTGGGCTACATAGTGAGTTCAAGGCCAGCCTAAACTATGTAGCAAGACCTTGCTCAAAAAAAAAAAAAAAAAAAGCTGGGCATGATGGCACGCACCTATAACTACTCAGGAGGCTGAGGCAGGAGGATCCCTGAGAGTTTGAGGCCATCCTGGGCTACAAAGTAAGCTCAAGGCCACCCTGGACTGTATAGCAAAACCCTGTATCAAAAAGACAAAAAAAAATATAAAAATATGCTCCTGGTTTTATTTTATTTCATCTTATTTTGGCTCCTGATATTAATGTTTGAACCATATCGTCACTCAGGTTGGCCTCTAAGTCAGTGTTAGAGTTTGCCAACCAGGGCTGGACACGCAAGAAAAGCACACAGCAGCCCAGTTCAGAGGAAGGGTTACGTGTTCAGGTTCATGTCCTGCCTCTGCCTTTTTATTGCATGGCTTTTTTGGCATTAGGAAGGTGCCGTTAGTGTGTTAGTGCCTTTTAAAAGGTAAAATAAAGGTGTTTCATACATTTATTTATTTGGCTTTGGGGGGGACAGGGTTTCACTTTGTAGTCCAGGCTGGCCTTGAACTCCTGATGACCCTCCTGCCTCAGCCTCCAGAGTGCTGGGATTACGTGTGTGCCCACCATGCCCCTCAAACGTGTCTTTATTGAGTAGTTAGGTCCAAACAACATAGTAAATATTTGTGTTTTTACAATTTAGCCCGTTAAAGAACAATGCACATAAAATGAAAGGACAACACTTTTAAAGTTTTAAAGATCACTGTATCACTTCTCTAGCATTGGAATAGGTTTGGACAGTACCACACTTTTCCCTTGTTCCACCCTGGTTTTCACACTGAAAAATCCAGTTTTAGCCGGGCATGGTGGTGCACGCTTGTAATCCCAAAACTCGGAAGACTGAGGCAGGAGGTGTCACCAGGAGTTCGAGGTCAACCTGAATTACATAGCAAGACCCTGTCTCAAAAAAATCCAGTTTTGCAGAGATGTGACGACCCTGGAAGGCGTTTAGTGCCATCTACTGTAGAAACAGTGAACTGCCGTGAACTAGTCCACACTGCCGGGGGTGGAGGAGGGAAGAGGCCAAGTATTGCTGTAGTTCCTCAACATTTCCGTACACTCTTCAGAATCCCTGTGAATTCACTGCAGCCACTGTGAGCGCCTTAGCGGACAGTTTGGGAATTGTGGCCCTAGGGGAATTCT
>NW_004955479.1:9414712-9415976 GCF_000276665.1 Chinchilla lanigera | reverse complement strand
GAAACTCAGTTTCAAAACAAGTTATTAGGACAGTTACGATAGTTGATACATTGTGTATTGTCACAATCTTCCTAGTAGTTATTCAGAGTAGAAGATATATGCACGCTATCTTGTTTATACAATGTTATAGCCCAGGACTTTCTTTTTAATGAACTAAGAGAAAATAGGTGTATAGCAGTCTTAACTATCTTGTATATACATATATTTTTTCCTTTCTTTTCTTCATTTCCTCTTTACCTATCACAGTTTGTCTTTTCTTTTGAACAGTTTCTTCCCAATTTGCAATATCTATTTTTTCCGGCAATATCTATTTTTTCTGGCAATATCTATTGTACATTTCGGATCTTATTTACTTGTTTGTTTTTTTCACACTAATGAGACAATACGATGTTTACACATGCAGGCCTGATTTATTTCACTTGAGTTTGGTCTCTAGTTGCATCCATTTACCTATAAAAGCCTCAAGTTGGGGGCTGGGGATGTAGCTCAGCAGCATAAGCACTTGCTTGGCAAGCCTGAGGTCATGAGTTCAATTCCTGGTACCAAAAAAAAAAAAAAAAAAGCCTCAAGTTTATCTTTCCTTATCGCTGAGTAATACTCCATTGCATAAAAATACCACATCTTTTTTTAACCATTTCTCAGTTGTTTCCAAGATTCAGCTATAACAAATTGTGCTGCTATAAACATGGGTGCACATATATCGCTTTGGTATGATGTTTTCAGTTCTTTTGGAAAAATACTCAGAAGGGGAATAGCTGGGTTGAATGGGACCGCTAATCCTAGTTTTCTGAGGAATCTCCATGCTGATTTCCATAGTGGTTGCACCAGTCTACACTCCCATGAACAGTGGAGAAGGGTACCTTTTCCTCCACAGCCTCTCCAGCATTTGTTATTCATGGATTTCTTGATGATAGCCATGCTTTCTGGGGTTAGATGGAATCTTAGTGTTGTTTTAATTTGCACTTCATATTATTTATTTATTTAGTTAGTTTTTTTGAGACAGAGTTTCACCATGTAATTCATCTGACTTTTTTTTTTGTCTTTTTGAGACAGGGTCTCGCTATGCAGTTCAGGCTGGACTTGAGCTCACTTTGTAGCCCAGGCTGGTCTCAAACTCACAAACGATCCTCCTGCCTCTGCCTCCCTAGTGCTGGGATTACAGGTGTGCGCCATCAAGCTCAGCTATTTCACCATGTAATTCAGGCTGGCCTTGAACTTATTGTGTAGCCCAAGTTGGTCTCAAACTCGTGGTAATCCTCCTGCT
>NW_004955479.1:9411267-9414542 GCF_000276665.1 Chinchilla lanigera | reverse complement strand
TTGGTCTCAAACTCGTGGTAATCCTCCTGCTTCAGCCCCCTGAGTGCTGGGATTACAGGTGTGCACCACCAAGCCCAGCTTCAAAGCACTTTTGAGTAATATTCTTCACTTGTTACCTCAGCATGTAATACGTTCCACCACAGCCTGGGAATGGAGGATTGGCGCCAGGGAGCTGCCATACCCCTGTGAGGGGCCCAGTGTGTCTGTCTTTCCGGGGCTGAGGGAGTCCCTGCCTGGTCATGCACCCTGTTCCCCAGACCAGGGCAAGGGCCAGGGCCTCACCGCCTTGCTGCTGCTCACGGAACCACGGCAGGGCCACCAGACCATCGACGACACGGATATCCCACTCCAGGGAACATCCCTGCCTGCTCCAAGCTGGAGATACCCCTGCTGCAGGCGAGGGGTGAGGGAGGCTTTCCAAACTACTTCCTGAACCTGCTCATGAGAAGTCTTGATTTCCTTGGCTGGAAACTAGACAGGGCAGCATCCGACAGCATTTTCAGACTGCAGGTGTGGTGTCCCTTTGCTTTTTTGTCAGTGTAGTAAGGAGAGGGAGCCTCGGGGCTGTCTGTCTAGCTGTCTGTCTGTCTCTTCCTCTCTTCTCTCCCACTGGAAGACAGCAGATATTGTGTAAGGGTCCTGAGGTCACTAGAGCCAAATCTGTACTTTCCAAGGGGTGGGGGTGTCACCAGCATCACTCCGGCTGCTGGGTGATCCTGTCAGGGGCAGAAGTTGCCCTGTTCGCTCTGAGCTGGGCTGCAGTCACCCCGAGGGAGGGAAGGTGGTGCTGTGGATACAGCTGGGTGCACTGCAAGTAACCAGGTGGGGCCAAGGCCTGTGCAGGCCCCGGGGATCCGGCAAGAGGCTCAGGTCTCCGAGGAAGAAGCCCTGGCCTCCACTCACACATACTGTGAGGACTTAGCTGGGCTCTGAGGGGGTGACAATTTGGGGAGCCAGCTGGAAGCAGGAGCATGTGTGATTCCTCTTCCTGAGTCCCTTCGGGCTCAGGAAGGGCATGTGTGGGACAAGAGGGAGCTACAGCAGCGGTGGGGACCAGCAGGGGCTCGAGGCCTGAGAGCACAGCAGGGAGGTATCCTTTCCAGATGTCCCCAAGTGGACAGTTTAGGTGAGGACAAGTTTATGCTTGGGAGTAGAAGGAGGCTTAGGGGAGTGAGCGGGCCCAGGGTCACCTCTCCTGCCCCTCCCTTCCTCCCAACATACGGGCTTTCACCCGGGGGAAGGCCCAGTTCACAGCGCTGCCTCCTGTCCTCTGTTCCGAAACGCAGCAGCCTGCTTGCCACTGCGGCTTGGCAGGAGGCAGGGGAAGCCAGGGGCTTGGGCAGGCAAGGAGGAAGGGTGTGGTTTCTCAGAACTTGGGGCCCAAATGCTCTTGTGAACCTGGACGGAAGATCTTCCCTTTCCTGCCTGCTGGCACCCCCAGGGGACGGCCTGAAAGCGCTCATAGCAGTAGTTCCCAGGCTGGGCCTTGCATTGACCTGGGGTCCCATCTGCAGAGCAGCCCTCCTGAAGCTCTGCTTCAAGCCTCTGAGAAGAGGCCGGAGCGGGATGGGGTGAGGGCCGGGTTTGTTGTGCTTCTGTTAATGCTGGGGACTCCCAGACAAAAGGGCAGATTGCACATTGCCGACCTTTTTCTCAGGAAGCTGGGCTGGGAGATTGTTGCAAATCAAAGCAAGGGAAGGTCTGCAGATCATCCCCAAAGAAAGGCTCTCGAAGGTGAGGGAATGGTATCTCAGGGGACCCAGGACAGTGGACACTGCAGGCTTGGTTGGCCTCGTTGCCTCCTTTCAGAATGATGCCAGGCCTGACCTCCCTGGACAGGGAAAAGCAGGCAGAGCGGGGACAAGAGGGGCCAGGGCAAGTGTCACAGGGCTGCTGTCTGGTCCCTACGGCTCTCTGCAACCTGCTCACTGGACACGAGTGGCTGGTGGGAGGGAAAGGAGCCCCGGGTTTGGGGCTCTGCCTCTGCCTGGGCCTCTTGATCTCACGGCTCTGCCCTCGCTGGCCTCCTTGAAGAGGCAGCTGACTTCTCCCCTCTGAGGGGTCCTGGCAGGGGTGTGACCGTTAATCACAATATGTCAGCCTGACGGGATTAAGAAACGCCAACCAAGCCGGGCATGGTGGCACATGTCTGTAATCCCAGCACTCGGGAGGCTGAGGCAGAAGGATTGTTCCGAGTTCAGGACCAGCCTGCGCTACAAAGTGAGCTCAAGGCCAGCCTGAACTGCATAGCGAGGCCCTGTCTCAAAAAGACAAAAAAAATGAAAAATAAAAATAAAATAAAATAAAGTAAAATAAAATAAATAAGAAAAGGGGGCTGGGGATTTAGCTCAGTGGCACAGCGCCTACCTGGCAAGCGCAAGGTCATGAGTTCAATCCCCAGTACCGGAAAAAAAAAAAAAGAGAAAAAAGAAGAAAGAAATGCCGACCAGCATCATAAAGCAGAGCTCTGCATGTATCTGTGTGACAGGTGGGCCCAAAAACTGACGGGAAGACCCACACTTGATGTGGAAGGCCCCAACCCATAGGCCCCTGGGGAAGCACGACAGAAGTACAGAGCCTGAGGGTCTGTTTGGGCTGACTAGCATCGCTCTGCTCCGTCCTACACTCAGGGACCCTGGGGCCGCCTTCTCAGGACACCATCAGAAAAGGCTGCGCAGAGGAAAGGAAGAGTAATGGAAGTGTCTGGATCAGAGGGGCGGTGTGGGGGAGGGGCGTCACAGGGCCCTCCTTAGAGCTCCTCCCCAGGTGCCCCGTCCAGTCCTGGCTCTGTAAAGACTGAGTGCGCTCCCTCCTCAGTGGAACCTTCCCTGGTTACTGTAATTGACAGTGCTAGGTCTCTGCTGTCAACTTCAGTAATGCTCATAGTCAACATTAGGAGCTTACAATTCTTATGTCAAGATTTGCAGTCTTCAGCACTACTTTTTTTTTTTTTTTTTGAGACCAGGTCTCCCTATGTAGCCCAGGCTGGCCTTGAACTCACAGCCATCCTCCTGCCTACACTCTTGAGTGCTGGGATTACGGGTGTGCACCGCCATGCCTGGCACTGCTGATATTTTGACCTGGATAATTCTGTTGTGGATTTTAAAATATTCATCGGCATCTTTGACCTCTACCCATTAGATGCCAGCAGTTGGGGCAATCAGAAATGTCTCCAGAGTGACCCAAATGAACTGTGGAGGCAAAACTGCCCTAGTTGAGAACCATTACTTTATATGGTTGGTTAGTTTTTTGGTGTCTACACCTCCCAGCCTTTT
>NW_004955479.1:9402730-9411167 GCF_000276665.1 Chinchilla lanigera | reverse complement strand
TTTATATGGTTGGTTAGTTTTTTGGTGTCTACACCTCCCAGCCTTTTGGGTTGTACAGCTACACTCCCAGACTTTTTTTTTTTTTTTTTTTTTTTGAGACAAGGTCTCACTGTGCAGTTCAGGCTGGCCTTGAGCTCACTTTGTAGCCCAGGTTGGTCTCGAACTTGCAGTGATCCTCCTGCCTCAGCCTCCCGAGTGCTGGGATTACAGGTGTGCGCCACCACGCCTGGCCCACAGCTCTTTCATGCACAAAATAATGAAGCAGTTCACTGTCCAGATGCCTTTAGAAGATTAAGTGATACTTCTTCAGTTCTAGCTTCTCCAAACCAAGATTTCTCAATTTCAGCAGCTGACATTTGGGACCAGATGATTCTTTGCTGGGGATGACTGCCCTGTGCATTGCAGGATGTTTGCCAGCGTTGCTGGTGCATCCGCTACGTACCAGCCCTTGGGCCGCACCTGCTCCCATCTTCCTTGATCGAGCCTATCAGAATTGTTTCTAGACATTGTGAAATATCCCACAGAGAGCCATTGGTCTAGACAGTACTTTGGTAAAACCCCTTCCTTTGAAATGCGGAGGGCCTCAGGCTATCCCATCTAATAAGATTGTTTTAATGAATAGTTTGCAAGCAAATCTCATTTGCAAAAGCTCTGGAGATAAGACGGAGGCACTCTGCAGTCAGTGCTGGCCTTAGTACTGGAGCCCTTGGACTGTACATGTGTGTCATTCATTCATTTATTCTATATCCTGGCTACTTCCAGGGGCCTTGGAAGTGGTTCCAATTTATCTATCTATCTATTTATTTGTTTATCTATTTTTTGTCTTTTTGAGACAAGGTCTCACTATGCAGTTCAGGCTGGCCTTGAGCTCACTGTGTACCCCAGGCTGGTCTCCCACTTGCAACAATCCTCCTGCCTCAGCCTCCTGAGTGCTGGGATTACAGGCAAGCGCCACCACGCCCGGCTGCTCCAGTTGATTTCTTCCTCAGAACATCTGCCTCTGTCTGTGTGTTGTCCAGGCATCCACGCTGTGTGGGGAGTACCCTTTCCTGTCAGAGCCCTCTTCACATTGTATTCTGATTTCCTGTTTGTCTCTCTGCCCCATGGACATGGAGGATTATTACCATCTTATTCACCATCACATGCCCAGCCTCTGGCTGGCACACAAGAAGTGTCCAGTGCACATCTGTTGAAGGCATCTGTGGTAGAAAGTGTAGTACAGTGGGTCAAAAACATAGGCTCATAGCCGGTTGTACATGCCTGTAATCCCAGCACTAGGAGGCTGAGGCGGGAGGATTGCTATAAGTTCGAGTTCAGCCTGGGCTACAAAATGAGCTCAAGACCAGCCTGCGTAGTGAAACCCTGTTTCAAACAAACAAAAACCAAAGACATAGGCTCTTCCTAGTTTCTCTAATTTACAATAATCATTCCTTGGGCTTATTTGGAACCAGGAACTTTACATGCATTATCTTGCTAATCATAAAGAATCCTTGTGAAAGGATCCTATTTGAAAGGTGAAGAAATTGAGGCTCAGAGAGACAGAGTTTATGACTTGGGTGCTGGTAGATTAATGATACAGGGAGATATCAGAACCTCCAAATATGATATAAGGGAAATATTATAACTCCTAACCTGTTAGATGTCTGATACCCCTCTCTAAAATCAAAAAATGAATTATAAAATCAAAGACTGAATTGAATAACAGAGGTTAAGAACAGGAAATATTTATTGAGGGATAGAAAGCTCCTACCTGAGCCGGGCATGGTGGCACACACCTGTAATCCCAGCACTCGGGCGGCTGAGGGAGAAGGATTGTTGTGAGTTCGAAGCCAGCCTGGGCTACAAGTGAGCTCAAGGCCAGCCTGAACTGCATACCAAGACCTTGTCTTAAAAAGAAAAAAAAAGGGGCTGGGGATTTAGCTCAGCGGCAAAAGCGCCTGCCTGGCAAGTGCAAGGTCGTGAGTTCGGTTCCCGGTACCGGAGAAAAACCAAAAAAAGAAAAAAAAAGAAAGAAAGCTCCTACCTGAGAGGGATGGGAGAGGACACCCGAGAAGTGGGCTGCTCAGGACCCTACTTCACAGAGGAAGCTTTACAAAGCACAGTCGTGGGTACAATGTGGATTACATCTATGATCAGCCAATAAGATTATAAGTGTAGCTGCCTAGGTAATATTGATCCAGTGGGGAAGCGAGTCACATAGCAAGTGGCATGGAAAGAACAAAGAACTCAGGTAAGTGATGGATGGATGGGGGTCTCGGTTGTGCACTGAGGTGACTGATGCCTAGCTAGACTTTATTTGATCAGGTGTTATTATTTATCTCATCCCTTGGGGAGTAAGAAGGTCTGGTCCTTTTGTTATCTTTTTTTCTTTTTTTTTTGAGACAAGGTCTTGCTATGTAGTTCAGGCTGACCTTGAACTCAATTTGTAGCCCAGGCTGGCCTTGCACTTGCAGCAATCCTCCTGCCTCAGTGTCCCGAGTACTGAGATTACAGGTATGTGCCACCACACCCAGCTTTTTGCTGTTATCCTGAGGCCTGGCCTCCAACTGATGGCTCTCCAGACTACAGCTGTGGTGTATTGTCACCTTCTGTCTTGATTCTCTGGAGGGCCCAGCCCTATCTGACTGCTTATAACAGTCCTACCTAACTTAGCTGTCTATGATAGTAAGAATCCCAGATTTGGGATACACCCACTTGCAGGACCAAGTCTAGTCTGGCTTGGTATTCTACCTCCCCTGTTTTCAGTCATAGACCTGTGTGTTGGTTCTTGGTTATTTTTTTTTCCTAGTACTGGGAGTTGAACTCACGACCTTGTGCTTGCCAGGCAGGCGCTGTGCCGCTGCGCTAAATCCCCAGCCCTATGTGTTGGTTCTTTTCATGTACAAAATGATTGTTTCATAAATTGGGACCAGAAAAATGACTTTGTTCATTGGGTACAATTTAGATCAGTTCATCTTTACTTGAGTGTTCTGCAGGGACATGAAAACAATGTTATTATCCAAAATCTAATGGGAATAAGATTCCACATGTGGCTGGGAGTCAGGTTCTAGGGGAGCAGATGTAGATGCGTCTGTGTATGGACAAGATACCAGGAAGGATAAAGTCCAAAATCTGACCATTGCATACATTCAATTTCCTTTTTGAAATAATTACTGAAAAGACTGACCCATAATTCCACCGTTTTGGCGTGTGTGTGTGTGTGTGTGTGTGTGTGTGTGTGTATGAGAGAGAGAGAGAGAGAGAGACAGAGACAGAGATACTGGGGATTGAACCCATCCCTTTTTATATTTCTTTTTTGTATTTTAAAGAGTAAAAGAAGGACAATATAGCAATAGGGGAATTCACCAAATTACAGACAAAGTGGTAGGACATTAGCAATGGTTGTATTTTACCTATTGGTATCTTCAAGATAGTTTCTCAGGAAAACAAATAGACAAATAATAGTGAGTTACAGACAAAAATGGCAGGAAATTATCAATGGTTGTTATACCATAGCTTGGATTCTTCAAAGTGGTCTCTAGGTGTATTTCTTTATTTTTGAAACAGGGTCTAGTTAAATCGCCAAATTGTCCAGGCGGGGCTCAAACTTGAATCCCCTGGCTCCAGCTGCTTAGAGCGCTGGAATATCAGCTGTGCCCAGCTAATTCTGCTCTCTTGAATGCATTTCAGCACTCCTCAATATTTCATGGCTTACCAATTGTTCCCTCTGATTGCCACTACATACTTTCTAAAAAAAAAAAAAAAACCAACAAAAAAAACCAGTATAAGAATTGTCAGCTGTTTATTTTTTGCCTACTCTGGCTCCTCAAATCACCTGAGGGCAGGGATTTTCCTGCGCCCGCGAGGCAAGGCGCTCACTTCTTGCTGACAATGGTAGCCGGGACAGAAGGTGCTGTTCTGGTCAGAGATGAGCGTCCCTGCGGGCTCAGCCCCACTTCCCGCTAGAGTATTCCGAGCGCTGCGGGACAAGGGTCTGTCCTTTCCTCCGCAGTGGCGGTTAGGGGCCGTGGGAAATCTCTCCTCGTCTGAAGTGCGAGGTGTTGAGCGCGCAAAGGCAGAGGCACGGTGCCCACTCTCTCGCGGGGCGGGAGGTCTGCGCCGCCGGTGGGAGGCGCTGCAGGGGCCACGCCGGTGTCTAGATCAGAAAGCCCCGCAAGGCTGCCCGGGCGACTACTGCCTCTGCGCTTCCTTCCCCTGCGGTTCTCAGTACGGGCCAGAACAACTGCGAAGTCCAAGGGCAGGGCAGGCGCGGGGGTCCTTTCCAGTTCCACCCTTCCAGACGCCCACTCGATCTACCCACGCCGGTCCGGAGATGGGAAAGGATGAGTCCCAGGATCTGCGCGGCGGGGCCGCACAGCGCTCGGTGCCAAGGGCGGAGCCCAGCCGCCTCCGGATCCCCCCACCCGCGCCGCCCGAACCCCGCCCCCGGCACAGGGCCCCGCCCCCCGCTGAGACCCGACTGGAGCGCCCGGTGCCCAGCCGGGGCCAGGGCGCCTCCGCGCGGAGAGGCTTCCGCTGGCCTGAGCGGCGGCCTCCGCATGGAGGGGCCGCTCGCTCCGTCCCCGGAGCCGGGGCCGCTCCCGCTGCCTTTGCAGGGAGGCGGAGCCGCCGCTGTTCCGGAGCCCGGAGCCCGGCAACACCCGGGACACGAGACGGCGGCGCAGCGGTACAGCGCCCGCCTGCTGCAGGCCGGCTACGAGCCCGAGAGGTGACGCCCAGGGCAGGGCGCGGGGCGCATCCGGGGCGGGCGGCCTAGGAGGGCGCTGCGGGGCAGGGGCGGGCAGGTCCGCTCACCCTTCCCTTCGCCGCCTCCACCCCTCGCTTCATTTCCGCAGCCACGCACCGGCTCTGGCTGGGGGGTGCAGGCGCGCGCTGTGCAAAGGAAGGGTTCGGCACCGCGCGTCGCTCCAGGGAGCGGGGAGAGGGAGCAGGTTGTTAAGTCGCTCGCTGAAGCCTTAGCGCTGGATCGGACCTTGACTACACACCCCACGACACCTGGTCCAGATGAACCCCAACTTCTGGCGGTCAAACAGTGCATTATAGAGTCTCTGTCCAACTTTGCTTCCTCCTCCTAAGTAGTCTCCACCTGGAACGGTCTCCGTCGTCTTAGTGGGAGGTGCAGGCGTCCAGACGGAGCGCCTTCCTGAGGTCAGGTGAAGACACTTCCCCTCTTCATCGCCCAGCGAGGTCCTGTGAGGTAGCGGCTGCCATTCACCTCCTAAGACTCGGGGTCCCCTGCTGGGTTATGGAAGAGGGTGAGGGTCCCGGAGGAAGAGTCGGGCTGTGAGCCGAGCCCCAGGGAACTGGCTGAAGGGGAGACCGTGGGCTAATCTCTGGATTGTATCGCAGTTTGAAATGCAATCTCAGTGCCCTTTCGGTCCAGAGGATTTGGACTTTTTTCTCTGTTTCATCTTCTGGTGACCTGGCAGCTGGTTTGCTTTGGGGTGAAGGGAGGGTGGTCTGGGGGAATTAGCCCGGTAGCTCTGCCCAGGGCCCGACTGCTTATGTAAGAACTTTTAAGGGCTTATGGGCTTGGACGCTGGCCCCCTCCGCACACAGGCTGCCTTCCTAGAATTGACTCAGGCTTAGGCAACCCCTGTCCTTCTGTCCTTTCTCCTATGTTAGAAATGCAGCTGCTGGTGTTCAGGGCTCAGGGTGACAGGGAGGAACCACGGTAAGGGAGGGAGCAGGCTGGGGCCCCAGGGCGCGCTATGGAGGCAGTGCCTTGCTCAGAGCAGGTAGTGCAGAAAGCATCATTTCAGGGTTCAGGCCGGTGCGCTCAGGAGCATGCCTTCTACCAGACTGGAGTGCTGCAGCAAGGGGCCACACCCGCCCCCCTGGGCTCAGAAGAGCTTTGTAAAACCTGACCCCAGCCAGATGGTGACATGAGGGAGATTCAAGACCTGCTAGCTAGATGTCATCTGCCTTCACCAACCCAGAGCTGTGGGGAGAGGCCGGGGTTCCATGAGAAGTTCTAGGTTTGAGTCCAGTGCAACTGCTCTCGATCCAACTTGGGCGAGCTGTGACCCCTGTTATTACCTTTTCTCTCCTAAAAGTGTTTTGAAATCTTGTCCCTTCAAACAGCCCTGACCAGACAGACTTCTGTGCTCCCTGCTGGACCTCAGTACCCTGCTGGGTCCTATTGCCTTGTTCTGCTGAGGAGGGGGCTCAGACCTGGCCCCTTCCCCTTAAGGCTGCTAGCTGGGGAGTCTCAGGGGACCCGCAGTCTTTCCTTGGGCTGAGGAAGCGCAGTGGTTGCCCCGGTGTCTCCTCCCCGCGGAGGAAGCAGCTGGGGAAGATCAGGAAGAGGGAGGAGGGGATGTGGTGGATTAAGTCTCTGGAAATGGACAGCCTAACCCAGGGCTGAGCCTGGCAGCTTAGAGTAATGAGGAGCCTGACACAGGTCAAAGCCGGAGGGGGTGGGGAGTGAAGTCTAATCACTGGAAGGTGACCCTCCCCATAAATTGACCTCCTCCCCAGGGCCCAGTGTCTTAAACAGGATAGATGTCACGTTAAGGTCACCTGAGATGGCAGAGCTCTGCTGCTTTCCTGGGGGACCAGCCCCGGAGGGACCCTGATGAGTACCCTAGTCATTCTTGACACACACTGCAGGGTATAGTGACCCGGAGAGACCACTGGGGCTGCCAATGCTCTGAGCCTGCAGTTCCTCTGCAGGCAGAAATGCCACAGTGCTTTCCCTGGCTGATCTCACTGATCTGGCCCTAGGTGGCCAACATAAGGTCCTCGTGAGGTCCTCCCAGGTTGTCCTCCCAGTATGGCTCAGGCTCCAAAGGTGAGTGCTAAAGAATGGCAGGTGCTTCCCAGGTACTGCTGGCAAGCTGGCCTCAGCTCCCACAGAGCTGGGAACACTGGCAGTGCCCACCCTCTTTCCGCCGCCTGCTGGCCTTGAGAGGCCCACATCAGGAGCCTTCCTTTGGGCTGCACCGTCAGGGAAGGAAGCCTGGGGGTCTGTGATGTCCCCATCCCTTCCCCTCGCAGTAAGAGACAAGAGGGTATCTGTGAATCTCCTCCAATGCTCTGGGCCCTGTGAGGGCCCCCCCTTCCCTCTGTGCATGGATGGAACAGTCTGTTTTCTGGCGGGGCCCCTGGGGCATCGTTGGGAAGCTGGGCATCCCAGGAGCCGGTGGCTTGGAAGCCCAGGGTCCCCTGGGCCTGGCTGCCACCACACTGCTGAGAGGTAAACAAGCCCAGCCTCACAGAGCCCGGGAGAGAGCTTGCCTGTGCCACAGTGAGCCACCCTGCCAGGGAGAGGACTGTGTCCCTGTCTACCTCATTCTCTCACCTCATCAGAAGTGAGCCGAGAGCAAAGGGAGGAGATGGTGGAGTCTGGTGAGGCAGCAGCATTAGCAGTTCTGGTCATAGAAGAGGGAAGGTCCTGTTGCCACAGTGTCCCTCACATGAGTCATTCCGCTTGCTACCTTTTTTTTTTTGTCTTTTTAAGACAGGGTCTCGCTGTGCAGTTCAGGCTGGGCTTGAGCTCACTTTGCAGCCCAGACTGGTCTCGAACTCACAATGATCCTCCTGCCTCAGCCTCTGGAGTGCTGGGATTACACCACACCCGGCTCCACTTGGCTTGCTACCTAATCCTATTTCCCTCAGGTAGGGATATGGGTCTTGCTTGCCCCAGGCCACCAGACTTGAGCTGTGGGAAATGTTGACCTCTGATTTGTGTACATACTTACTTGTCTGAGCCAGGCTAGTGAGCCTTGCTATCTTCCCTCCCAAATAAAAACAAACTTTCTGGGGCCAGATGCCTAGTTTTTTTTTGGGGGGGGGTGTACCAGGAATCGAACTCAGGACCTTGAGCTTCACGGACAGGTGCTGTGCTGCTTCCCTATATCCCTGGCCCACATTCTTAATCTCTAAACTAGTTTCTGAGCTGAGGAGGGTAGAACAGTCCGCTGAATCCTTGGACCAGCGATCAGAAGCTGTACCCTTCTCACTTTTGAAACTGAATGTCCTATGGGGGGGGGTGCCTAATAATTAGCAATTAATGGCTTGTGGAGTAAATGTGGTTACTTATGAAAAATGCTTTGCGGACTGCAGAGGGCTCTAAGGCCGCCCAAAGGTCACAAGTGTCATTGTTAAAAATGCCTGAGCCCCAGGAATGATCTTGGGTCGGGGTGAGCGGTCTAACTTACACCTCCTGTATGTTACGGAGTTGCGTGTGTGTCATGGAGCAGCTTGTCAGGGCCCGAGGATTGGCAGTAGGGGACAGCAGAATCACGTTAGAGGTACGCCTGGGGTAGGCAGCGGGGACCCTGGCAGGCAGGGCCCAGTGCCCGGGGGCCTGAGGACGCGTGCAGATCGGGAAGGGGGCGTGGCCCGACCGGGCTCTGTCCCCTCCCCCGCTGGTCCCACGTCGCCTTCCGCGGCTCGGCGCTGCCGATGCGGGCGGCCCGGCCTGCGGGCGGCG
>NW_004955479.1:9365334-9402490 GCF_000276665.1 Chinchilla lanigera | reverse complement strand
CGCGGGTGTTTATGTCGGGTCGCGGTGTCCCCCGGCAGCATGGCGGACTACCTGATCAGCGGCGGCACGGGCTACGTGCCCGAGGACGGGCTCACCGCGCAGCAGCTCTTCGCCAACGCCGACGGCCTCACCTACAAGTAAGCGCTCGCCTCGGCCCCACCTGGGCGCGCGCATCCCGGCCCGCGGCCCTGCACGTGCGCCGCCGCCCGCCGCTCGCCCCGACCCGGTCCAGTGAGTGACTTGGGGCTGGTGGGGGCTGGGCGAGGGAAGGAAGGAGGCCCGCGCTAGCAGACGGACGTGGCACAGCGACATCGCGGGCCTTGGTGCCTGGGCTGGTCTCTGGCCGGATCTGTAGATGGCCTGCCCGCTTCCTCCTCGCTGGGGCATCTTGGCTTCCCGCAAGGGCCTGGGGCCTGAAGGGAAGCCAGGTGTGGAAGTTCTGGGGGAGACTAAGCAGACCTTCAGCGCTCTCCCTCCCAGGGAGAGCAGAGGGGTTCCTGGGGCCCAGCTCGGACAGCTGCTGAGTGTTGTCCCCAGGAGAGGCCCCCTGGGGGCGCGGGATGACTGCTTTTCCCCACCCTCCAGTCCAGTCTTCCACTTGTTCCCCTCCTGCCCACAGGTTGGCACTGGCGCCCCTTGCCCCTCCCCCAGCGTGAGTATTCTGTGACCGCCACGCGTAAGCCCACCCGGTGTGGGATTCTGAAGGAGGATAGAGACCTACCTATCTGCTTCTGGCTCAGTGTGCCTTTTCCGTGGGCCCTGGGCCAGGTGTCCTGCCTGCTGCAGGCCTGGCACTGGCTGTGCCTCGGGCTGCAGGACTATGCCCCTGCCAGGAAGGAGTATTTGAACCCAGGTCTGGGGCAGAGTGGGGATGCTGGCCAGCTAACAGCAGCAGTGGCCTCTCCTGCCATCTGCTCCCTGGCCTACAAGCATTCCCGCTAGACAGGCAGTTTCCCTGCACACCAGGATAGGTGTCGCGATGGGGAGGGACCCCTCTTACGGGCCCTAGGTGAGGGGTGAATATAATACCCAGACAATGCCAGAAGCACAGACCCCGCGTTCTTAGGCCTCTTTCAGTGAGCTGCAGAGGCCTCCCTGGCGTACAGAAGGGCTGCCAAGGGGTGGGGGCAGCTGAAATGCTTTGATGATGGGGGAAGGAGTAGGAGATGTTTGATGCATTTTTCATTTGAGTCTGCTACGCGAGCTCCTGTAAGTTCCTCTAGGCACTGGGGCACATTAACTACCCAACTCTCATCCACTCTGACTTTTTCTTCCGCACCAGAGGTGCCCGCTGTTTTGCTTAGCCGGGTTCTGAGCTTTCCTGGAGTGTGTGGCATTTGCTTTTGGGGTGTGTCTGTCAGCCTGCTGTGATTTTAGGCAGGTTGAGCCCGGGGGGGCCCTTGGGCTGTAGCACTGTGCCCAGACCCACCCATGCATCCCTAGGCTGCACTTCGGGGCTTCGCTGTGACCATGGCCCACTCTAGTGTGGGCAGCTGCCGTGCTTTGGCTGGTCCCAGCGTGATGCCTCCTTGCTCCCCTTTCCTGCCTGGGCCTGTGTGCTGGTTGCCCCTTGACAGTGGCCGTGCTGTCAGAACTTGCCCTGCACTCAGGCCCCTGGGGTCCTTCCATGCTGCTTTGACCCTGTGTGACTCAGCAGCGTCTGAGCTGGGGTGGCTGGCTGGTCCTGTGCTGGGTCACGGTCATGCCTTGTTGCAGGACAAAATAATTCTCAGGTACCGTGTTTTCTGGGTTCGCTTCTGTCTGCCTTTATCAAGACTGACAGTGTTCAAAGGCAGGCACTCTTCTGTTGCGTGTGTCCATATGGGAGCTTCTCTCTCCCTTGACAAACCCTGAGCCGTGAAGGCAGTGGACGTTTTGGGCTAAGCACCTTGGTGGGACAAGGCGCCCCAACCTTCTGCCACGTTCACCTCCAGTTCTCTGGACTGGAGTCAGCAAGACAGAGAGGGGAATGTGGAGAGTTTGTCCACCCCTGTGCTCCTGCCCTGGCATGACCGACTCTGCCGCTTTCTGGCACCCTTGCCCACCGGGAGTGTGCACTTTCTGTCTTCACAGTGACTTCTTGATCCTCCCGGGATTCATAGACTTCATAGCCGATGAGGTGGTAAGTACCTCTTCCTTTGACATGAGGGGCGGGGCATGTGGCAGGTGAGGCTGACTCTCACAAGCAGGGTGTGGGAGAGACCTTTCTTGGGAGTGTGGTGGGTACAACCTTTATTTTTGCCAGAGGAAGTGACAGAAGAAGGCAAAGTGCTGGACGTGGGGGTGCAGGCCTGTAATCCTCCCAGCACGGGAGGCTGAGGCAGGAGGATCGTAGTGAGATCCTGTCTCAAAAAGACAAAACAAAAAAGAAGGCAAAGAGTTGTGTCTGATGGGCAGGGGCAGCTGGGCAATGGTGTGGGAGTCCTGGGAGGTCCTGAGTAGGGGCCTGGCACAAGCGCAGAGGACCCTGTGTCGCTGATGGAGTGTGGAGGGGATACAGAAAAGGCCCTAGGTCAGGAGAGCTTAGGTGTGGCTGCTTTATTTTATTTGGATCATAAGGATTGGATGTTGTCCAAATGCTGAGCAGGGACAGGACGGAAGCCCACAAAGTTATGGGCACTTTGAATTTGGTGGTGTTTGGTGGTTGTCCACTGACCCCACAATGGACATAACTGGCAGGAGGGTTAGAAGGAGTGTGACTTTAGGCAAATACAAAGAGGCGTTGTGCCTTGCTTTCCACAAGGGGCTCAGCAATAAACCAAATGAACGGTTAGTGTCCTTATTATTATGTACGTATTGTATATGTCATATTCTCATCAAAACTGGGAGGGGCTATGGAGATGGTATAAAGTAGTTTAAGAAAAGTTCAGTGATTCTGTGATACATTCATGCACATTGAAAATCATTTCTGTTTGTTTGTTTTTGTTCTTTTGAGACAAGGTCTTGTTATATAGTTCAGTTAACTCACTGTGGAGCCCAGGTTGGCCTTTAACTCTCAGTGATCCTCCTGCTCAGCTTTCTCAGTGCTGGGGTTATAGGCGTGTGCCACCCCACTGGCTAAAAGGATAATTTCTTTCTTTCTTTCTTTCTTTTTTTTTTTTCGAGACAGGGTCTCACTGTGCAGTTCAGGCTGGCCTTGAACTCACAGAGATCCTCATGTCTCAGCCTCGTGAATGCTAGGATTGTAGGCATGTGCTACTGTGCCCACCATACCCGGCTAAAAAGATAACTTCCTGTCTGTTGCTGTTATTATTACTGTTTTTTCTGGTCTGATCCTCATGGAAGGCTAAGAGCCTGAGCATGCATAGGTCATTTATGCGTGGAGAGACTCACGTCTTAGCCTGTGTGTACCCAGAGCTGACTCAGACAGAATTTTTTGAGACAGGGTCTCACTATATAATTCAGGCTGGCCTTAAGCTCACTATGTAGCCCAGGTTGGCCTCAAACTCACAGTGATTCTCCTGCCTCAACCCCCTGTGCCACCACATCTGGCTCAGACAGATGTTTTTACGGGGAAATTTTGGTTATTCTGTATATTTCTCTTATGACAGCAACCAGGAAGAATTTTTTTATTTTTATCTTTTTGAGACAGGGTCTCGCTGTGCAGTTCAGGCTGGACTTGAGCTCACTTTGTAACCCAGGCCGGTCTTGAACTTGCAATGATCCTCCTGCCTCAGCCTCCCTGAATGTTGGGATTACAGGCGAGTGCCACCAAGCCTGGCTAGGAAGTATTCCTGGTGAAGCTGTTTAGTTTAACAGAATTTACTAAAACCTCTCCCTGGCTTTGTACAAGAGCCTGGACTAACTACCAGAAAGGGAGGGCTCCAAAAGACCCTCCCTGGTTATTGCACATCTGGCTATCCTGGGGTTTCTGTCAGGAAGGCCGGGGCTCTTCTCTGGTATGATGGGAGAGGAGATGGTGGCTTTTTCTAGGCTGTGGAGTTAGGGTTCTGGCCCAGGTCTAGTGACTGACTTTAGAAGAAATCTTCTTTTGGGGAGGCGGTTACCAGGAATCAAACTCAGGAACTCACACTTGCCAGGCAGGTGCTGCCCCGCTGAGCTATATCCCCTGAGGTTGACTTTAGGGGCCTCTGAATCTCAAAAATGGTGTACTAGGGGCTGGGGATTTAGCTCAGCAGCACAGCGCCTGCCTGGCAAGCACAAGGTCGTGAGTTCGATTCCCGGTAACGGAAAAAAAAAACAACCACACACACACACAAAAAATGGTGTACTAAAGTCTTCTCTGGGGGGCTTAGGGGCTAGAATCAGCAGCTATTGACCCAAATCTCAGAGGGGTCTGATTGGCCTTTCATAGGGGGATACCATTCGTATCATTCATAGATGAGTCACAGTTATATACAGGTTGAGCATCCTTTATCTGAAATGGTCAGGACCGAAGTGTTTAGGATTTCATATTATTTTCAGATTTTGCAGTATTTGTATATACATAATAAGATATCTTATGGGTGGACCCAAGTTAAAACCAGAGATTCATTTGTATTTCCCATAAACCTTATATAGCCTGAAGGTAATTTTATACACTATTTTTAGGGTGCCTGTTTTGACTGCCCTGTCACGAGGTTAGGTGTAGCATTTTCCACTTGTGGCATCACGTTGGTGCTCAAAAAGGTTAGGGCTTCGGAGCGTTTTGCATTTTGGATCTTAGAGTAGGGACACTCACCTGTTTTTGCAATCCTGACGCCTCTCTAGAGTGCTAGCGCCTTGGTCGCCCCTTTCCTGGATTGCTAATGGACACCTCTCTGTACCTCCCCTACCCCAGCCTTTGTTACCTAGAGTCCCAGCACGCGTTCCGAGTGGTCACTTGGCCTTGTTGTTTTTCTCCTGGCTGAAATTGTCTGTGTGTCTGATGTTTGTCCTCTGTCTATCCAAGTGCAACAGCAGCTCTGTGAGAGCTGTCTTGCTCACTTCCCTGTTCCCAGGGGCCCTGTGTAGCCAGAGCTGACCCAGACAGATGAGTTTTAGGGGGAAATTTGGGCTATTCTATATATTTTCCTTATGCCAGAAACCAGGAAGCCTTGGTCTAGCCGTTAAGTTAGTAAAGTTTACTGAGCACCCTGGCTTGTGCCAGATTCTGTTGTTGTTTTTTTTTTTTTTTTTTGGTCTTTTTGAGACAGGGTCTCCCTAGGCAGTTCAGGCTGGCCTTGAGCTCACTTTGTAGCCCAGGCTGGTCTCGAACTCGCAATGATCCTCTTGCCTCAGCCTCCCAAGTGCTGGGATTACAGGCATGTGCCATTGTGCCAGATTCTGTACTGGCTGCTAAGAAGAGAGATACCTAAAAAGACCCCTGCTGGGCCATCCAGGGTCTCCCTGTCCCTGGTGCAGGGTACAGCTAGGCGCTGGTGGATATTAGTCTAGTTGCTGATAAAGACTGTGCCTCTGTCCTCAGGACCTGACGTCCGCCCTGACCCGGAAGATCACTCTGAAGACGCCGCTGATCTCCTCTCCCATGGACACTGTGACAGAGGCTGACATGGCCATTGCAATGGCTGTGAGTCCTATACCCGAGTGTGGACCCCAGGGCAGAGGGGACTGAGCAAGGTGGGCCGTGCGGAGGTACAGGGCTGAGGAGGGTTGGCTACGGTTCTAACCACACTTTCCTTCTGCCCCAGCTGATGGGAGGGATTGGTTTCATTCACCACAACTGCACCCCAGAGTTCCAGGCCAATGAAGTGCGGAAGGTCAAGGCAAGTACCAGGCTGGTCCCTGGAAAGATGCCACCTGGCAGGCCTTGCCTCGCCACATCTCCCACCTCTCCTGGTGCTGAGCAGGCTGCTGCACTGTTGGTTGGTCACTGTGGGATCCCGGCTGCTTGTCCTTGAAGGGGGCACAGGACTGAGTCCTTATTTTCCCACTGGGCCCTCACCCCACCGAGAGCCCCGGCTTCCCTGAGCACAGCCAGGACCCTGGCGTTCTTCAGCCTTTCCCTTCCCCTTCTGCCTGCAGAAGTTTGAGCAGGGCTTCATCACAGACCCGGTGGTGCTGAGCCCCTCACATACCGTGGGCGATGTGCTGGAGGCCAAGATCCGGCACGGCTTCTCCGGCATCCCCATCACGGAGACGGGCACCATGGGCAGCAAGCTGGTGGGCATCGTCACCTCCCGCGACATTGACTTCCTCGCTGAGAAGGACCACACCACGCTCCTCAGTGAGGTGCCTGCGGGGTGGGGCAGGCAGGGCTGGGGTGCAGAGAGGGCCCTACTCCCTGGGGCTCCAGATTGGTGCTTGTGACCGGGGACCAGCGGGAGGCCTGGCTCCTTCTCTCTCACCTGCCAACCTGCAGGTAAATGTTCCTGGCCCCACAGGTGATGACGCCCCGGGTGGAGCTGGTGGTGGCACCAGCAGGCGTGACGTTGAAAGAGGCAAATGAGATCTTGCAGCGCAGCAAGAAAGGTACTGGGAGGCGGGCAGAGCATTAACCCCCAGCCTAACTCCGGGCGTCCTCGGCCCCTCTGTTCCTTCATGGCCCCTCCAGTTGCCCCTCACTGGGCCTTGAGAGAGGTTTGAATAACCCCAGGCAGGCTGCAGCGTGATTTCCAGTGTCCTTCTTCTGGCCCCGGGGAGCTTCTCTCTAATTCGGCATCCTCAGTGTGTTTCTCAGAACTGGTCCTGCGAGGTGCTTGCCCAGGGCTCTGTGAGTGGGCGTGGTAGCTCATTCCTGTCATCCCAGCTCTCAGGGCTGAGGCCAGCTGCAGTATGTTGTGAGACCCTGTCCCAAGAAAGCAAAACCCAACAACAAAAACAACAGTAAGCTTCTGAGGAGGGAGGCTGAGACTCTGTCTCAAAACAAAAACAAAATTTTTTTTAAAAGGCTAGGGAATGAACCAGGTGTGGTGGCTGCACAAATACCAGCACTCAGGAGGCTGAGACAGGAGGATCATTGTGAATTTGAGACCAGCCTGGGCTACAAAGTGAGCTCAAGACCAGCCTGAACTGCATAGCAAGACCCTATCTCAAAAAGGCAAAAAAAAAAAAAAAAAAAAAAAAAGGCTGGGGAAGTAGCTTAGTACAAAGGCCCTGTGTTCCACCCCCAGCACCAAACTGTTCTGTGGTCTCAAAAGCTTGAGAAATGCTGCTCTCTGTACCCCCGCGTGTTGCATAGAGGAGCACTTTGGCTTATCAGTTACCAGTCCAATTATTTAAATACAGGGTGACCAAAAATTCCAGAATTTTTTTCATTAAATTTATAAGATAATATAACAAGAAATATAAACATGACAATTTTATCCAATTTATTCAGTACATGAATTGACCAGTTGAAATGATGTCTCCTGAGACTCAGTATGTAAACAGACACGCTGCCGCTGCCCAAGTGATGTTTGGGGTAAACTGTTACACGGTTAAAGGCTGTGAAAGCTGCAGCTGAATTTGCATATTGGAGCTGCTGACTACATCGTCCTCACTAGATTCCTGTGGGCTGTTGCTTCTCTGGTCCATAGTGGAGAGTTTTGGGGTGTGTTGGGGGCAGGCACACATCCCCCTTGCAGGAAAGCTCAAACCTGCGCTGGACAGTTTTTGACTGTTTTGGCCTATGGCCCAGCAGGTGAAAGGCTGTCAGCGCTCAGACACTGCCTCCCACCCAGGCCAGGCCACAGGACAGGAAGAGCCCTAGGAACCTGCTTGACAGCCAGAGTTTGCTTCCTGCTCCTTAGGACAGGGGCCAGGTTTTAAGGAATACTTGCTGGGTGGGTGCTGTCACCTAGTGGCTGGTTTGGGTATTTCAGTGGAGTTTCTGGCCTGGGCAGCTCTTACCCTCTCCCCAACACACATCATCCCCTCACACCCGACTGAGCCCCAAGCCTGCCTCCTCCCCTTACCTCTGCTTTCCTGGTCAGGGAAGCTGCCGATTGTGAATGATCGCGATGAGCTGGTGGCCATCATTGCCCGCACTGACCTGAAGAAGAACCGAGACTACCCTCTGGCCTCCAAGGACTCCCATAAGCAGCTGCTGTGCGGGGCAGCTGTGGGCACCCGTGAGGATGACAAGTACCGCCTGGACCTGCTCACCCAGGCAGGCGCTGATGTCATCGTGCTGGTGAGGAGGGGAGCGGTTCCCCAGAGCCCGCGTTCACCTCTGATTTAGCCCAGGCCCCTCCCCTGTTGCTCTTGCTCTGTGTGCTCGCTGGTGTCGGAATCCAAGGGTCCTGGCACTCTCTGTAGAGCCCAGAACGCTCTGAGGATCTTCCCCATGTATAAATTGACTCTAAAAGTGACACGCATGTTCCTCGAGAGGCCCCTGCTTAGTGGGCGCTAAGCTAAGACCTGCATGTGTGTTTGTTCATTTAATCTCTGCAGCACTACCTTTAGGTAAGGGTGCCATTCCCAGGTGTTGGATGAAGAAATGGGCTCAAACTGATAACTTTCATTTGGTTAGTGAGTTGCTGGGAACCTGTGTTAGTCAGCTTTCCAATACTGTGATGAAATACCTGACACAACCAACTTAAAAGGAAGAAAGGCTTGTTTAGCTTCAATCTCAGGGGATTTGGTCAATATCCACTGGCCCTGTTGCTTTGGGCCTTTGGCCGCAGGGTGCATCGTGGTGGGGGGTGTGGCAGAGGAGGATGTTTACCACACAGTGTGCTGAGAAACAAAGTGAAAAGAAGGGGCAGATCTCAAACGCCTCTTCCAGGGAAGCCCTGCAGGGGCCTGACTTCCGCTACTGGGTCTCGCCTCTTAAAATTTCTACCTCCTCAGGGCTGGGGATTTAGCTCAGCAGCACAGTGCCTGCCTGGCAAGTGCAAGGTCGTGAGTTCGATTCCCGGTACCGGAAAAAAAACTAAAAAAAAATTCTACCTCCTCATAGTAGAAATATGGTCTGGTCCAAGTTTTCATGTGCTATTTTTTTTTTGTTTTGTTTTGTTTTGTTTTTCTGGTACTGGGAATTGAACTCACGATCTTGCACTTGCCAGGCAGGCGCTGTGCTGCTGAGCTTAATCCCCAGCCCCAAGCTTTCAACATAGCTCCTTTGGGGGATACGCAGCATCCAAATATAGCTGGGCCTGGTGATGCACGCCTGCCTCAGCACTTGGGAGGCTGAGGCAGAAGGACTGCAAGTTTGAGGCCACCCTGGGTAACTTTGTGAGACCCTGTCTCAAATGAAAAAGAGAAAGGCCAAAGATGTAGCCTAGTAGCAGAACATTTGCCCAGCGTGTGGTAGGCCCTGGGTTCAGTTCCTGATGCTGCAAAAGAAAAGAAAGGGAAGGGAAGGGACCCAAACTGCATCAGATCTCAGACTCTTTTCTTTCTCCAGGGGCAAGAAGGGGCTCTGTCTGCTCTGAGGCAGTACCTGAGTGTTTGTTTAGCTTTCTGGGGAAGCAGTCCATCTGTTTTGGCCCTCAGCTGAGATTGTCAAGTGACCTCCTAGGGAAAGAAAGAAAACACATTCCTGTGTCAGTTTTCCTATGATTCAGTGATCCGCCCATTTAGGGACTCGCTGCCCAGGGTGGGGCCTCACTGTCCAGCCTAAGCTTACTGTCCCCGGTTTGCAGGACTCTTCCCAGGGGAACTCAGTGTATCAGATTGCCATGGTGCACTACATCAAGCAGAAGTACCCCCACCTCCAGGTGATTGGGGGGAATGGTGAGTGCAGGCTCCCCGCATCCTGCTGCTCCTGCCCCTCGCTGTATGACCCTTCTCTGTCCCTTATCATTGTGGGGGGTGGCACCGCTGCCATGTGGGCAGTAGGGGCAGGATGGGCTTTGGTTACTGTAGGTGTCGGGGGGGCTGCTAGACTGAGGTCCCAGGAAAACACTGGGAGCGCAGGGACATCCCATCCTCATCTTGTTTCTCTGTTTGTCTCCCCAACTTCCAGTAGTGACAGCAGCTCAGGCCAAGAATCTGGTGGACGCTGGTGTGGATGGGCTGCGTGTGGGCATGGGCTGTGGCTCCATCTGCATCACCCAAGAAGGTGAGTGTCCAGGAGGAAGAGTGACTGCTGGTTAGAGCAGCCCCTGGCCCAGCACAGCCCCTAGGGCCTTGCTCTTGCTCCACAGCAAGTGCTGGCCCTGCTAGGCCCTGCCTGGGATACAGGCGCGGGGGGACCCAGGCACAGGCTCTGCCGGCTGTGGCCCATGGACTTGGTGGGAATTAGGGTGAGCGGATGAGGGCACTGTGTTTGGGGTGTGCAGCAGCCTGCTTGGTCTGCAGGTTCTAGTCAAGGTTGTCCAGTCTGGGCCCGAGGCTGATGCGAGTACTTTTCCCCGCTGCCTATTGGAAGCCACTTGAGGTTTTGGACTGGATTTGTGACCAAGGCAGATGCTTAAGGCACAATGACACCATGTCCCTGAATAGATAGGGATCTTATGAACTCATATGACCATGGATGAAAATAGAGTAGCGGGGGGGAGTTGCACTCAGTCACAGAGCCCTTTTGCGGGGTGGATTCCTATAACATGGAGGTGTGAGGGGAGACCCTATGTGTGTCCCCCATGTGGTTGAGAGTGTTCTTCCTGAAGGCTGGCGTCTGACTTGTAGGGTGGCTGACTAGAGGAGTCAGATCTGACTTGGTCAGTGGGGCGGGGTCTGGTTCCTATTGTGAAGGACATTTCTCCAAAACACTGAGTGATTCATTGGGCTGTCACTGCCCAGAACATCTCCCCCTTTCAGTCTTCAGGGCCTCTGCCTTCACCTTAGCAGACCACTGTGGTGAGATGTGGCCCTTTCTCATCTAATATATATTAAGGGAGCACCTGCTGTGTGCCAGGCACTGTGCTAAGCCTTGGAGTGTAACTAGGGACAAAACTAATGGCCTCCCCTCTAGCTTGGCCAGCCTTGCACCTGTCCATAGCAAATTGCTGTTTCCTTAGGATTCCACTTAAACCTAAAGGACCAGGGACAAAGAAACAAATACAAGTCCCTCCCCAGAGGAGGCCATAAGCACCTCACCCTAGTTATAGCTCTTGCAGATGAGAACCTCACAGAGGGGCTTGGGCATGCAGAGCAGGTGGTGCTGGTGACCAGTTAGGGGGTGCTGTACTCTGGGGGAGCCAGCACTGATCCCCCACTGAATCCCCTGTGGTGCTGTTAGGGGTGGGTGGCCTGGGTTCTGGGAGGGACGCTCAGCCTGGTCTTGCTGGCATCTGTCTTATGCCTCGGGAGCACCAAGAGCGGGTCCCTTTCCCAGAGTGAGTGCAGGTGGGCTGGGGGAAAGGCTGACCTCGCCCAAGCCCCCCCTTGCTGCTGACTCGTGGCTGTTCTGTGCCCACCCCTCTCAGTGATGGCCTGCGGCCGGCCCCAGGGCACCGCCGTGTACAAGGTGGCTGAGTACGCCCGGCGCTTCGGTGTGCCGGTCATAGCAGACGGTGGCATCCAGACTGTGGGGCACGTGGTCAAAGCCCTGGCCCTTGGAGCCTCCACAGGTGAGGCAGATCCTGAGGGTGGGCAGGTAGGGTGGGAGCTGGGGGGCAGCAGGACTGGGGTGGGGTGGGACGCACTGACCCCTTGACCTCCACAGTGATGATGGGCTCTCTGCTGGCCGCCACCACCGAGGCCCCGGGTGAGTACTTCTTCTCGGATGGGGTGAGGCTCAAGAAGTACCGTGGCATGGGCTCGCTTGATGCCATGGAGAAGAGCAGCAGCAGCCAGAAACGATACTTCAGGTGTGTGCCCTGGACTGACCACCACACGCCAGACCAGCCCGGGCCCTGAGCTCACACATGCCCCTGACGTCCCCAGGTGATACGCACCCTGTACTAGAGATCTGGAAGCTGAGGCACAAGCATAAGTAGCGGACAAAGCACCAAACCTGGACCACCTGGCTCAGGCTGTGCGGGTCTCTGCTGCAGCCCAACGAGCAGCTGCCCCAGGGACCTTGTGGGTGGCCTCCTCTTTGCCCGTGCCCTGAGAGGTGGAGTGGGGTGGGATTCTCTGATCCAAAGGCTGCCGGGCTTAGCTTCCCCACCTCTCCCCACAGCGAGGGGGACAAGGTGAAGATTGCGCAAGGTGTCTCAGGTTCCATCCAGGACAAAGGCTCCATTCAGAAATTTGTGCCCTACCTCATAGCCGGGATCCAGCACGGCTGCCAGGACATTGGGGCCCGGAGCCTGTCGGTCCTTCGGTGAGCTCTTGAGACTGGAGGAGGGTGCGGTGGGAGGGAGTTTGGAAGGCTCCCCTCCCTCCCGCTTCCTCTCTATCTCTTCTCCTCCTGGGTGACTGCTCACTTGCCCACCTGCCAGGTCCATGATGTACTCAGGAGAGCTCAAGTTCGAGAAGCGGACCATGTCAGCCCAGATCGAGGGCGGCGTGCACAGCCTGCACTCGTAAGTGGGGCGGCCTTCTCATCCCGGCTGGCTGGCGCTGGAAGTGGCAGGTGGGGCCGGGGTTCAGAGGTTGGGCTGATGTTCCCGGGGCCCGTGGACCCTGCACACCCAGGTTGGGTGCTGCTGCAGGACGGACCTGTTACACCACCCTACAGGGCTCAGCCACCCGAACCTTGTCCTGTAGCCCTCAGGCAGCCAGGCCACGCCCCTTGGGCATCTCTCTGAGTAGGGCACCCCCGTCCCACCAGGGTTCCCCAGCCCTTGCTTGTTCAGGAAGCTTGGTGGCAGGTGGCAGGTGGCAGGTGGCTGGTGATGCTGGGCTCTTGCTGGTGGCGGCCCCAGGCAGGCAGGCAGGCAGAAGATGAAGGCACGAGGCCTCTGGTGGGGAGAAAGGCAGGTGCCAGGGCTGGCGCTGGGGCAACTGTGGGCGGGGGCAGAGCTAGTTGGCAGCAGTAGTTGCAGGCATGTGGCCCGCCCTGGTTGAGAGGACCCACATCCCCAGGCATAGATGGGCATCTAACCTGTGTCTCTTTCTGCCCCACCCTCCCATAGCTATACCTTTGTGCCGTGTAAGTAACTGCGCTGCCGGGGCCAAGCCTAGAGTAGAGCAGGGGCCAGCTGGGTGGGGCCTGAGCCGGGAGGAGGGACATTGGGTTGGGGTGGCACTGAGGTTATTCATGGGACGTGGACCCTGGGATCAGGCCCTCCTGGCCCCTGTGCCCAGCACCATGGTGGAGGAGGCCAGCTGTGGCCCCTCATCCAGCCAACACACACATCCCGGGCCAGGGAAATAGCTCAGTGGCAAAGCGCCTGCCTGGCAAGTATAAGGTTATGAGTTTGATTCCCAGTTCAAAAAAACCCCACAAAAAATGCAAATCCCTGTTTTGGGACAGCAAGAGGCTCCCGGGCCACCATGTGTGTGGGAGTGGGGTGGAGACAAGGCAGCCGAGCCTTGGCATCTGGTCGGGGCCTCCTCCCTGAGCATGGCTGGGCCTTCCTGAGCCATCTCTCCACCCCAGCACCAAGGGCAGTCCACTTAGCTGTGACCGTGGCTAGAAGGAGCATGGCTGTCCTTGGACCTGGCCTAGTTCTTCAGGGAGCCCTGGCTGTGGAGGCCCGAGGCCCAGGGCCACCTGCTTTCTCCCACCCTCAAGTGTGGGGGTCCCTGGGTGCAGGGATTTAGGAAGGGAACAGGGCCCACATTCCCACTCTCGGTTGCCTCTTGTCTCTGCAGTTTCGAGAAGCGGCTGTACTGAGGATGGCGGTGGAGGCCGCGGTGGTGGAGGGGGCACGCCCCAGGACCCCCCTTTGGGCACAGCCTCCCTCCATAACTGAGTGGTCCATGGATTTGCACTACGGGTTCCCCGGCTCTTTTCTAGGGAGAGAGGAAGGGAGGCCCTGAGGGGACTGCAGCCTCTCCCTGGGCACCCTTCACAGTTAGGGCTGCCCTGGGAGCCCCCAGGATCTCCCTTCTTCAGCCCCTGAGCCCAGCCAGCCTGGGCTCACAGGCCCTGTGCCTGCCTCAGGTCTCTCTCGCTGCAGCCTGCTGTGCCCGGCTCTCACCCCTGGGGCAGGTGGTCCCTCTTGGCTTCTCCTGTAGGGCACCTCCCTCCCTGCCACCCTCCCCTAGGAAATGGTGCTCTCCTGGCCTTGCCTCTGGCCCCTTCCCGGGCTGCTGCCCTCTCAGCCATGTGGCACTCTGGGCTCCTGACCTAGGCCACGGGGGAGGTCTCTGCCCCCTTCCCCTGGCCTGAGGCTACCCTGGGCCCTGCTCCTCAGGCCACCTGGGGAAGCAGCTGCCCTGATGATGGCCACCTGCCCGTCATTCCCGACTCGTCACTGTCCCCAGGTGTACCAGTCCTGCCCTCTCCTCTCAGCTGCAGTTGAAGGCTTTAACTTTGCACACTTTGGGATCACAGTTGCGTCATTGTATATTAAATAATCTGAATAAATCAAGCAGGTCTCAATGCCTCTACCATCCTGTCTCTGTTCCTTACCCACTGGATGGCGGGAGCCATGTACCTGAGGACATCATGGATACAGGTGGGCATGTGCAGGAGGTCTCCCAGGGCAGTGCCAGCAGGCCAGCAGGTTCTGCAGCCAGGCAGTGACACAGAGGGGTCACTGTGGCTATAGAACTCCAGCAGTTGGGGCCCTGTGTGTGATGGCCAGAAAGCACCATTGCATCCTTCTAATGCTGAATGGCACAGCCCAGGCACAGGAAGAAGACAGCTTGGCAGTGGCTCTGCCCGTATGGCCCAGGGTCTGTGGTGTCATCAGCTGACATAAACCTGTAGGTACCAGGCAGAGTAGGTGAGCTGTCACTGTTCATATGTGGCCTGGGTCCGGCCCTCCACCTCTTCCCTCTGCTTCGCAGACAGACTGCCCCACAGGCTGCGTATACCTAGAACTGGGAGATCTTGGGACGTTTGCGTTGTCTCTAGTGTTGTGGCTGGGCAGTGGTTGCAGAGGTGTCCTATTAAGGCAAAGAACAGACAGCACTCAAACAGAGCAAGGAAGGTAGTGTGGGCCTGCCCTGTGGCCGAGAGAAGCAGAGGGTGAGGAAGACCCTGGTTTATGGGTAAGGAAGACCGGGAAGTGCTCCCATGACTACCGGGGGTGCTCCACAGACCCTGTTGGCATGCGGTGCTCTCTCAGGCTCCCACTGACAGCCTTTTGGCCAGGAAACCTGATGTCTGTGGAGTGTCCGGGCCAGGCTTTCGCTGCAGGATCAGCCAGCTTTGTGGCACCTTCAGGGATGAAAAGGGTTAAGTGACAAGATGTGTACATTCAGAGTTGGCTTCACATCTGCTCCAGGAGTTGTCACAAAAAGAGTAGCTCACCGGGAGTCCCTGGAGGCCTTGTGCTCTGGGGTCTGTGGCCTCTGTGTGCGCCTGAGGTCGGAGGTGATGCAGCTGTCAGAGGAGGACCCCTGGCCTGGGAGGTGGAAAGGTGAGGGAAGATGCACCAAGCGGAGGCCATGTCTTGTGGCCTGTCTTGCATGCTGGTTTACAAAAACCATTATAGGAAGCGGTGTGACCAGCAATTAGTTGGGAAAGTCTAGGGTTTTTAGATAAATGCTAGGCCACTCTGGGTCAAGGAGGTGAGTGGATCAAAGGGCAGGTTTTCCTTTGAACTAGACCCAGTCTGTCAACACGGAGAAGTGGGGTGTGTTACCCCATTCCTTGAGGGATGTTGGCGTTTGTTTGGCCCTTCTGGAGGAAGTTCTGGAACAGCGGTTCTTGTGTTTTGGTGTTCATTAGAATACTCAGAGAGCCAGTAAGGACCCCAGAGGCCCAGGCTCACTGGGGTGAGGGGGCTTGAGGCTGAGCCTCTGGCTGGGTACCCAGCCCCCAGTCCTCATATATGCCAAAGTTTGAGAATTACTGTTGTAGAAGAAATCCATGTACCCAGTTACCTGATTTCTGAGACTCTTCCCAAAGCATATGTTACAGAAAAAAGTCTCCACTGCCCCAGCGTCTACCTCATGGCCTCATTGCATAAGGAGTGTATTAGGGAACCCATAGAAGGGTATAGGTGCTCAGTAAATTTGTCTGCTCGCTCGCCTGTTGCCCAGAAGAGTGACAGCTGGGGATAACCGAAACATTGTGCTCACTCTGACTGCAAACTCAGCCACTGTGGGCACGGCCCAGGCAGGACAGAGGGAAGATGCCCTTGGCAGGAAGGCCATAGGAGGTGGCTGTGCAAAAGCAGCAGAGCCACATTTGGGACAAACTTGGTCAGCAGAATTCATGCCCAGCTGATGTGCAGCCTGGTTTGTGTGGCTCAGGTGCCCTTTACCCACTCCCTGGCACACTCACTCAGGTCTGTGCATGCCTGCTGCCAGGCTGAAGATCAATGCCGAGCCATGCTGCCGTGGCACCGCAGGTCCCAGTTTTGGGCACTGGCCTGAGTGCAAAGGTATAGCCACTTGGAGAAGGTGTGCATCACCCGCGGTGGCCAGCCACTGCCCCAGGTCCCCGCAGCCCTTAAGCAGCCTGAGCCAGTCCTGGAGTGGGCATGGCAGTGGCAGGCCAGGAAGGACGGCAAGGGCAGGAGAAGTGGGTGGAGCCAGGCCCCTAGGGGGAGGTGGATGGAGCGGGAGTCATGTCACCAGGTGATCATTTCCTCGGTGAGGAGTAGTGGGCCCTCTGGTACCCATGGGGACAGACCAGGGAGGAGCAGTGGGCAGCCCGCACCAGTGGCTGCACCTTGTCCCTACCTCAGAGGGTTGAGAATGGGGACTCTCAGATGGCCTGGCCCAGGAATTCCAGACTATCCCTCTGAGGCTCCTCACAACTTGAGTGGCTCTAGTGCCAGTGGAGGAGGGGTCAGCCATCCTGAGAGGAGGGAGGGTCGGTACTGTGGCCGTGCATACCCAGAACCCCCCTCTCTACCCTTGTCTTCCATCTGGAGTAGGGTTGGAGAGGAAGAAGGACTCCCCAGGGGGTGGCTCAGGGGAGGCAGGTCCTCCTCCCTTAGCAGAATTTTATCCTTTGAGGGTCCTCTTTGACTTGTAAGGGCCACACTCCAAGCTCAGCCTTGCACACAGACCGCCTTACTAGAGGTCTGAGGGACCCGTCCTACCTACCTCCCTGCACCTGAGCAGGCCTTTGTCTCCAGGCTGAATGTCAAGGTGGGGAATCTAGTTAGAGGGTAGTGGCAGGGTAGAAGCACCCAGCCCATCTGCTGTGCCCATGGCTGGGCTCACCTGCAGGGTGTGGCAGTCACCGCTGCCACCTGCCCCCTCAGTTACCTTGTGGCTCAGCTCAGGAGGGAAGATGGGTGGAGTCAGGACCCGGAGACCTTGGTCCCCATACTTCTGCTCAACAAACCCACCGGTGACAGCTTCTAGGATGAACTCCAGAGTGTCTGGCCCAGGTAGGGGTCAGGCAAGGGGCATATGGATAGCAAGGTGCAATGTTAGCCTGGGACAGGTAGACCAGCTTTCCTTCACCCTGTGCCTCAGTTTAGAGAAACTGGTAACCTAACAATGAAAGTGCCCCAGCAGCTTCCCTTGCCCCTCAAATTCACTGTGTGGCTCAGGGTAGCCTCAAGCTTGTGATCCTCCTGCCTCAGCCTCCCAAGTGCTGGGACTACAGGCATAGGCATGTCCAGCTACTCTTTCTTGGACCCACACTTCAGATATTCCAGTTCATTCTGCACTTCAGAGTGACCTGAGGGTGGCTGAGGGCAAGGCTGCCTCAGGCAGAATCAACTCGGGAGCCCTGGTTTCCATAGCAGGCTGTCCGCTTCTCTCTTCTGCAGGAGGAAGGCTGATCTGAGGCAGCTGTCATGGTGTGTAGGGAAGCTGCTCCCCACAGAGTGGGAGCCTGAGACTAGGCGCCAGGAGCCGAGCAGCTCAGCAGGAGGGGGAGCAGGAGGGCTTGATAAGGACCTTGCTGTGACCCCACTTGTCACTCTCCCAACCCGACTCTAACATTTTCATGCTCCCTGTGGAGCATGGGCCAGTGGACAGCAAAACGCACATCTGCACTGCGGATTCCCAGCTTCAGGAAATCAATTAAAGGGAGGGACTTCCTGCGGACCCTTGTCCCCTGTCTTCCTCTCTAGATGGGGAAGGACACGACTCGTACTCTCCTCATGGCCCACAGTATCCAGTCTTTTTTACTTCTCTGGTCTCTGGGGAGATCTGGGACAAAGGGGGCAAAGCGCTTTTCTGCAAGATGGGCGGGAGAGGTGGGGATGGCCAGGAGGGTGTTCCCTGCTCCCGGGCTGCGGGATTCCCTGTCCGGGTGCTTCAGAAGCAGTGTAGCATTGTATCCAGCAGATGGCGCCTGGACCCATCGATTGCTGGGACCCTGGGGAACCGGAGTGGGGCAGTTTCCTAGGCAACAGGCAGCGTTTCTGAAAGCCCTGCCCTTGGCAACCATTCCCTGATTGCCCACATCCATAGTAAATTTGGCTTCTGAAGGACAAGAGGGGCACAGGGGGTAAAATAATCTCTGAAAGAGAGAGGCTGGCTGGGATGCAGAGAGGAGAGTAAAAGACTTGCTTTCTGCCGTCAGTTTTACTCTGCACCAGTGCCATCCTGGATGCATCTTATCCTCAGCAACCTTATAAGGCAGTTGTGCATATTCCCTTATTATGTATGGGGTGGATAAGGCTCAGAGAAAGTGACTTGCCCCAGTCTCCAGCTGCTAGGAACCTGTGCCTGCCTACGTGTCCTGTTGATTCCCTTTGTATCAGCGGGAAGTGTCCAAGCTCCACGAGGGAGCTGGCAGAGAGGCTTGAGATGAACCCAGCAATGGAGCAGCATGCAAAGGGCAGTGAAAGAAGCCAGCCGCTTCCAGCCCAGGGCTTTCCTTTCCAGCCTGGGTGGGGGCTGTTCTGCCAAGGTCTCTGCTCACTTGCAGTGGGCTTTTCCTCCATCAAAGGACTGCAGAGGTGGAGAACAGGGGAATTAGGTGACCTCTCTGAAACAGAAGAGCTGTCCAAGAAGGACACAAAGCTGAAACCCACGACTGTTCTGGGGAGAGGAGAGGCAGGAAAGTGTTCAGATCTAGGGGCGGCACAAAGGAGGAAATCCAAGTCAAGTGGGTCAAGGGCCAGATTTGGAGGATTCAGGCAGGTGCTGTGCCACTGAGCTATGTTCCCAGCCTTAGATTTGGGGAATTTACATTCAGTTTGGTTTTTAAATTTATATTCCTTTAAGATCGCCTCTCCTTGTCTACTTCACATCTCAGCCTGCACATCACCAATAATACACTAACTCTCTAAATTACTTGTTTGTGCTGGGCACACCTGTAAACTCAACACTTGGGAGGCTGAAGCAGGAGAATCACCATGAATTTGAGGCCAGCCTGGGCTACATAATGAGCTCAAGGCCAGCCTGAACTACATAGTTAGACCTTGTCTCAAAAAAAATAGTTTGTGTTTTCTAGAGAAAGAGAATCAATGATCTGTATCTATGTATCTATCATCTATCTATCTATATTTGGAGAGACAGAGACAGACAGACTCGTCATAAGGAGTTGGCTCACGTAATTATGGAAGTTGAGAAGTCCCAAGACCTGTAGCCAGCAAGCCGGAGAGCCAGGAGAGCTGACGGTGGGAGTGCGAAGTCCAAAGGCAGGAGAAGACCAGCGTCCCAACCCAGAGCCAGGCAGAGAGAGTTAATTGTCTCTTACCTCACCCTTTTTGTTCTGTTCAGGCCTCCACTGGCTTAGCTCAGCCCCGCCCACGGAGGGGAGGGCAATCTACCTTGTACCCAGTCCACGGACTCAAATGTTAATGGACCCAGAAACAGGCTCACAGACACTCCAAGAATTATTTTCACCCTATGTCTGGACACCCTGTGGCTGACTCAAGTTGACACATGTAATTAACCACCCCCGACCCTCCCAGACCTTTTAAAATCTACCCCATCCAAAAAAAAAAAAAAAAAAAAAAAAAAGAAATCCATCCCTCCAGTTGCTCAGATAAAACAAAGCATAACAAAAAACCTCGGAGCAGCCCTTGACTTCTTTTTCTTTCACATCCGTGCTTAATCTGTCAGCAGACCTTGGCGCTGCCCTTGCAATACAGCTGCTGCCCGCTTCCTCCAGTCCCCCCCAACCCTATCTCTTGCCCCGTCTCTTGGTTTTCCAGCCTCCGAAGCAGTCAGGGTGACTCATTCAAAATGAAAGTCAGGGCATGGCATTCCCTGGCTTGAGTCCTTCCAGTGGTTTCCCCCAGGCCAAAGTAAAAGCCACAGCCTTTAACTGTGGGCTCCAGACCCTTCCTGACCTGACACCCCGTCTGGGACCTTGTTTACTGTTGCTTTCCTCCCAGCCCTTCTGGTCCACCCGCACTGGCCTCCCTGCTGCCCCAAGTGCTTCCCCTGGGTTTTCCCTCACCAATTACTTGGGAGCAGAGCACACTCCTTGCCCTCCTCCTCCCCTACCCAGCATCTCCCGTTTGTGTGTATGTTGTCTGCTTTCCCTCATATGTCATTCTCCTGAAACAGCGTCACTGCTGACTACTTGTTAAATGAGTGAAGGGACACCTGCAACATATTCTTCCTGATGCATACTGGTAAGCATAGCGATGCCGAGGATGCGCAGGTGACATGCACATTCTCTGGAGGAACTCAATACCAGCAGGAAGGTCAGCTGCATTTTGTATCTGTGTATGTAAGGGTAGTGCAAATGCTGGCTGCGCTTGCAGGGTTTATTCCTTGCCAGACGCTGTGTGTGTGCGCATTGTGTCATTTAACACAGCACTGTGCAGTGCGGACTGTTACCATCCTCATCTCCAGAGTGGAGAACAGCTTCAGAGACGCAGTCGATTTGCCCAAGGCCACCCAGCTGCTTAGCTGCCGTGTGGAGGGTGTGACCTCAACCTCATTTTCTAGCCCCAAAGTGCCTGCTCCTCTGGCTCTCCCAGGGCAGCTCAGGAGACCCCAGAGATGAAAAGGGGAAAAGGTGAAGGGGAGGGCCATGGGTGCTTCCTGTCTGTTGGGAGAGAGATGCGGGTAGAGCTAGCAAGCCCCCCCACTCCCCCCCAGCCAGCGCCTGCCAACATGCTCCCACTCCTGTCCTCTGCAGCCCCGGGACTGATCCCCCCTCCTGCCCCGGCTCTGGCCTTTGCACCCGCCCCCCCTCCAGCCTTGCCGCAGGACTGGCTACACAGGGATCTCTTTCTGGCCTAGTCAAGCATATAACCGCGAGCTGACAGGCGCCCGGGTGCCAGGGCAGCTGTGGCTGGCCAAGGGTGAGGTCACAGGCTGAGCACTCCATGCCCAGCCCGTCCTCCCTCTCATCACAAGCTCGGTCCTTGCTCTGCTGGCCTGCAAAACTCCCCTTCAATCTGCTTCTGCCCCACAGCTTTGGCTCTGCCTCCACCTGGCCCCTACCTGGCAAGTCCAAGTGTATCAGTGTCCTGTGGCTGCTGCAACGAACTACATAAAAATCTGTGGTTTAAAACAACTTAAATTTATTATTTTACTCTTTTGGAGGTCAGAAGTCTAGAAGGGGTCCTCTGGACTGTGTTCCTGTGTTTTGTTTTTGTTGTTTTCTTTAGTACTGGGGATTGAACCCAGGGCCTTCACACTGTGCTACATTCCCAGCCCTTCTTATTTTTAAGGAGGGTCTCACTACATTGCTCAGCATGGGCTCAGACTTGCGATCCTTCTGCCTTGGTCTCCTGAGTAGCTGGGGATTACAGGCTAGTCCTACTGTGCCTGGCCTGGGTTGGGTCCCTGCTAAAGGTGCTAGGGGAGAATCTATTCTTTTGCCTTCAAAAGCTTCAAGAGGCTGCTGAAATCTTTGACTTGTAACTTCATCTTCAAAGCCAGGGTGTGGTATCTTCAAGCCTCCCTCTTCGATCTGCTTCCATGCTTGCATCCACTTGGACTTTAAACTCAGGCTTCCTTATAAAGGCTCCGTGATTACAGGGAGCCCCCCAGATAATCTGCTATGACCTCTTCACTTCAAAACCCTTAACCCAGGGTAGGCATATTGGCAGATGCCTGTGATCCCAGCACACTGCGAGGCTGAAGCAGGAGCATCAGATTTTGAGCCTAGTCTAGGCAATTTAGTGACATCGTGAGGCCTTGTCTCAGAAATGGCTGGGGATGCAGCTTGGTACAAAGACCTTGGGTTCAGTCCCTAGTAACACAAAAGCAAGCAAACAAACAGGCACCTAATAACATCTGCTCAGAGTCCCGCCTGCCGTATTTAGGGGTGGTAGAGATCAGGACAGGGGTGTTTGGGGAGGACCATTACTGGACTTGCCACATCCAGCTGGTAAGCTCACTTCCTCCGTAACCAGAGGGAATGTTTATGGCCCATTTACCATGAGCCACACCGCTCAACACGGTGACAGCATCTCATCATCCACACAGGGTGAGCATGGGACCCATGCACCGGTGGGTTTGCTGCACGCCCAGGTGGCCTCCCCAGATTGGAAAGAACCCTCCCCCCTTGGCTTCATTGGCTTTGCATCTCAGAGGTGTGTCCTAGTCCTGAGGGTCTGGTGGGATATGGAGGACCAGGCACTTGGGCAATATCAGGTTGGAAGGAGGTGGGGTTTTGTGGGCTGGGGCAGCACTGCATGTCTGTCCATTTATCTGGGCAGAAAGAATGGGGGCTTCACCTCCAAGACTCAAATAACCTGCTCTGGGCTGCCCCAGCTCTTCTTCTAGGTTCTCCCCTCTGAGCCAGCCTGTCCTGGAGCTCACAGTGTGAGGGACCAAAGCCAGGGGAGGCATTGTAGAGAGTGCACGGTGCACTGCCGTACATTCTGGAAGGACCCAGGCCTTTCTGGCTGCAGGGCTGGGAAGCTTCCTGGGCCTGGCTCAAGCCAAGGTGTTATGGTTTGTGTCTGGGTGTCCCCCCAAAGCCTCATGCGGCCATGGGGCAGGCTTTTAGAGTTTGATTGATTATGGGTGTGAGAGCTACACCTGCCCTGGGGTGGATAGTTTGCATATGTAAGGGAGAGAAAGAGGGTGCTTCTGGCCATTTCCTCCCTGGTGTGTGTGTTTGTTACTTTTTGCTGTGTTCTACCACCATGAGCTGTAGCTCTCTGCCATGTGCCACTCTGCCTTGTAACTTGCCAAGTACGGACTGAGACCTCCACAAACTGTAAGCGAAATAAACTTTTCCTTCCTTAATTTTGGGTGTCAGGTATTTTGTCCCAGCAATGAGAGGAAAGTAACCAAGACACAAGGCCAGTCACCGAGGTGACTGGACGCCTACAAGAAGACACAGATGGGCCTGGCAGTGCCACCTGCTCCTTTGGACTGCACTGCTCACAATTGGCCTTGCAGTGGGCTGGGGATCACTTGCTGCAGTGCAGTTTGCATGGGGCCCAAGTCTGCTTTTCTAAAGGAGAACTCAGGTCATGCTAAGGCTGCTGCTGGCTGTGGACCACACTTTGAACACGAGGACCTGGAGGACCTGGGCACAACTTTATTCTTTCTTCCTCTCCTGCCTTCAATCAGAGGTTCACTATTTCTGGCGCCCCTACAATATAGTGTGTCACTCTTGTCCCTCTTTTGGTAGCCTTAGCCCTGACACTGGCTGTGAGGGCCTGGGTGGCTGCAGCTGCCCGCATTCCCATCCCTGGTCTGGTCCCTCAGGATGGAGACAGGCTGTTCTCTTCTCTGGCCTCCCTTGTCACTCCTGCCTGCCCCAAGCTTTTCCTGCGCTTGGTTCTCCCAGGCACAGCCCCATGGCTGGCCTGACAGAAGGAGAGTAGAGTAATGTGCGCAGCTCTGCCAGGGCAGGACTGGAACACAGCTCCCTCCTTCCCAGGGCAAGGGAGGCGGGTGTCTTCCCCTACCCATGGGCAGCATGAGTAGGCTTCCTAGGAGCACAGACACATTTTTAGGATTTCAGGATTTGGGGTGGAGATGGATGGAGAGATTATTTTGTCTTGTAAAACAGGAGGTGTGCTTTGAGCAATCCAGAGGCGCTCTTTTTTCTGGGTTGCCCTCTTTACGCCTTCTAACCCCTTTATGGTTTTACAAAGGGCTCCTCCTACATCCCCTACGGGCAGCCCAATCAGGCCTATCCCTGTGTTGGAGCAGGGAGGAGAGGAAATAAACATAGATTTAAACTGCCTGTCTACACATCCTGCACTCCAGTTATCAAACTGCCCACCCACTGCCCAGGAGCAAGAAAGAAAAGGAGTTTAGGGATCCCCCAAAGGTCTGGGGCACAGAATGTGGCCCCTACCCCACTCCTTGCCTCAGTCTACCTCTTCTGAGGGAGGGAGCAGGTGGCCCCAGCATGCTTGTTGCCATTTCCATAATGAAGGACTCAGATCTCAGGGGAGATGAGGGAGGGGGATGAGATGAGGGACGAGAGGTTTCCACAGGTTCCTTCTCAGTGTTGGCTGCAGGGAGGAGGGAGCACTGCCAAGGAGAGCTGGGGACCTGTGCTGGGGCTCCAGAGGGGAGGTGGGTGTCTTTCCCCGCCCATGGCCAGCATGAGTCGGACTCCTCGGAGCGCTGCCTTGATAGCCCTCTTGTTGTGCATCTTCTCCCCTCAGCAGCAGGCTCTTCAGCTGTGCCTCTGTGTTCTCTGCGGACCTGGGGGGCAGGCACCTGTGCAGGAGGGCAGGGGTCACTCTGCACACCTGTCCTCCCCTGGTGTGGGAAGAGGCTGAGTTCTTGGGGCACCTGTGGAAACCTTCACGCTGTCAGATGCTGCAGCAGAGCTGATTGCTCTCACCACTGGTGCCTTGTGAAAGGCAAAGCCCTTAGAGCGGCCCTCCAGCTGTCACTCTGCCTTTTTAGCCTGCCGGGGTGGCCCATGGGTCATGGCAGGCTGGGAGGGAGGAAGCAGTAGGGCACTTCTGCTGTACTCTGGTGACCCCTGTACCGTCTCACCGTGACATGAGAACCAGGGCCATTTTCTATGGGGTCTACTCCGCTCTACCAAATTTAAACAGCTCAACCTCAAAGATGGAAGCATAGCTCCCATGGGCCACAGCCTCCTTATCTCTGCAGCAGGCTTCAGGGCAGCTTGTAGCTGGGACCCCCCTGTCCTTACCATGTTCATCTCTTTCCTGTCTCCACCCCTCCTGGCAGCCTCACCATTCTTTTCTGTTCAGTGCCCATTTCTCCAACCCACCAAGGTCATTTTATCTTTTTTCTTTTGGTGCTGAGGATTGAACCCAGAGACTTGAACATGCTGAACACAGAATCACCGCAGCCCATGGCTTTGTCACACCTGGACTCATAGCACAGGACTAATGACAGTAGCAAGCAAGTAGCATTTCTATACCAGGCACTGTTCAAAGGTCTTTGAGGGCTGGGGACATAGCTCAGTGGCACAGATGTCTGCCTGGCAAGTGCAAGGTCTTGAGTTTGATTTCTGGTACCAAGAAAAAAAAAGAAGCCTTTGAGTGTTGATTCATTTAACGGTCACAGTAATTCTAAGAGGGAAGGACTGCAGTTGTCTCCCTTTTCAAGCAAGGAATCTGATACCTTGGAAAATGATAAGTTAAGTCTAAGGTCTGAAAACGGGAGGTAGGGACTCTCACAGCAAGCATTTGGGAACAGGTGTCCTTGTGAAAAGATTAAAACACTGCTGTTTTTTAAATTATAAAGTAATGTGTATAGCGGGCTCCTGACCTTCGTCCTGTCCAACCCTAGCCCTTGGGAGCTAAGCACAGATGAAAAGCAGCACCACAGCCCAGCGGGAGGGAGCATGGATGAGGGACCCAGGCGGCGAGGGCTCCCGGTGTCAGGCTCTGTTCCTCCAGCGCCTTCCCTCCTCACTGTGCTTCTCATTCACCCCCGTTTTCTTCATCTCAGCAGTCTCCAGCTGGCACAGTGGGTGCCAGGGAGTTGCTCTGAGGGCAGCTGTGCAGAGCGGGGCTGAGGATTCCCTGTGCCCAGCCTGGCTCTTCTTGCCATTCCTGCCAGTCGCTCCTCCTTCCAGTCATCCTCTCCTCTGCCTCCCAGGACCAAGGTGAACTCCACGCTCAGGTGACAGTGCAGGAGTCCCACACTTTCCTGCTCCCCCACCCCCTCCCAGGAGGGACTCAAACCTAGAATGTCCCTGTGAAGTGGCCTCACTGGATCTCAGAAAATGAGTGGACACCCCAAATTACAGAGGGGAGTGGGACAGAACAGCTGAGCTCAGGAAGGCAGGAAAGGAAGTGTCTTTTGGGAAGACATTAGCCAGGGTCACATGGAGTAGCAGGGGATGATCCTAATCTGGGACCCAGGAAAATCACAATCACAGGATTCTTGATGTTAGAGGTGTTTAAGGTGGCAAGACTCATACCTGGGTGATTTGTATTGAATCTGAAGAGTAGCTCTGTGTGTGTGTGTGTGTGTGTGTGTGTGTGTGTGTGTATGTGTTTAGAAGGTAATCTATGAACAGGCCTACACTGAGAGAAAATATTTGCAAATGACATTTAATAAAAGACTGTTATCCAACATATACATTAAGTTCTTAATAGTAAGAACGTGAACAACCTAATTTAAAAATAGACAAAAGACCTGAAAAGATAGTTCAGTGAAAGATATACAGATAACCAATGAGTACAGGGAAAGATGCTCAAGATCATTTTCTTGTTTTTTTGTCTTTTTGAGACAGAGTCTCACTAAGTTCAGGCTGGCCTTGAGTTCACTTTGTAGCCCAGGCTGGGCTCAAACTCATAGCGATCCTCCTGCCTCAGCCTCCCAAGTGTGAGATCATTTGTTATTAGGGGGTTGTAAATTAAAACAACACCACCGGACACCTACTAGAATGGCAAACACTCCAAACACCAAATGCTGGCAGCAACAGGAAGTGTGGAGCAATAAGAACTCTCACTCGTGGCTGGTGGGAGTAATGATGTTTGGGAGACAGTTGGGCAGGTTCTCACACAATCAAACATATTGTTACACACAGCCCTGAAATTGTGCTTTACAACAAACTGTGCTTTACCCAAATGAGTTGAAAATTTATGTCCACACAAACACTTACACATAAATTTTTATTTTTATTTTTTGGGGTACTAATGATTGAACCTAACATTCTGGGCATTTGGTTTTATATTTTGAGACAGAGTCTTTAAATTGCTAAATTGCCTGGGCTGGCCTCCATCCTCCTGTCTCAGAATCGGAGAGTGCTGGGATTACAGGCACGTACCTCCACACCCAGCCACGTGAATGCTAATAGTAACTTTGTTTACAGCTGTCAAGATGCGGAAGCAAGCAGGATGTCCCTTGGTGGGTGAATGGATACACAAACTGTTGTACCTGCGGGCAATGGATACTATTCAGTGCTGAGACGAAATGAGCCGCCAAACCACGAAAAGTCAGGGAGGAAACGTAAATAGATATCAGCCAATCTGAGAAGGCTACAACTGTGTGGCCCCAACTCTCTGATATTCTGGAAAAGGCAAAACTATGTAGACAATAAAAGATCAGCGGTTGCCAGAGGGTGGAAGAGGAAAGGAAGAATAGGTGGAGCACAGAGGATTTCAGGGCTGGGAATGTATGTGATAGTATAATGGTGGAAACGTATGTTTGTCTAAGTCCACTGAATATACAATACCAACAATGGACTTTGGCTGACACTGATGTCCCAATGGTGGCTCATCAACTGTAACAAAGGTACCATTCTGTTGGAGGATGTTGATAATATGTGGGCAAAGACTTACGGGAAACTCCCTCTGTACTTTCACTCAAATGTGTAGTAAATGTAAAACTCCTGTAAAGAAAAAACCCTACAAAAATTTTTAAAAGTGTGGAATGAAAATGGAAAGAAACACAGAGACCAATTTTCCAACATCCTGCATGTAAATTAAATTGCCTCAGCCTCCTGAGTGCTGGGATTAGGGGCGTGTATCACCATGCCCAGCTGTATATATGTTTTTATGTCCTGCTTTCTGTTTTACTTTCATCTGGTTTGAAAATAGTAACATTGTAACATAGATATTTTCTGTTTGGTAGCAATCTTTAACACTTTATTTGTAACAGTTACATTAGGGACGTATAGGAGGATCACAAGTTGGAGCCCAGCTTGGGCAACTTAGTGACTTAGCAATACCCTATCTCAAAATGAAACATAAGAGAGAGATGAAGGGCAAGGAGGGAGGAAGAGAGAGCGTGTGTGTTAGTTTAACGGGCCGAGCTCATCTTTCCCCATCAGCCTCTCAGTTATAAGTGGTCACTCCTGCTCCCATGCATTGGCCAAGGAGTAGGGGTCGTATGGGCAAAACATGACCCTTCCCTCCCAAGAAGCCACAGTAGGCTGTGTTCTTCAATTTGGAAAAAGCACCAGGATATTTCTAGACCTTTCTCTATTCTATATTAAGATGTTGATATTGTTCTTATTACTTTGTATGACCTCTTTACATATGAAGGATATATTTTGGAGAACTTGCTGATGGCTTGGATACGGGCTGAGGGGGAAGAATGAAGACTGACTCCTTGATTGGCCTGTGTGAGTAGGTGGGTGGCGGTGCCATGAGAAGACAGGTGAGATGAAGAAGGTGTGGGACAAGGTGGGGAGGTCGCTAAGAAGTCAGCCTTCAACCCACTGGGATATCGCTCTCTTTGTTTTCCCCTCCTGGGATATGTCTTGTCAGTAATGATCTACTGCTCTTCTGCTGTGACCTCCGCATGTCAAAGTACCGCAGGCTCCCTCCATAAGTCACCAGCTGTCCTCTACCTGTTCTTGCTCCCAGGGTAATTGCACCCCATGATGTTAATCATCTAAATGCTGGTAATTTCAAATTTTACATCTCCAGTTCTGATCTGGTCCCTGAGCACCAGACTCATAAATAGAAACGCATAACAAAAGCAGCATTTATTTACTGGCTACCTGTTAAGTGCCAAGCATTCTTTTGAGCAATCAGGATGCAGGGTTGAGCAAGATAGATGAGATCCCTGGAGTTTACACTCTGCTAAACAGTGGCAGACAGCGAGCCAGTGAACAAACATAAGCAAGATCCTATCAGGCAGCAATAAAAAACAAGGGAATGTAAAGTGACGTTTGAGCGGCATCTCTTATGACAGGTAGGACTGAGCCATGTGAAGATGGGGGTGGGATCTTTTAGGCCGAGGACGGGGCCATTGCAAAGGCCCTGAGGCAGGAGCCAATATGGAGTGTTTACAGGAAAGGAAAAAGGGGACAAGGAGTTGGCAGGAGATGACGCTGAAGCTGGTTCAGATGCAGACAAAAGGTGTATGATGAGGTCTGATGAGACGGTGGATGATGAGGCTGAGCAGATGACTAGGGACCGTACTATCTAGTTAAGCCTTGTGTGCATCTGAAGCAACTGGGTGTTACTATAATTGCAATTGCAATAGAAAAGCCTTGGTAGGAATCATGTGAGCTGATTCTGTTTTGAAAAGTTGTTCCACTGGGCGTGGTGGTGCACGCCTGTAATCCCAGTACTTGGGAGGCTGAGGCAGGAGGATTGTTGTCAGTTGGAGGCCAGCCTGGGTTACAAAGTGAGCTCAAGGCCAGCCTGAACTGCATATTGAGACCCTGTCTCAAAGAGACAAAAAAGAAAACAAAACAGAAAAGGTCATTCTGGATGCTGGATAGAGAACGCTAAGGGCAGGAGAGCAAGCTGGGGTCCAAGACAGTAACCTAGTGGGAGAATGACCATGTCAGTGGTGGGGTGAGGGCAGCTGATGAAGGTGAAGCTCAAGCTGAAAGGATTTGCTGGCGACTTATACAGGGGGCTGAGGGAAAGAAAGGAGTCGGGAATAGCAGCTGGATTTTTGGATTTTAGGTCAGCTCAGTAGACTTTGGAATTTTAGGGTTTTTTTGGTTCTGGGAATCAAACTCAGGACCTTGTGCTTGCCAGGCAGGCGCTGTGCCACTGAGCCACATCCCCAGCCCTAAGATCAACTGAATGGAGAAAGGTGGCACTATTACACAGAACAGGAAGGAACAGGAAAGCTGGGGTATTAACTGGCCTGTACTGTGGGAAATGGCTTGGGAAAAAAAAAAAAAGTTTCTTTTGGATGTGACAAGTTCAAATCATCTCAAATAGCTGAGCCAAGGTGTTAGGGAGGGTCAGACAGGAGAGGGTGCCCTAGGGGTCAGCGTGGGTATCTCCTGGCAGATGAGATGACCAGGCAGGACCGCAGGTGGGGAGGCACAGCAGCGTGGGAGCAGAACACGCGTCCTCTCCTGCCCTTGGACACTGGCGCTTCTCACTGTGGGGCCTTCATCCCCTTCTCATTCCCTCCCCCTCTTCTTATTCTCTCTGTCCTCTTGCTTTTACTTCTGGTCTTACTGCCTTGGGTACAATTTGCAAAATAAAGTTCAATGTTAGCATTGACAGCAGAAATCTCCAGAAGGCGTAGCGTCTCTGAAGCCAAGAGTAAGGGACAAGTGTTCAGGGAGGAATAAGTGATTGCAATGGCTCATTTTATGTCTACTTGACTGGGCGGAGGGTGCCTGGGTAACCGGTAAACACGACTTCTGTGTGTCTGTGAAGGTGTTTCTGGAAGAGATTCACACTGAATCAGTACACTGAACAAAGAGAGTAATACCATGAAGAGGTCAAGGAAGGGTGACTTTGCTCTCTTTTGAGCTAGGACATCATTTTTCTCCTGCCCTTGGACATCAGAGGTTCTCGTCTTGGGCTTTGGACGCAGGTGATGACTTACATTATTAGCCCTCTGGTTCTCAGGCCTTTGGGTTTAGACTAAAACTGTATGGTTGGCTTTCCTAAGCCCCCAGCTTGCAGAGAGCAGACTTTGGGACTTCTCAGCCTTCAGCGTCGCAGGAGTCAGTACTACATAACAGATCTACACAGTGTGTCCACGCATCCCACAGGTTCTCTTTCTCCAGAGGACCCGAATACAGGGAACAATGGCCAAGATGTCTACTGTTTTAAGGAAGTCAAGGGAGAAGATTCAGGTCTACTGCATTTGGCGACCTAGAGGTCATGGGGACTTGACAAGAGTTCTTTCAGTGCAGGAAGCGAGACTGGGGAAGGAGGTGAGAGGAGAGGAGAGGGGATGGTTGGTGCAGGCAATGCCAAGGGGTGGGGAGAGGTTCAGTACAGAAATAGGTGGGATCTTGCTAAGTGTTGCTTCTTGCTCCTGGACCTTCCTGTTGGTTCTTGCACCAGTGTCACAGTTTTTGTTTAAAATCACGGAAACTTTGTGCTGCAGTTTGTCATCTACGTAAATGAGCATTTATTATCCAAGGAGCATGTTTCTGCCACAGACCCCATGCGCCACTCCTTCCCAGAAGGTGCTTTAAGTACTTTTGCCTGTTATTTTTACAGATGAGTTTCAGAGTAATTATTTCAAAAATTTAAAATATCATGTTCATACTTTAATTGGAATAGTATTAAAATATTAATCACGTTGGAGAGAATCAATGACCTCATAAAATATGGAGGGGCTCTATCCAGAAACTAGGGTTGTTTCTCCATTAATCAAGCCCTCTTTTATCTCTTGATAAAGTTTTGTTGTATTCTTCAAATAAGTTCATTTCTTTCTTCCTTTTCTGTCTTTCCCTTCTTCCCTTTCTCTCTCTCCTCTCCTCCTTCCCTTCTTCCTCTCTCTTCCTCCTCTTCCTTCTTCTTCCCTGTCTGTCTTCCTCTCTCCCTCTCGCACCCTGGGGTGCTTTACCATTGAATTATATCCCCAGACCTTTTTGATTTTTTAAATTTTGAGACAATGTCTTACTAAGTTTCCCAGGCTGACCTCAAACTTGTGATCCTTCTGTCTCAGCCTTCTGAATAACCGAGATTACAGGCAAGTACTGCCATATCCTGCTTAAGATCATTTCCTTTTTTTTTTTTTTTTTTTTTGTACCAGAATCAAACTCAGGACCTCATGCTTGCCAGGCAGGTGCTGTGCTGCTGAGCTATATCCCTGGCAAGATCATTTCTTGATAAAGTTCCTGGCTTTCTTCCTTCCTTCCTTCCTCCCTCCCTCCCTTCCTTCCTTCTTTTTTTATTTTTTAATTTTTTTTTATTCTTTTTTTTTGAGACAGGGTCTCGATATGCAGTTCAGGCTGGCCTTGAGCTCGCTTTGTAGTCCAGGCTGGTTTCGAACTCACAACAGTCCTCTTGCCTCAGCCTCCCAAGTGCTGGGATTACAGGCATGAGCCACCATGCCCGACTTTTATTTGTTTTTTTTGGGACAGGGTCTCACTACATCATTCAGGCTGGCCTTGAATTCACTATGTAGCCCAGGCTGGCCTCAAATGCATTGATCCTCCTGCCTCGGCCTCCCAATAACTGTGATTTTAGGCGTGTGTCACCACCTGGCCCAAAAAAGTTATTGTGTAAATCGGATGAGACTTTTCTCCCAATTCCTATACAGAAAAGCCAGTGGTAGGAGTATTTAGCTTCAATGTAATCACACTTTCTGATAGGTTTTCTAGTTATTTCACACAGTTATGATATTTTAGTTTCATTACTATTTTCTGATATTTTGCACTTATTATTTCTCCTCCCTCTCCTTTTACTTTTACTTCTTCCCAGCTTTTTGTATTCTCTTTGTCCCTTTTTTCCTTTTACTTTTATTTCTGGTCTTATTTCATTGGCTGGAACCTGTAAAACAGAGTTAAATGTTGGCACTGATAGCAAAAATCTCCGTTTCTAAATAAATGAGGATGACTCTTGTATTTAACTGCTTAATGTGGGGGTAGCTATTGTTTGGAAGTAGAATATCACTTACGGAAATATCCTTCTATTATTAACTTCTGTGTCTTTTGGGTGTCTAATTAAATGATCATATTTTTTCTTAGTTGGCCTATTGATATAAATTTTATTAATGCATTAAATTGGTATTGAAAAAGTCATATATTCAAAAGAGAGTATAAAATTGTAGGTACAAAAAGATAACAAGTATATATACATACATTTCAAAAAATAAGAAAATGGACACCCATGTATCCAGCATATAAATTAAGTCTGTGATACCAGCATTCAGGAGGCTGAGGCAGGAGGATCATTGTGAGTTCGAGGCCAGCCTGAGCTGCACAGTGAGTTCAAGGCTAGCCTGTGCTACAAAGTGAGACCCTGTCTCAAAAAACAAACAAACAAACAAGCAAGCACCAAGATCAGTCTCATAGAGTTGCCATCCTTTATCATAATTACTCCATTCTTGCTTCCCTTACCCAGGAATGATTCTTTTCACTTTTAGGGTGCTGTTTCTTTTGCCTTTGTATGGTTTCATCCCATATGTGTGCACTGCTAAACAATACTGACAAACAAGCATAGGACAGCCAGGAAAGGAAAGGATGGTTTGGTGCTAGATCCCTATTTCTAGGAGAAGAGATGCTGGACATCACCTGGAGGTCCTGGTGTGGCATTTTTAAAAAAGCTTCCTTGAAGGTATACAAGGTTTTTTGAGCAGATCAATGGGCAAGGTCATGACAGAGTCCTGGGGAAGACAGAGGTCACTGCAGTGAGGGCTTGTGACATATTCTAGACAGACTATGGTCAGGGCAGCAGGCTGCTCTATGCTTTCTGCTATGGAACTCGGTCTCATCTCCTTCTCTCTGGTGCAGATTGGAGCAGAACTCTTGATCATGCAGCGGGGAATGGAGGAGAGCCTTATAACTTATAACTCTTGGTCAGGAGAAAGCAAGTACAAGTAAGAATGGAGGCCAGTCTCGCCAGGTATTCTGACTGAGGTCCTAACGATGGTACCCTGGAGACAGGAATCTTGGAAACGACAGCTGCCAATATGCCTGCCTGCTGAGTAGTCACACCACTTCAGTCTGAATTGATGTCCCTCTCCATGTGTGCACAGCTGACATCCTGGTGTCTTCCTTCATCATCTTCCACGGAGCTTCCACCCTTACCTCTTTCCTGGGTCGGACCTCTGTTTCCTGCAATCTGCATCACCTACTTCTGTTCTACTCCTGGTTTTAGTGGCGTACTTTCTCTAGTAGCTTTTTCAGAAATTGTGTGTGGGAAGTAAGTGTCCCAAGTATGAAAATGTATATAATATAACTTATTCGGTTGATAGTTTAAGTGTGTTTAAATTCTAGGTTGAGCCAAGGATATAGCTCAGCAGCACAAGTGCCTGCCTGGCAAGTGCAAGGTCCTGAGTTCAATTCCTGGTACCCAAAAAAAATAAAAACAAAATTCCAGGTTGAAAGACATCTTCTTCAAAAATTAGAAAGTATTGCTTTTAACTTCTAGTAATGCAGTTGGGAATTGCAAAGACTTTCTTCTGTTTGATATTTTGTACATTACTTTTTTCTTTCTAGAAGTTTCTAGATTCTTCCGTTTAATATGCTTTGGTGTGGGTTTATTTTCATCCACATTGCTGGGGTCTTGGTAAATTTACAATCTGGCCACTCAGGTCCCTTTGTTCTGGAAAATTTACTTGAATTAGTTAATTGACGACTTCCTCTGACCTTTTGTTTCTCTTTTTAGAACTTATATTATTTTGATGTTGGTCTCCTGGAATTATCCTCTTATGTGCTTACTTTCTCTGTCCTATATTTCCTGTCTCTTAGAAATTTCCTGGCAGAACTGAATCAACTTTTCTGATTTTCTATAAAATTTTGTTTCGCTGCCATGATTTTCTTTTCTTTTCATAAATTTAAAGAGTTTAATTAATACATGTTTTCAGTACATAACGATTACATGCATCATGAGGAGTGGGTTCCTGTACCTCACACAGCTTAATTCTTTTCATGCTTCCATTCTCTTCCCTGCATCGTTTTGTCCCCTTCCCATCTGCAAAAGATCTATCTCCCTGAGATTTTATTTTCAAAAATATTATTGCTATTGCTGTTCTCTGAATCTCTCAATGTTTCTTTGTATGGAATTTTTTTTTTATACTGGATATTGAACCCAGGGCCTTGTGTACTTAGGCACATGCTCTATTACTGAGACACATTGCCGACTCTTTTTATTTAGTTTTGAGACAAGGCAAGTTGCCCAGGCTGGCCTGGAATCTGTGGTCCTCCCTGCTTAGCCTCCCTGGGACCTGGGTTGCAGGCATGCACCACAGCACATGGCTGGCATCTTACTTCGTCGTGGATGTAGCATCATCTCCCTCCCTGTAGATACTGGTAAAGTCTTTGTGATGACTTTTTTCTCTCTATGTAACCTATTTCCTCTGTGTTACTCTTTTCATTGTTCGTTTTGTCTCTCTCCTGTGTTAGAAAGTGTCCTGGATGTCTGAGAGCTCCATAGAGAGATCTAGCTCCATAGAGAGATCTAGCTCGACTGGATTTGCAGAAGCACCTATGCCGATTTCTATGGATCTTTCCTCTTGGGCTGGTGAAGTGTCCCATGATAGTCTTCCAGTCTCCAGCTTGGAGCACAAAGGTCCTGCTCTCACCACTGTGTGAACCTGTCTGTGAGAGAAGCCTCAAGTCCCATTACCTTCTGTCCTAGCTTCTTCAGAAGAAAACCTCCAGGCTCTTCCTGGAATATGGGAAGGACTGTTGCTTACGTGGCTTGTGTATTAGGAATCTAACACATTTCACCTTACTCTTTAGCCACCACGTCCACGGTTACAGAGGCACCTTGGACTGCCAGTTTCTGTGCCTTCTGAGAGTCATGCATGTAAACCAGTTGACACCAGTCTCCTGCCTGCTGGAGAGGTCTTTTTCCTCAGGGCTAAGTCAGTCACCATATGACTGCCTAGCATCCTGCCTCAGAAATTCTGCTGCCCTTTTTTCCTTTCCTGGTCGTTCTATCCTTAGAGCTTTAGCTCTTGATTTAAATGTCTCTCTACTGGAGTTCTAATGGGGTTTTGGGAGAGAGTGGAATTGGATGATGCATTCAATTACCACCTTAACCCAGAACCCTAACTTCCCATTTCAATATATTTTTTGAAAATGAAATTCCTAGGAATAACCCTACTCGGTCATGGAGGATTGCTATTTTAATGTACTGGGGGATGTTTATTTCAGTTTTTCCATTTAGAAGTCTTTAAGTGAATGCGATTAGCAGGAAATGAGACTTTCTACAAGGAGGATTCAAAGAAAATATCTCCAGTGGGAGAGCTTTTATTAAGTATATGAAAGGCAACCAGAAACTGAGCCCTGTATGCTGCCTTGAGGCAGCTCCTGATGGGCTGTGGGAGGTGAGGGGAGTCTGATAACAAGGCTCAGTGGTACAATTAGGGGATGCCCTGTGCAGTGTTTTGTTTGGTACTCTGATTTCTTCTTATATCAGTGGTGTGGGAGGAGTTCTGGGATCGGGAAACGAGTCCCAGATGCCTCTCTGAAACACAACTGACTGCCCACATAGGCCCCAGGATCATTCACTTACTTATCAAATAGCTACCATGAGCAAAGTGTGAGGGGCTGGGGGTATAGCTCAGCGGCACAGCGCCTGCCTGGCAAGTGTGATGTCTGCTCTCTGGGCAGAATCTGCCCTAGGTAATTCTTCTTTTTCTTAAAATGGGACCCCACTCTCATGCTCAAGAACTGGCCTTGAACTCTGTATCTTTCTCTTCTGTTTTTGAACTCTGTATCTTTCTGCCTCTGCATCTTGAGTAGCTGGGCTTACAGGCACACAATGCACTCAGATGCCTCTGTAATACTATAAGCAGCCCCCCATCACCTTACAGAGCAGAAGTGAGGTATAACTGGAATGGACGTTTAGTGGCACATCCAGGAATGTGACACAGTGACAGTAATTTTTCTCTCTCTGGCTTGTAACTCAGAATAAGGGAAGAGACTCAGAGAGCATCCAGCATAGTGCTCTGCAGAGAGTAGGATGGATGTCTTGATTGTGAGGGAAAAACTTCAGTGTGGGGAACTGCAAATATTTCAGGCAGGGTCTCACTATGTAGTTCACGTTGGCCTGGGACTCACTGTGTAGCCCAGGTTGGCCTTGAATTCATAGCGACCCCCCTGTCTCAGCCTCCAGAGTCCCGGGATTGCAGGCGTGTGCCACCAGGCCCGGCTTCCCGCAGACATTTCTAAAACTGTATTTTTCAAAGATGTCTTTGGCAAAAGGAAATGTTACAGCAGGGGATGACTCTTGGCACTTGGACTGTGAAGTGTTGGAGGCGCTCTTCTGCAGCAGCACAACTGTTTGCAAACCCCCAGGTGGTGGAGAGGGCAGGCAGAGAGACTGAGTTCAAGCCTCTGTCAAGCTGTGCCATCTTGGGCAATTTTCTGGATCTGAATCCGTCCATCTGGAAAATTCACGGGGCTGTGGTGAGGACTCACAAGGCAAAGTTATACTACTCATAGCGAGAGTTTAACAGAGTGGCTTTTATGACGTGGGGCACTATCGAGGCAGGCTGCTGTGTGTGCACGTGAGCGTGTGTGTGCACGCGCGTGCCCTGGCCCGCGGGTGCGCTTCCTGGGGTTGGCGCGCCTGTCGGTGTGCGCTGGGCGGCCCCGGGAGTCTGCGATTGCCAGCAGCAGGCTGAGAACGCGGCGCCCGAGCTCGCCGACGCTGATGGGCAGCGCGGGGTGAATGAGCGCGCGTGGAGCGGCACCGCGGCGGCCGCGGCTGGGCGC
>NW_004955479.1:9357105-9365020 GCF_000276665.1 Chinchilla lanigera | reverse complement strand
CCGGGGGCAGCGGGTCGGCGAGGCTGCGACCGCCGGGACGAGCTGAGGGACGGCGGGGACGGGTCCGGATCTCCGGTCCTGGCGCCCGGCGGCGCTACTGAGAGGGCGGGCGAGGCGCGGAGCGCTGCCCAGCTGGGGGCCACCCCGAGCGCTCATTCTCGGGGGACTTGGCCGAGGAACCGCGTTTGAGGGAGGGAGCGAGAGAGCAGGTCGGCCGGTCCAGACTGAAGGTGTACGTGTGCGTGTGTGTGGTTGTGTGTGTACATGAGCGTGCATGTGTGCCTGCCCGGGGTGGGCGTGTAGGGGCGGGGAGGGGCTGCTGGTGTGTATGTGTGTCTGACAGTGTGCGTGTGTGTTGGGGGTGCGTGTGTGTTGGGGGGTGTTTGACTGTATATGCTGAGAGAGAGGGAGGGAGGGGTGGGGGGAGAGAGAGAGAGGGAGGAGGTGGGAGCTCCAGAGCTTGGGTCTGAACCCGTGTGGGAGGGAGGGGGCTCAGCGGGATGGGGTGCATGTGCGTGCGTGCGCGTGTGTGCAGGGGTATGTGAAGGGTGAGTGGGTGTGTCAGGGGTGCTAGGTGTGGCCGAGTGTGTGATGTAAGGGTGCCGGGTGCACGTGTGTCCCTGGCTCACCCTCCCTTCCCCCTCCAGATGTGTGCGCCTGGAGGGGAGAGTTCCGGGGAGGGGGCGGGAGTCACTGCAGCGGCCGGCCCAGCTTGCCTGGCCTTCTCCCTCTGGGAACCAGAAACGCTAACGGCCCCTCCTCCAAATACTCCTAGGGTCCCTAGGAGGGGAGCAGCCCTAACCCCTAAAAAGGGGAGGGCTGGACGGGAGAGAGACCCTGCTGCTGTGGGCTCAGCCCGGCAGTCTCCGGCTCTGCAGAGCCCTCAGGCTGTGCTTTGCCCCTCCCGGGGGCCTTCAGTGGTGTCTCAGGCGGGGCCAGAAGTGGGGGTCTGGGCATATCCAGGAGGGTTTGCTTGGTCACAGCTGTATCCCCAGAAGGGTGCTTGGCACCATAGGCCTGCACCGGTGTTTGCGGGAGGAGGGGAATTTGGGGAGGGGGCGGGGAGGAAGAGAGTCTGCATCTGGGAGCCCAAGCCCTCTCTCAGCCCTCTGGCTGCAGTGGACTCCAGTCCCCCTGTGCAGGGGTGGGGTGGCACTGGGGGCTGCAGGGCAGGATTTGTGCTGGACCTAAAGGCGCAGGAAGGAGCTGGCAAGAGGAGCCATCCTGTCTCGTGCTCAGGCAGATTTTGCCTTCTGCCCCCACCACCTGCTTTCTGTGACCAGAAGCCTCCCTCTGGGTTATCCCATCCCGGGAAAGGGAAGAGGGTGGTGGCAGCCAGGGCTCACAAGGCCTCTCTTCCCTCCAGGACCTTGGAGCTCAAAAGGTGCTGAAGAAGGGAGCCCCTGGCCCGCTTGGCTGCTGAGGCCGAGTGCAGCCATGGCAGGGCGTGGCTGCCTGGGGCTGGAGCTGTTCTGCTGGGCCTTGCTTGCCGCTCCCGTGGGCCCCCAGCCTGCCCCCTCTGTCCCAGGTGCCCTTACCACGCTGACTCCACCGCCTCAGAGCGAGGCCTCCATGCTGTCTCTCAACCTGGGACTAAACTTCAAATTCCATCTTCGGGGACCTGCTGCTGTCTGGGGAAACCCTGTCACAGAGACCCAGGCTCTTTCTCCTGGAGCCCAGGAGCCAGGGGAAGAGGTGGCCAGTGGGCTGAGGACTGACCCCCTTTGGGAACTGCTGGTGGGCCCCCCTGGGAACTCTCCTTCAGAATGGGGCTCTGCTGAGGGCAGCTCTACGCCCTGGGCCTCCTCCCTGTCTCCTGAGTCCACATCCCCCCTCTCTGGGCCCACCCACCGTCCAACTACTCCCTATCAGCCCAGGATGGCCACTGTGACCTGGGCCACTGCTCTGACGGCGACAGCACCACCATCCAGTGTTCCCAGGTCCCATCATAGCGAGCTGGAGCTGAAGTTCGATGTGGCGTTGAGAGCAGGTGCAGCCCCGACACTGGGGCATCGAACGCTGCCCCTCCTGCCCAGCTTGCGGGCCAGCCTGGCAGAGATTGCTGGGCGCCTGGGACCCTTCGGTGAGTACCCACCCTGTTGGAGGACAGCCCCTCCTGGGCACCCCTGGCACACAGGAGATGGTTTCAGCCTGGGCTCCTTTTACAGGGTTCTTTGGCACTACTCTGTCCCCACTCCGCAACTTCTCAGGCCTGAGCCCCCGAGACATAACAGCATCCCCAAACTCTCCCTCCAGAGTGTCAGATTCTCCAGGTGAGTGTTCATTTCACTGTAGCAAACATTTGTGGGCCCTCTGCATGCCAGGTGCTATGCTAGGGAGTTGACCAGTACTCCCTTTCTCAGCCTGGGGAGGCCTGCAGTGCTTCTCCAGGACCCTAGGGGAAGTGTTCTCTCTGCAACATTGACTCTGATCTGGTTCCCATAGCTTAGCAAAAGGTGCCCACGAGCTTAGGGTGTGGGATACACTTCTTCAGTACAAGCTCTGGGAAGTACAGGATTTTCTTCAAAGTCCTAGAAGCCACAGCTGGCTGGTAGGGCAGCACTCGAGCCCTGTATGCTCTTGTTGCAGGGTTTTTTGGCACTACTCTGTCCCAGTCCCTACCCTCTCTGGAGAGGAAACTCTCAAGCCCAAGCCTACTGGACCAGGCTGCTTTCCTAAGCACTGCTTCAACTGGGACAACACCAGGGCAACATGGTAAGTGTCAACTCAGTTGGCCCTGACAACTATTTCTTGAGCACTTGCTATGCACCAGTCACTTAGCAGTGTTCTGAGACCCTTTTATTTCCTTGTCTTTATAACCATAATCACCATTCTGTTCGTCATCACCATGGAGAAATACACATCAATGACCCTTGAACAAGTGTTGCAGGGGAAGGTTCCCCACGGAATTAAGGAGTGGTCCTCTGAGAGGTTTGCAGTTGCAGGCAGAGTGGCTTGGTGACAGGTGGAGCAGGGCTCACCCCATCCTCCAGTGTGGGTGACCCAGCCTACCTCTCCTCCCGCCCCCATTCCAGCCCAATCTTGCAACTCTTCTCTGGCTTCTGATCTGACATGACACACTGTCAGGTACAGGCAGAGCTGGGCCCTCACTGGGAAGACGTTGAAGAGGAGGCCACAGGCAGAGAGATGCCAACTTCATTCAAGGGAATCTTTCACACATGCTTCTAGACAAGTGGGTGGCATATTGAGACTGGCTTTGAGCCCCCTTGCTTCCTTACTAGCTGGGTGACCTCGCTCAGCTTACTTAATGTCTCTGAGTCTAAATTCTCTTATTTATCAAGGGTTTAATGATAGTACTTATTTTGTAGAGATACTATAGAGCTTCTAGGTGACAAAAACTCTTGGCCTGATGATGCTGGTCACAAAGTAGAAGTTCATTTAAAGTATTTAAAGTTCTCTCTGACTGCATCCCAAATATACTTCCAGACCCCACTTCACAGACACCCTGGCTTTGGCCGCAGGTGATGGTAGGACAACACATCACCAACATGACACCTCACAGAGGGCATAGGTGCTCCGGAACAGGGCCTGGCAGATGAGGCCCCCAGAGCTATGGAGAGCGACTTCCAAGCTAAGCTTTGCTCTTTAAAGCATTTGCTGTGGCTGTGAAGGCCCTCAGCGCTCTCATACTAGGCTCAGCCATGGATACCCCTGGTTTTCTGCCTTCTTCCAGCCCCAGACCCGACACCACACCCCTCCTTCTGGCTCTAACCTCTGTCGCTGTGCTCCCTCAGCAGCGGGTAAGGTGCCAGCCGCTCCCCTGTGCAGCCCGTGTGTGGCAGTGGAAAGAGCCACGGGGGTTGGGGGCAGCTCTGTGCCTCAGGGGAAGGACGCTGGCTGGCAGTCTGTCGGCCTGGGTGACAGTGCTGGCCAGGCAGGTTTAATGAGTCTGGACAGTGTCAGAGGCAGCAGAGCCTGGCAGGCTGGCGGCCCCATCTTCCTCCCCCTCCTCTCCGGTGGCTGCAGGACTCCAGCCTCTTCCTGACTGCTCCTCTGGATAAACCCAGAAGGGCCACAGTTCTCCTGGAGATAAGGCCAACGGGCTTACTCACACTGGGGTGTGTGTGTGTGTACAGTAGGTAGAGAAAAAAAGAGTCTCTCTGTGTCTCTTCTAGGGTCTTTCTCACCTGTTTGCCATTAACTTTGGATTCGTAGGTCTTCCTGGTCATAGGTCCCCTTCACCCTGAACAGAGCTTGTATTGGGACCCTAAATACTCCAATAGTTGTACAAGTCATAACACGCTGAAAGACTCTCAGGCCACTCTGTCCTGAGTCCCTGTGAGTACTCTTGTCCACTCCCTGGCAGGGCGCTGTTCTGACTGGCTGGCACCTGTACTATCCTGCTGTTAAATATTTTGAGTGTCACTATCACGAAGAATATCAGTGTTCTGGGATCCTGGAGGTGGGGGTAGGGAGGGATGGAGCAGGCCACTAAAGGGCTGCAGCTTCCAGAATCCAGAGCGGGGATGCCATTCCCAGCCCTTTGATGTGGGCAGCTGGGGGATAATCAGGTCTGGCTTTCCATGAATGAGATGCCTCTCCCCTCTCCTCCCCCTGTGCCTTCCCAGCCAGCTTCGGACTCACCAATTACTCACACTGACATCCCATCTCCTCCCTCACCCCTGAGGTCAAGAGGGGCCGTAGGGCCAGAATGGGACCTCCCTGAAGAGGTGGTCTGCTCAGGAGAGGGATCCATGGAGGGACAGATTGAAGGTCACTTCCTTCTGGGGGAAACTGAAGCTCTTTCTGGGGAAATCACAAATGCAGAGATGGAGATGAGGTCAAATGGACACTTTGAAGGCAGAAGCCAGGCTTCCTTCCACCTGTCCCCACCCACACCTGCCCCATGCAGGCATGCTAGGCACACTGTGACCCCTGGAAACAAAGCTCCGAATCCAGAACTCCCACACTGACACTTGAGCTGCACTTATACTTTGCCTGTTTTCTGGCTTTTACTGCTTTTCTGAATTCTTATGAATGTTGACATTTGCCCTGGTTGCCATAGGGCTTTGGGGACAGAGATGAGAGATGAGGTTCTCTGTGGCCCATGTGTGAGTGGCGAAGATGGCCTGACCTCGGAGAGCCACGCTTGTCTATGCAGGGAGCGAGGAGGACAGGTGATGGCGGGTACTCATGGTGGGCTTCTAGGCAGGGCCTCTTTGCCTCTCCAAAGAGCCCAAATTCAGTCACTTTGCAGAAGTAGTGCTTTTGACAAGGACCAGAGGGCACCAGAGGATGAGGGGTCAGGGAGTGTGTTTATTTGATCATGCTAATGCTAGATGATGCCTGCCTCTAATCAGCAAGCTATTTGTTTGTAGATGAATGGCTTCTCATCTAACTGAAGGCTGCTATCTTTATGACTGTTCAGGGGTATTTCTGTCATCAGCACGGTACTCTTGAGTCATAAAGTCAAGCAAGATGTTGGTGTTCACTCATTTGACTGTTGTCAGTCACAAGAGTATCTAAACAAACTTTAAATGTGCTAAGCCTTTGCTGCAATCTAGTTAAATCATCTAGTTAAATCAAGAGCTAGTCTAAGGACAGAATTGCTCACACTCATACAAACACAAACTGATGATCATGAGCCGATGAGGATGCTGACCACAATCTTACACTGAATGATCATTACATACCAGGCGCTCCAAAGAATTAACACACATCTTCTCATTTATCCTCACAGCTGCCCTATGCAGTGGCCAGTCTTACTCGGATCGGATTTGAGAATGGAATGAATCAGGGTGCATGCTGCTGTTTGCAGTTGGCAGAAGGCTGTGCATATTTAATTTTTTGGTTGTTCCTTCTCAACCCTCCCTGGTTCCCTAGCTCCATCCCCCCAGAGTTGCCTTCTGGCCCCTCACTCCCTTTTTTGTCCTCAGCACTGCTGTGTTTTGCCTGTCCTAGCATGAGCTGGCACTGCCTAGGGTAGGGATGCTCCTAGGGTCTTCCGGTATTGTCCAGCTGAATATGGCTGGGACATGGCCAGCTGTTGGGGCAGGCATGTGATCATCGGAGACCTCCCTCTCCATTCCACATCTGTCTCTGTCCTCCTCCCCTTCCCTACCGAGCTGTCCCCATCTTTCAGTGCTATCATTTCTTCCTCCATCTCTGAAGTCCTGTTGGGCCTGTGAAGGGAGGGGTGGGAGAGGTCAGTTTACAACAGTTCCCCATTGCCTAGCCATAGACAGAATTCCTGGGTCTCTTTTGAACTCTCTAGCTCCAGGAGAGTGGAATCAGGGTCTTCCTCCACCCCTGCCCACTTTGTAGACTTTCCTTTCCCCAAAGGGTGTGGGAAGATGTTAGCACACAGGAGGGGGCTGGAGGCTTGACTTAAACCCAAGAGTACTTGAGGGCCTCACACACTCAGGTGGCATTTATTGTCCTGTGATGTCCCCAGTTATTCCTCTCTGGGAGTTCAAGGGGGAGCCTCTGAGACTCAGGTGAGTCCATCTCTGTCACCTTCTGTAAAATGTGTGCATGGGAGATCAAAGGGGCATCTGTATTGAGAGTTTTAGACTTGGCTTGTGGGTGAATCAGTATGGGGGCTACAGCCAGAGGTATGCTGAGGATTGGCGTGTAGCTGGTAGGAAGAGCAGTGAATAAGAGGAAATAGTGTTCTCAGAGAGCTGGGGACAGGAGAGCCCCTTCTCTCTCCGATTTGAGTGTGCATATGTACAAGGCAAGTGTGTTCCTTAAAACAGGGACAGGGAGGGAGAAGCTAGAAAGGTGAAGAGAAGCATCTCCTCGAGGCAGAGTGGCACTTAGGCATCAGGGGTGCAGAATAGGAGATAAGCAGACTAATATGATAAAGACATTTTGGATGGAAAAGGAGGCTCCGATCGGTGCTTGGATCTGGATGGCAGCTGCACTCTGCAGGTTCCTGACCTTGTCACGACAGGTCACTGTGCCTCCCTGTAGCACCTCAGAATCTTCATTTGGCAAATGTTTCATGTATTCAATGAGTATCTGCTCAGTGTCAATTATGTGCCACAGAAGCGTGGAGATTCAGATATGAGCAAAGAGAATAACAATCCTTGTTCTCATAAAACTTCCTTTCTGATGGGGGCATTGGATAGGACTGGGGGTGGGTGGTCCACAGTTCCTTCTATGTATAAAGTTCTGTGGCTTCTGGAGAAAACCTTTCCCAGTAGAATCAGAGTGATGGAGAGAAACAAAGGAGGGAGGAGGGGGCGTAAACTGAAGCTCTGGCCTGATAGACTGGGATGTGGGAGGAGGACGTGAAAGAGGGAGAGGTGTGGAGTCTTCTGAGCAGGACAGGTGCCTCCTGGGTGATCTGATGGACTCCCGCTGGCTACTGGCTAGGGGTGGGTGTCAAGACTGCTCGATTACCTCAGCCAAATGTTCTTTGCCCATAGACCCCACCATGCCCACCTCTGGCCCAGAGGACGGCTCTCCTGCCAGCCTTAGGAACCCTCCAGCGCAGCCGGAGTGCGGGCCAGAGACTTGCAGCATGGACGAGGGTGAGCTGCCAGATCCGGAGGTGCAGCCTCCGGCCTCCCCACGGCCCCTCTTCTTCCTGACCCTGGAGGCCGACTGGGCAGAAGCCCGGGCTCGCTGGGGGCTGGCCTGGGAGGCCCACGTGTACGGGGCAGGTGCGCTCTTCGGCCTCGTGGCGTTGCTGGCCCTGCTGGCTCTGGCCCTCTTGCCCTGGCGCTGCCCGCCTGGCGCCCCCTGCCTGGCGCTGCTGGATCTGCTGCTGCTCTCGGCTGGGACCACTCGCGCCTTCCCGCTCTTCTACGACGCCTATGGGCACCGAGAGCGGCTGCCGGCGCTCGCCTGGTTGCTGCTGCAGGACCTTCCTCTGCCCTGCCTGGCCTCTGGCCTGGGGCTGGCCTGCCTGCTGCTGGCCCGGCCTCGCCCCCCGCGCTGCCCCGCC
>NW_004955479.1:9351942-9356969 GCF_000276665.1 Chinchilla lanigera | reverse complement strand
CCCGCTGCGGCCCCTGCGGCTCGCCTCGCGAGGGCTGCATGCCCTCCTTGCCGCCCTGCTGTCGGGGCTGCTGCTGGCGCTGTCTTGCTTCCGGGGTCGGCGACGGCGGGCTGGGGCGCCCCTGGGCGGGTCTGGCTTCAAGGGAGCTACCCCGGTCCCGCAGGCGCGCAGCCCTTTCGCCCCGCGGGAGTCCTGGCGGCGCGCGGCGCGCACCGCCCCGGTGGCAGGCACTTTCGGGCTGCTGAGCGGAGCTCTGCAGGGCTACGAGGTTCTACACGCCCTGGGCTACGGCGGCCAACCTGGCCTGGAGGGGCCCTGGCCTTGGTGGGCTTTCCAGCTGGGTCTGCGCCTGGGTGAAGTGGGCGTCGCCCTCCCCTTGGCGCTGCTGGGCCTCTACCCCGCGCTCTGCAGCCCCCGCATGCCGCCGCGCTGCTGGGCCAAGATCTTCCGTTTGTCCCCGGGCCACGCCGCCCCCCTATTGCCCGGAGGCTGGGTCACCGCGCCCCAGGACAAGGAGCCCCTCGGTAGCGCTATCGCTCGTGGCGACGCGGAGCTGCTGCAGCTGTGCGCCCTGGCAGGGCCGGGCCCCGACCTGCTCCTTCAGGGCGGTGGCTGCCCCGGCTTCGAAGGCGCCGAGGACAACCCGGTACAGTCCCCGGCCTCCTCCCCCGGCAGCGACTGCACCGTGGACTTCCGCCCGCCCTCCCCGATCAACCTTCGGCGCAGCATCGAGGAGGCGCTGTGCAGCGAGGCGCTTCTGGCTCCTGGCCTCTTCCGGGGCCCTGCCTTTGGGGAAACCTTGCCTGGGCTCGGCCTCTATCGCACCTCTTCGCTGGGAACCAAGACCAGGGCTGGGCTCAGTGGAAGGTCGGAGGAAGCCCCCAGCTCCCAGGCACCTCCGGAGCTCCCCTCTCCTGGGGCTTGGCCCGCGGGCAGTAGCGCCTCATCTGGCTCCCTGTATGGACTATCGCGGGACAGCTCGTCCATGCTGTTGTGTTCCAGCCCGGACAGGCCTCTACGTTGTCCGCTGGTTTGTGTCCTCAGTCCCCCGCGCCCCTCTGGAAGCAGCCTTAGCCTCCAGGCCTCAGGATCCTACCAGGCCCTGTCTCCACCCTCCCACGACTCCCCAGAGCCTGCCCCTGAGCTGCAGGCTGAGGAGGCCTTGCTCCAGGAGCAGTTCCTGGATGCTTGTCGACAAATCGATGAGCTGAGCGTGGGTAGCGACACCATAGACCTCTGATAAGGCGGGCACTTCACTGCTTTGCCACTGTACATCCCTCTCCAGCGCCTGCTCTGTCTGAGACCTGCACACTGTAACCCTGCCCCAATCCTGCCTGGCTCAGATACCTCTCCCCACTTTCCTCCCCCATCCAGAGGTCCCTGGGTGGTGGGTCAGCAGCCAGGCTCTGTTGATTGGGAATTAGTGCCACCTTCTCTGGAGCCCTGGGCACTAATGCCCTCAGCTACAATTTTAGGCTCCCAGGGGTCCCACTTTCCTTGGCCTTCACCAGCAATAAAGCTCCAAGGTGCTCCACTCTGATGAGTGAGAGGGGCTGTCCTCAGAAGACCTGGGGCCCTGCCTTGGCCCCATACCCACCTCTGCCAGGCGCAGGAGTCCCACCCCTGTGGTGAGACTCCTTGTCCTCTATGGGACCGTTCCCCACAGAAGGCTTCACAGCCCATTCAGGAGAACTTACAGCAGGTGGGTGGGAGGCAAATGCTTTCAGAGTTAATTTATCAATAAAATATTTTCAGAGGAGGAAGTTCTGACTTTCTTGGAAGAGCTTAAATGGGGTGACAGCAGCCGTTGTTCTATCAGAAGTGGAGGTGGGCGAGTCTGCCTCTGACTCCAGGGTTCCTCATGTGTCTGGTGGCTGGGCTGAATGAGTGTCCTGTCCCTTGAAGATCCTTCTGTCTCCCTGGGAAATGGCTTTTCATAGGGGTGACACATGATCCTGAGACGTGGAATAGAAACTCTTCAGTCCTCAGTGAAAATACCTGTGCTCTTAGGAGCCGGCTTCGGGTAATGATACACAGCTGGCTAGTCAGGGTTACAGTCCTCCATGGAGATACTGATACACATGTACAAGCACCTGGTTGCCTGAGGCTGGAATCCCACCAGTCCCCCTGCCACGTTCCTACAGTTTGGGATTCACAAAGAAGAGGTCACCTTCTTCACCCATTAACAGATCCTCTTTGAGGCTGGGGCTCACAGCCACCCCGTCCTCGTCCTCTAGAACTGTTCTCTCCCATATGTGCAGATCCTTCCTAGAGTAACCCTGTGCCCAGGGCAGTCTCCATGTTGAAGCCTAACACCCAAAGCAGAACTCACAATGCAGAGATCCATAAACACATCCAGCCATCAGGCGCTCTATAATCCCTCCTTTGCCTGGAGCAGTTGGCTTGGAGCTCTACATTTGACACTTGGCTAAAATGCAGTGGTTCAGAGTGGCACAAAAGCAGGGGCTTGGATTAGGTTTGAAAATAAAGATCTGACCATGTTTTGCCAGATGTCCTACACATCACAGGGGCACACACACTAGGCTTAGAATGGAAAAACAGGAACTTGAGTGGGTTTTCTTCCAACTCTGACTATCAGCTGGTGGGGATTGGAGAAGCGAGGCTGGGAGCTAAGGGGAAAGCAGGCAGGAAGGCTAGGAGGGGCTTGGGCCCTTGGTAGCCAGCTCAGGTCTACCCGCTAGTGGAGGAATTCAAGCGCTGCTCTCCTTGCAGATAAAGGTCTGTCTTGGCTGCGACGAGCACACAGGGCCTCAGCCTCAGAGGAAGGAGGGGTGCCAGCAGTGTCATAGGGAGAGGGACAGTCAAAGTGGGGAGAGAAATGGGAGGTAGTGGTGCAGGCGAGGCTGAGGGATGCACCTGGAGTTGTTTTGACTGCGTCTCCTCCATCACCTAGCCCAGCCCGGCTCAGAAATTCCTACTGCACTGTCGCTCTGGGCTGAGGCCCAGAGAACTGCCAGCCTCCTAATTGCAGGCATTTCTCACTGCTGTCGTAGTGGCTATAGCAGCCCAGCATCCAGGCAGCACTGTGTCAGGCAAGGAGTGCTTGCGCTGCTCTGGGCAAGTGCATGCTTTCTTCCCCGCATTCCCTTCCATCTACACTCATCCGTTTGTGCTCACGCCCAGCTCCCTCTGCCATCTCTTTTTCACTCTGATCCTGGCCAGCTGCTCTCTCTCTCTCTCACTGTCCACATCACGGGCCACTGGGTTCTACACACACTTCCCAAGAGAACAGTCCAAGCCCCGGAGACCCCCAGTCAATCTGTCTGTCTGCATGTCTATCTCTCTCATGTTCATGCACACTTCATTTCTAAGTGGGGTTTGTGAGGAAGGAAAAAGACATGGGAAGACAGCTCCAACATTTTGTTGATTTTCCTCGGTAAGAATTACTGTAGCCCTAGGACTCCCTAAAGAGGCCAGGACTCGGATTAGACAGCCTTTCCTTCCCTTTTGTTCCATACCTTGTCCGGCATGTTTCCCAAGAGTCCAGGTATATCCTAATCCAGATGCCCTGCAATTCCAAATCTTGGTACTTTGGGGGACTGAGGGACAAGCTCACCTATATTCATTCACTCTCTTAAAAATATTCATGAAAGCTTACAATGTGCTAGGTGCTGGGAACAGAGGTAAAGGAGAAAGATACCAGTCCCGGATGTATGAAGTTGCAGGTCTTTTGGGGGAAGGGCAGGCATTAAACTTATTGCATAAATAATCACAATAACACAAGTAATTAATTACAGTTGTGAGACTTGTGAAGAACAAGAACAGTTTGACATCACAGAAGATTTAGCTTGCGAGGGAGATTGAAGCCAGAGAGAGGAGGCCTGGCAGAGGCTGGCTGAGCACAGGCCAGGCCTCTCTTACTTCCTTTCCAGGCTCCTGCACAGTGATGGATGAGGGGCAGACTGACGGTTTATTTCCCCTGGAAGCCGCGTTGCAGGGTTCCACAGCTCCTGCTATTTAATAAAGAACGCTGCATGTGTCCTGAGTAGATGGATGAGCAAATATTCCTGATCGAAGAACCACATGCCCTCCCTGATATGAGTGGATAGGAAGGGGTGGGGCAGGAAAGAGATGGGGACCCGCATGTGAACTACGGGGATGGTAAAAGGAGCGGTTGTGCTGTTGTCCTTCCTGAGGGGAACAAATCCCTGCATTGCGGGTAGCTGCTGCCCCCTGACGGTTTTGTACTTTAAGGAAACTATGGGTCTCAATATAAAGCATTCATAGGGAGTACAAGATGTTGGAACAACCTTCTCAGGGTTCTTCCCCTGTGCAAATTACATCCAGGACTGGGAAGGCCTCCCCATAACTGGGGCCTCAGAACCTTGTAATCAGTCTTTGGGAATGGAATGTCGATTCCGAAGGTGGGGAATGGACAGGAAGGAAAGAGAAGAGGGAGGGATGTTGAATCCCAAATCAACGTTGCTCAAATGGCTTAACTCATTTCCTTTGTCTGTGTGACTCTATACCACATAACATTTACCTTGTAGCCCTAACAACCTGTTTTGTATTTCAATGCTTCCTTTCTTACATTTTGTGTTTAAAAAATAGCTGTGGTGCTCCACATAGTGGTGTATGCCTGTAATCCTAGCATTCAGGAGGCTGAGGCAAGAGGATCACCATGAGTTCAGGGCCAACCTGAACGACAGTGAAACTCTGTCTCAGAAAACAAATAGCCAGGCATGGTGGTGCACACCTGTAGTCCCAGCACTCGGGATGCTGAGGAAGGAGGATCGTTGTGAGTTTGAGACCAGCCTGGGCTACAAAGTGAGCTCAAGGCAAGCCTGAAACTGCATAGCAAGACCCTGTCTCAAAAAACCAAAAACAAACAAACACAAAAACTGTGTGTGGGGTGTTATAAGACTAGGAAAATTTGTTGGAGAAAAGATGTGATGTGTTTTTTGAAGCATATATTATGCACTTGGAGATGAGACTTCGTAAATCTGGTGCTTAGTGCTTTCTCTTTCCCTTGTATCACTACAACTGGTCATTCATCCATCACAAAG
>NW_004955479.1:9344020-9351782 GCF_000276665.1 Chinchilla lanigera | reverse complement strand
AAAAAAAAAAAAAAAAAAAAAAAAAAAAAAAAAAAAGTGAATGGGGCTTGAGAGAAATTGCAACTTACTTTTTTCTCTACATCTTTCACCCTTTTTGAATTTTCTACCTGCTATGCTACTATCCTTTAAAAGCAGTGATTTTGGCTGAGTGGGCCCTAGGAGTCTTAGGAGGACTGCAAGTTTAAGTACAACCTGGGCAAGTAATCAAAACCCTTAAAATAAAAGGGTCTTGAAATAAAAAAATAAAAAATAGGCTGGGGATAGAGCTCAGTGAGAAAGGCCTGGATTCAAGCCCAAGTAAAGAAAAATGAAATAAAAGTAATGATTTTGGGCAGCAGATGTAGCTCAGAGGTAGAGTACTTGCTTACCATGGCATAAGACCCTAGAGTCAATCCCCAGCACTGGAAAAAAAAAATCAAAAGCAAACACAGACACAGGACAATTTAAAGCAATGATTTTTAAAAAATGCCTTGGGCACTTCTTTCAGCTGGGCATTCTGCAGGTGCAGTGCTCTTGTACACAGGTCTTCCTTAGCCCTATGGATGGCAAACATTCTGTATGTTCTGGAGCCCAGAAGCACCTAGATATCCTTTTTGCCAGGGAGACCTCTCAACTGTGGGTCTGTCTGATAAGCTTACCTAGGGGAAGATCTTTTATCTCTGGGTGGAGCTGGTTCTGGGTATTATGTTCCCTCTCATGTGATCTTGCAGTATGCCTGGATATCTACCTATCCATCTATCCATCTGTCTAGCTATATCTCTATCTATCTATACATATGCATTATTATTATTATTATTTTTGAGACAGGGTGTTACTCTGTAATTCAAGCTGGCCTCAAACTCACTATGTAACCCAAACTGCCCAATTTGTGGCGCTCCTTCTGCCTCAGCCTCTCAAGTGCTGGTATTACAGGAGTCGACCACCATGTCCAGCAATATGTTTGTAAAATTTAAAGAAATGTCTATCTCACTCATGAGCTGATATTCTATAGGAGGGCAGGGACTTTGTCTTTTTTAGCACATCTGTTTTATCCCTAGTGCTTGACACATGGTAGGGGCTCAGTAAATACTTATTGAGAGAATAGTTGTGTATCTCTGTCTATGCGCACTTCAGTAGCTACAATTTGTCAAGGAAGCCGAGGTGACATTTGTCTCAGAGGATCTGAGCATGTATGTGACACACTTGTGTCTGCACTTTCTGGCTGCAGTTTCTGCCCATAATCTGGAAATCTGAGGTGACACTTTAGAAAATATTTATTAAGTATCCGTTATATGTCAGATCTTGGATAAGGCCTGGCGCAAAAATGACTTTTGCCTATTCTGGTGAATTTGAAGTCGACCTCTGGAAATGAGATTACAAGACAGAATAAACTGTAGGTGGCAAATTTCTTTACTGTGGCGGGGACGCGGTGCTGAGACAGGAGGTGGACCTTCACTCAAAAGGCTCCGCCTCTGGGCGGGCCACTATTTTTCAAACTCCGGAACGTTTCTTCAGCTTCTCTGCACGTTTTCCTCCGGAGTCTTTTGAGCGACGAGCACTTCCGTGATCTTCTGGCCCCCTTGGCGTGGTCGTCCTGTTAAAACCAGCTTCTCGAGTCGCGTGCCCTGGCCTGGTCGCCTGTAGCGTCACGATCTCGGTTTCATGGCAGGCCTGACCCTGTTTGTGCGCCACCTCCCGCCCTCGGCCCGCAGTGAGCAGCTGGAAGAGCTGTTCAGTCAGGTGGGGCCGGTGAAGCAGTGCTTCGTGGTGACGGAGAAAGGTAGGGGCCGGCGGGGTCGGAGACGCTGCGGTTCCCGGGGGCGGGATGGCAGCGGGGCCGCGTCGCGAGCTGCAGGGAGCCGCTCGTCACCTCCTGCAGAGACGGAGCTGGAGTTTCTCTTCCAAAGTGACTGCTTTAGGTGGACGCATGGGGTTGGTTTATGAGAGGCAACGCATCCTCCAGTTTCTGTAGCGCTTTCCATTTATTATACACGTTCACATGTGTCTTATTTGTAATAATGAAGGTTGTTAACAGTTAATAAAACATTAGTAAGGCCTCCTGGGAGCCAGCTGATTGCAGGGTGCTGAGTTGGACATTCTTATTATGGAGTCTTAATCCCATTTGGTATACAAGAATCGAGGACTTAGGGAAATTTAGTAACTAAGTTGGAACAGCTAGGAAGTAACAGACCTAGAATTTGACCACTAGACTTGGATCTCTTAGCCAGTATGCTATGCATTCGTCTGTCTGTTCTGCGAGTAGTTACTGAATGCCTACAGTGTCCTGGAGCACTGTTGTAGGTCCTGGGGGTACAGCAGTGCACAGCAAACTGGAAATCCACAGCCAGTAAATAAGCTAACTACATAGTGATAATGGTAATAAATAATAAGGGGAAAATAACTCAGAGAAAGGGGATGGGAAGTCGGAATATAAGAGAGCTGCAGGGGTAGGAGTGGAAGTATAGCTAGGTTGACCAGAGAAGCCCAAACCAAGGTGAGAGGGTGAACGTATGTCTTTCAGTGAGAACAGTCTAAGTGGAGGGAACAGCAAAGTCAAGGATACCGAAGCATGCTGGACCCTGCGCTACATGCCACCTATAATTCTTCATACTCGGGGGGCTAAGGCAGGAGGATTGAAAATTTGAGGCCAGTCCAGGCAACTTAGTGAGACCTTGTCTCAAAATAAAATTTTTTAAAAGGGGGCCAAGGGTGTAGCTGAGCAGTAGACCACTTGCTTAGTTTGTCCCAGGCTCTGGATTCAATTCCCAGTACTAAAAAAAGATACTAAAGCAGGAGTGTGCCTGATGTATGGGAGGAGTAGCAAGGAGGCCAGAGGGACTGGGGTGAAGTGACTGAGGAAAGGTAGATAGAGATGAGCTCTAGAGTACCAGAGCACATGAGCTCTTGTAGGCCATTGTAAAGAGTTTGGCTTTTATGGGGAACCACAGGTTTTGATCAGAGACCAGTAACTGTGATCCTGCTTATGTTTTGAAAGATTCCCTCTGGATCCTGGGTTGCAAATAGACTATTGGAGAATATGACAGGAACAGGGAGACCAGTTAATAGGCTCTTATAATAATCTAGTGGGAGATCATGGTGTTGGACCAGGACGGTGCAGTGGAGGTGGGAAAATGAAAGTGGTTGGATACTGGATGTTTTCTGAAGGAGGATTTGCTAACTGGTCAGATGTGGAGTATAAGGAAAAAAAGGAGCTGGGGAGTCAATTCTGATTCCAAGGCTTTTGGCTTGAGACCCTGGAGAGATTTGCTGACTTGTGGAATACTGCTTGTGTGCTTCATATTTGGTTTGATATGTATCATATCACCCAGGGTGGAGAGTTGGCATTTATTAAGGTTAGAGAGTTATATGGGTTGTAGAAGTATTCTTTCCCCTTACCTAAACTGTCAAGGGGCCCCCAGGATAGGTACCTGGTGTTACCCAGAGTGTCCTTCTAACTCCCTTCCAAGTCAACAGGCTGTCTCTCTAGGTGGCTGCCTCTTTGCCTTTCAGTAGGAAACCTGATGAGAACTGGCATCTCATGGACTCCCCGCCCCCATGGCTTCTATTTGCTAGTAAGAGAAATTATAGTTAGGATCATCAGTGTGGTTCTGGCCTGGCTTTTGTCATTCTAACTATAGATATAAGTGAATGAGAATGTTATACATTAATTTTTCTTAAACTGCAAATTATTACCCATTACCTATTAGTAGGCATAAGTAAGGTTTGTTTGTTGTTTTTTTTGTTTTTGTTTTTGTTTTTTTTGAGACAGGGTTTCACTACATGGTTTAGGCTGGCCTTGAACTCATTTTGTAGCCCAGGCTGGCCTGAAACTCACAGTGATCTGTCTGCCTCAGCCTCCCAAGTTCTGGGATTACACGTGTGGGCCACCATGCTCAGCCTCCATTAGTAGTCTTGAGTTAGTTGTGGCTAGAATTTACTTATTTATTTTGTTTTTTTTTTTTGAGAAAGGATCTCACTGTGTAGTCAAAGCTGACCTTGAATTCTGTGTAGCCCAGGCTGGCCTCAAACTTGTGATTCTTCTGTTTTAATCTCCCAAGTACTAGTATTACAAGTTATACACTACCACACCTGACAGTGCTAGAGTTTTTAAAAATGAAGTAGAATAAAAGGAATACATCCATATATGGTATAAGGTACAAATATTCATTTGTAAAACTTTTGTCAGTTTTATATAAAGAATTTATGCCTTTACTGGTTCCAGTATAGGAACCCTGACTGTGGGCTGTCAAAACTGTTTGAGAAACAGCTGCTATTCAGTGCCAGATGGTTATGTTCAGGGAAGGACAGACCATGAAATGGGAATTCTTTAAGTATTCAGAATATAGGGTATGTGTAATCTTACCAACTTTGTGGACTTCGTCTAAAACCTTAACAGCACCTCTTATTTCATTTTGAGAAAACTACACTCTCCTATTTAGATGGCTGAGATGTATTGAAAAGAATGGTAGATTCAGTGGGATGGGTGAGGTGAGATGAGATTTTCCTTATAGTAGTGGCGTGTCATCTAACCTCTTTAAGATGGGATAGTTTCACAGGATTGTTGTAAGGGTTCTAGATGTGAGTGCTTTGTGCAGATGTAATTATAGTTAGCATGTGGTTTTATTTGGGTACTGAATTCCTTCACATTTGAGCTGCTTTAATTTTTGATTATACTGATCAGGAAGTGCTTTCATTTTTGTTTTCTGAAAGGTGAGCAGGCAGTTTTTTGAGAGGGAGTTTCAAGACAAAAAAAAAAAAAATCAGTCTCTACATCACAGTGTGTTTTCCTGGTGCTGGGTGTCAACTTTTAAGTGGTTTTGAAAGAGAGGTAGAGCCTTAGAGCTCTGTTTCTTCTGTGGTGGTGGTGCTCTATTTCTTCTTAGTCTTGTTCTTTTTTTTTTTTCCTGTCCTTTTGAGACAAGGTCTCACTATGCAGTTCAGGCTGGCCTTGAACTGCAGATTGTTATGTAGCCCAGGCTGGCCTTGAACTTGCAATGATCCTCCTGCCTCAGCTTCTCGAGTGCTGGGATTACAGGTATGTGCCACCACGCAGGCTCTGTCATGTTCCTTTTTTTTTTCCCTTGTTTCTTTTTGATAAAGTAATTTTTTTTTTTTGAGACAGTGTACCACTATGTAGTCCAGGCTGGTCTTAAACTCATGCCAATGCTTCTGCCTCAGCCTCCCAAGCATGTGCGCCACCATACCCAGCTTTTGATACAATAAGTTACTTAAAACTTTACTATACAAAAAATGTTAAACCAAAAAAGAATACCAAAGAAGTGCCAAGGAGGATTACATTTGATATTTGTAATTATTTGTTTGGTTCTAATATTCTTCTCTGTGGAGTCCTGTGGAAGAACATTGGAGTTGATAAGGAAGAATTAGTTTGGCTACTAACATCCTTTGTAACATTCACTAATTCTTCTCTACTGCAGATTGTTTTTTGTCTTTTTGAGACAAAGTCTCACTGTGCAGTTCAGGCTGGCCTTGAACTCACTTTGTGGCCCAGGCTGACCTCGAACTCTCAGTGATCCTCCTAGGGCCTCAGTGTACAAAATACTGAGATTATAGGTGTGTGCTCCATGCCTGACTCAGATTGTTTTTTGGAAAGAAAGGATGGTAATATTAGCTTTACCTACCTTTGACTGCCCTGAATTTAGAGATTTACAGCTGCTTTGGAAGGTTTAACTTGATACTGAATAGCTAAGGTTTTGGTAATGTTTGCAGACTCCCAAAGCAGTGCCTTTTTTTTTTTGGTACCAGGAATTGAACTCAGGACCTTGTGCTTATTTTTTTGAGGTTCTTTTTTCAGAATTTCAGGCATTCATTGGTGATCTATTCTAAGAAAGGACTGCATTATTATATTCTGATTTTCAAAACTATCATACTTACTTTTTCTACTTTCCCTGGGGATCTTTCCTTCTATTCAATGTTGAGTTCTTCTTTGGGGGTCTAACGTTAATCTATTATGGGTCTTCCATATTCTTGAGAGGGGAAGAAGAGGAGCTAGCAGCAAGACACTAAATTAGGACAGGAGAGGAAAACCTAACAGTTTCTGAACAAAGTAGGGAAGGAGCCACTGACATCAGCCTTATTTTTTTCCCTCCAGAGACTTTGGTAAACTCATCACAGGATGGCTTCACAGGATATCTTCTAGCTTCGGCTTTGAGGATTTCCTGGTTTAGTGTTCTTGACTTCTGATTCTCTGTCCTTTTCACCCCTACTCCCTTCCTTCCTGCCTTGTTCCAGGGAGTAAAGCATGTCGAGGTTTTGGCTATGTCACTTTCTCCATGCTGGAAGACGTTCAGAGAGCCCTCAAGGAGATCACTACCTTTGAAGGTTGCAAGATCAATGTCACCGTTGCCAAGAAAAAAGTGAGGAACAAGTCCAAGGAAAAGAGGAAAAGTGGTGAGTTTCTAGTAACCTGAGAGAGTGTTCGTGCAGGGTGAGGAGCAGCACTGTGAAAGTGAAGGAGCTGGGCAGGGTGGCGTCTAGCTGGGGAGCATCTAGAACTTGGAGCTCCCTGCCATTTTTTTCAGTGTTGGACTCATTGCTCATTTTAATCTACTTTCATCTCAGTCTGGGAAATCTGGTGTTTTTGGATACTGCCATGCTTAACTCTGGTAAATGCCATCTGTTACTGCTAGCCTTTTCTCTCTGAAGGCTATTCTAGAAGTGGGTGGTTTTAGAGCATAGATTCATCCCATGCTTTTCTTTTTTTTTTTTAAAGAAAATTCAGAATCTCCAAAGAAGGAGCTGAAGACTAAGAAAGCCAAAGTGGCAGATAAAAAAGCCAGATTAATTATTCGGAACCTGAGCTTTAAGGTAAGTAGTGAACCAGCTGTGCGTCCTGAAGGTCTTGGAACTAGGGTGTGCTCACTGTTGGAACCCTTCGCCAAGGTGGTGTTGTGCACCTAATTCCTCCCGGGAGTGAACCTCAGCCTGTTGAGTTAAGAAAACAGCCTTATATAAACAAGAATTTAGTAAGGACACTAAGTGTGAAGGTGTCTCTTTTGGGGGAAGCTGGCACAGAGAAAGTGTTGAAAAAGCTCTCTAATGTCTGTCTGTTGGGCTTCTTAGATACAAAGTAAGATGTCCCCCACTCAGAACTGTTTGGTGTCCTCGTCTCCAAAGTAAAAGACTAAAAAGATTTAGACTCTTCCTAAAGAAGAACTTAGTGGCTGATGTGTCATGTTTATTTGTTGTGATATTTTTCTTTTTTCACTTTTGGGTTCAGTGTTCAGAAGATGACTTGAAAACAGTATTTGCTCAATTTGGAGCTGTCTTGGAAGTAAACATTCCAAGGAAGCCAGGTATAAGTATACCTTCATTTTTTGTGGATTAGTTTAAGGCCATTTAGCCTGTCTTTTTTCTGTATTGCCATGAACTAGAAATGTAGCATTAATGTCATGCTCTTCATGAGCCCTAGATCATATGATATTTAGGAAATATCTGGCACAGTGCTTGACAAATAGCCCAAGTAACAGTGCAGCTCCCTTGATGGTAATTTTAGACAGATCACAGTTAGTTTTAGAAAATTAGTTTCTGTTGGTGTTAACTCTCCTCAAGCCTCAATCTGGGCCCACTCAGCAAGAGGATACTCTATGACAGTGGTGCCAGACCTGTGGCATATCTGTTACTTGTTTTCTTTTAAGACCAAACATGTTGCCAGGTGTGGTGGTGCACCCCTGTGATCCCAGCACTCGGGAGGCTGAGGCAGGAGGGTCGCTGAGAGTTCGAGACCAGCCTGGGCTACATAGTGAGCTCAAGGCCAGCCTGAACT
>NW_004955479.1:9340404-9342930 GCF_000276665.1 Chinchilla lanigera | reverse complement strand
CTTGAGTTCACTTTGTAGCCTAGGCTGGCCTTGAACTCACAGCGCTCCTCCTGCCTCAGCCTCCCAAGTGCTAGGATTGAAGCCTTTTTATTTTTAATTTTGAGATAGGAGTCTAGCTAAGTTGCTAACTTGCTCAGGCTGGGTGTCTTAGTTACTTTTCTCTCATTGCTGAGACAAAAAAACTGACACCCATAGTTAAAGGGGAAAAGGTTTATTTAGCTCACAGTTTGTAGGTTTCAGTCCATACCCCGCTGGCTCCAAGGCAGGGAGGCACAACAGATGGGGATTGCAGAGGAGAACAGTTCATGGTGAACAGAAGGTAAAAAGCAATAAGGAACAAGACAAGCCTTTTTCTGTTCCTTATATTGTATCTGGGCTTCCAGGATTAGGGTGGTGTCAAACCAATCAGTGGAGTGATTTAGTAATCACCCACCCTTAATCCTAGCATTGCACCGTGAATCATTCACACACTCTAGATTCAGCCCCCTCTGAAACACCCTCCCCCATATGACTGTATGAAGATTTGTAGGGAACACTTAAACACAAGCCATAACACTGGGCTTGAACTTACTGTCTTCCTGCATTAGTCTCCCAGGGTGCTGGGAGTACAGGTGTGCACCACCATGCCCAGCTTAACCTCATAATGAATATCCTGGAAATAGTCACTGATAGATGGAGGTTGGTATCTAGGTTCTTTTTTCTTGGTTGTGATACTTACCTAGTGTCCATGGGCTGTTAATAAACTGTCTAAGAAAACTCCTGGTATTACTTACCAGATACTGTGTCTAAAGAATGGGTTAGCTTAGAGACTTCCTGACTGCTGAGTAGGGTTCCTATTATTCCAGAATTTGTTGTTTTGTTTGTTCTTGTTTTTGATTTTTGGTACTGGGAATTGAGCCCAGGGCCTTGTGCATGATGAGTGAACACTATTGCTAAGCAACATCCTTAGCCCTTTTAAAATGTAATATTTTATTATGAGATAGTCTTACTGAGTTGCCAAGGCTGTCCTCAGACTTGAAGTCCTCCTGCCTCTGCCTGGCTCCAGAATGCCTATTTTGCTCCTTGCTAGTCTAACTGGAAAAAAGTTATCGCCCCCCTCCTTTTTTGAGACAGGGTCTCAAAACATAGTGCAGGCTGGCCTTGAACTCACTTATGTAGCCCAGGCTGATCTCGAACTCATAGTGATCCTCTCGCCTCAGCCTCCTGAGTGCTGGGATTACAGGTGTGTGACACCACACTGGGCTCTTTCCTCCATTTTATTCCCACTTCCTCTTATCCAAAATATGGCTTTGTAGAAAGGCTAAGATCTTGTCCCCTGTTAAAAAAAGGCAGCTACTGAGAACTTTATGTAATGATCAACAACCCCTGAGTTGGCATATTTTGTCTTTACTGCTTCCCTTACTGTCTTGGGTAGGAAGTCACTCTCAGGAAGTTGGGTGTTAAATGGAGGAAAGCCTTTCTGATGCCACTTTTCTGTTTGATAGGCCGAACAGTGGCAGTGGACTGGGCTGTGGCGAAGGATAAATACAAAGATACACAGTCTGTTTCTGCACCAGGTAAGGTGTGGTAGTGTTGGGTAAGAGGTAAGAGTGTGGAAGCAAGTCTTGAATTTACATTAACAGAGAACCTGCTTGTAAGAGAATGGGGGTATTGGGCTGGAGATACCAAATCACAAAACTAGCCAAAAGAATAAGATAGAGCATTTAGGAAAAACTGAGTTAATGCAGGTTCAGGAATGGGCCCAGGGCTATGTGTCAATGTACATTGGACTGTCTGGTAATCTAGTGCCAAAATACAGGATCTTTTGATTCTTGGCCTACTCCTAGGGTGTGGCTGTGAGTGGTGAGAGTTCATTTTTCCTTCTGCTTGCTCTCCTTTCCCAGCTTCTCACAGGAGTGGTGAAACATTAAGAGTAAGGAAATTTAAAACTTGAGTTTATTTAGAAAACAATTGGCTTTTAAACTGTAAGGGCTGGGAGAATAGAACTCACTGAGATCAGAGCTCATGGCAGGGCCCCAGGGTGAGTACTGTGTGGGCTGTGGTGTACCGGCGGTGTGCTGTTTGCTGAGGTACAATTGCTACTTCTCTTGTTCTGGGGCAAGTTAATCTCAGGTCTTTGATAAGTAGAATACATTTCAGAGGAATCTGGGCAATGCGGGTTTTGGTTTTGTTTTGGTTTTCTTTTTTCTCTCCTACTTTTTCTTATATAAAACTCATCTCTTGGGGATTGGTTCCAGGACCCTTGTCACATGTCAAAATCCTTGAGTGCTCAAGTTCATTAATATAAAATGGTCTTGGCTTGTGTAGAACTATGCACATTCTTCCATGTGGTGTCTCTAGACTGCTTGTAATATCTTTTTTTTTTTTTTTTTTTTTTGGTACTAGTAGTTGAACTCAGGACCTTGCGCTTGCCAGGCAGGCACTTGTGCCACTGAGCTATATCCCCATCCCTTGTTATTTTTATTTATTTTTTTACTTATTTTTGGTCTTTTTGAGACAGGGTTTTGCTATGCAGTTCAGACTGGC
>NW_004955479.1:9286246-9340304 GCF_000276665.1 Chinchilla lanigera | reverse complement strand
TTTTTTTTTTTTTTTTTTTTTTTTGTACTGGGAATCAAACTCACGACTTGCACTTGCCAAGCAGGTGCTGTGCCACTGAGGTACATCTCCAGCCCCTGCTTGTAATATCTAATACAGTGTAATGCAATGCATGTACTTGTTATAATGAAGGGTTTAGGGAATAATGATGAGAAAAAAGTCTGGTGTACAGATGCAATGTTTAACAAATATTTTTTGATCTTTGGTTGAATTTGAGGATGTGGAACTGGTAGATGTGGCATGCTGACTGTACAATAAAGTGGGTGAAATTTTAAAAAACAGAAGAAAGTAGGAACTGGGAAGTGTTACTCCTGTTAAGATAACCTTGTTTTGGATATTAAGTGAATTGCCAACTTTCTTTATCTTGCACCACAGATGAGGAGAAGTGCTTTGAACCTAAGGCTCAGGGGTCAGTTAAAAAGAATGGCAGCGTGGAACAGAACGAAGATGATGATGTCGGGGTTGATAGCGATGATGATGATGGTGATGAGGATGAACAGGACGAGGAGGAGAAGCATAAAGAATCAAAGGTGACCAAGCATATGCCAGTTCAGAAGAGGTAAGCTGCTGAGCCCATTAGAGGTAGGAAAATCCTCCTGTCCTCGCGACCTCTCCACTGCAGAGTTGACGTGCGTCGTGAAGTTGAGTGGCTGATGTGTCACATCTTTAGTTCTGATTGTGCCATTGCAGAGCAGTGAAGAAAGCAGCCCCTGTAGAAAGCAGCGATGAAGATGATTCACAGGAGGATAGTGACGTGGAGGAAAGAGGTAGCATTGATGGTGACGAAGAACTAGTACCAAGTGACAGCAGTGCTGAAGAACAAGAGAATGAAGGTTTGCCTGGGTCTTGATAAATGCCTTAGACTTTAAAGACGTTACTGGGAAATGCACATCAGTTCTGTGCCCAGCCCTTACCCCCACACCTTTTTTGTTTTTTTTGTATACTCTATATTAAACCCAGGGTCCTTATGCTGAGCTATATCCCCATCCCTTGTTATTTTTATTTATTTTTTTACTTATTTTTGGTCTTTTTGAGACAGGGTTTTGCTATGCAGTTCAGACTGGCCTTAAACTCATAGTGATCTTCCTACCTCAGCCCCCTGAGTGCTAGGATTACCAGTGTGTGCAACCACACCCGGCCTGTTATTTTTAACTTTGAGACAGGGTCTCATTAAGTTGCTATGTAATCCATACTGGCTTGAACTTGTGATCCTCCTACCTCAAACTACCAGAGTGCTGGGATTTCAGGTGTGTACCACCGTGCTTAGCTTCAGGGCTGTTTTTATGTAGGACCCTAAATACTATCAAACTTATATTTAAATACTTAAAAAAAGAAACCTTTATATTCCTTTTTTCTAAGATGGTTTCGCTTGCTTGCTTTATTGTTTTATTTTTTAAATGAGTTTGGAGTGGTATTTGAATATTAAGATTCTTTCTTAGGAAATTTATTTAATTAATTAATTTATTTTTTGTCTTTTTGAGACAGGGTCTCGCTATGCAGTTCAGGCTGGCCTTGAGCTCACTCTGTAGCCCAGGCTGGTCTTGAACTTGCAACGATCCTCTTGCCTCAGCATCCTGAGTGCTGGGATTACAGGCGTGTGCCACCATGCCGGGCTCTGTTTTAGGAAATTTAAAACCTCACTTAATGCTGAAGTACTACCTCTTTCTCTCTTGATTGTCCATGTTGAATAAATACTGGATAAACAGGGTATATTACATGTTAACTCCAAACTAGATTGTAAACAGCTCCTTTGAGTCAAGGTGGGGTTAAGCACTGGATAGTCAACTCAGGCTTCCATGATGAAACATGGCAAACTAGCAGCTTAAACAAGAGAAACGTACTTTCTCGTAGTTCTGGAGGCTGGAAGTCCCAGGTCAAGGTGCTGGCTAATTCAGTTCCTGGGGAAGCTTTCTTCCTGGCTTGCAGACTGCTGCCTTCTCACTGTGTCCTCATGTAGCTTTCCCTGTAGGCTTCAGGGGGCAGAAAGAATAAATAAGAACAAGCCCTGGCCTCTTTTATAAGGACACCACTCCTATTGGATCGAGCTCCACACTTACGACCCCATTTTGCCTTAATTACCTCCCTCAATTCCCTGTCTCCAGATGCAACACTTTGGGAGTTAGGGCTTCAGTATATGAATTTTGGAGGGACACAGTTAAGTTCATAACAAGGACACCTGGGAGTATTTTGTAAAACTAATACCAATCCCCACTGCTACCATTATTGAGAATGAACTCATTTATTGAGGAAGGCAGTTCATTATAGAATGGGAAATGGCCAATTAGTGATCCTTTGATTTGTCTGGTTAGACATTTTTATTCAGCTATTTTGCTTCCTTTTCTGTAAGTCTGATTTGTTGGCTTGACCATATAAAAAAATCTGAGGAAATAAGCTTTTTCTGTGAAGATAATGATAGATACCTTAAAATGGAAGCTTTTCCAGTGAAGCTACTATGAGATCCCCTGATTAGCTGTTTCTTACCATTCTTTCACCTAAAAATTTAAAGGACTGGTTTCTGATAATGAGAGAAAGTTAAAAGTTACAAGGGAGGAAGCATATAATACGAAATTAAAAGTTCCTCATCAGTCCGCCCCAAAATTCCCTCAAGTAACTGCTGATTTTTCTCATGTAAACTTCCAGAAATGTTCTGTGTACATATAAACATGCATGTTTATTCTTCAAAACAAGTTGTGAGTGTCCCGTAATAACCAGATCCTCAGGCTCATAGGACACATACTCAGAGATGACAACTGTTAATGTTTGTTATGTGTGCAGAAAATGTCTTAACATAGTTATAAGCAGATCACATGTGTATACACATGTATACAATATAAGTATGTTTGTGTGTATGATTTTATGTGTATAGGTATATTTTGCCCGTAAAAGTTCTAGAAATTATGTTTTGCAGAAAGTTTACCCTGTCGTAGCAGTGTGGGGGAATATCTTTTTCTCACACTTTTTTTAATCAAAAAAATTTATTTTGTTTTTTTGAGATTGGGTCTTGCTGTGTAGTTCAGACTGGCCTTGAACTCATGGCAGTCCTCTTGTCTCAGCCTCTTGAATGCTAGCTGGGATTACAAGTACGTGCAACCATGCATGGCTACACATTTTTTACTGCATTGTATTCCATTAATCTTTTTGGTTTTGCCAGTTTGTGGGTGAAAAATAGTATCTTCTTTCTTGGGATGTATTTTTCTTTTCTTTCTTTCCCTTTTTTTTTTGGTGCTGAGGATTGAGCCTGGGGCATGGCAAATGCTAAAGGACCTGCTCTACCCCTGAACTGCACCTCCAGCTCCTGTGTTACTTTTCGTTTTTTTCTTTCCTCCCGTGCTGGAGATTGAACCCAGGGCCTTGTGCATGCCAGGCAAATGTCCTACCACTGTGCCACATCCCCAGCTCTTTTTATTTAGAGATGGGTTTACAGAGTTGCTGGGGCTGGCCTTGAATTTGAGATCCTCCAGTCTCAGCCTTGTGAGTAGCTTGATTACCGCGACTGTGTCTGGCTGTTTCTCTTTCCTGTTTTTTTGAGGCAAGGTCTTGCTGTGTAGTAAAGACTGACTTCAGACTTGCAGCAATCCTCCTGCCTTCTTAGCCTCTTGAGTACTAGGATTATAGGCAAGTGCCACCATACCCAGCTTGGATGTTTTTCTTTAATGATGAGTTTTCATATATTTAGTTGTTGATCCTTTGTCCATTTAAAAATTGTTCTTAAAAGTAATTTTTGTAGAATTTTTACATATTTAAGAAGTTAGCCCTTTTACATATGATTTGCACTAGTTTTGTTTTTTCAGTTTATTTTTCTTCTTACCTTAGATGTGCAAATCTCGAAAACAAAGAAGAGGAAATTACCCTCTGATGTGAATGAAGGGAAAACTGTTTTTATCAGGTATGCCTCCTATCTCAAGAACTGCTGTTCGCATTGTTTTCATGGTTCTCTAGCCCCATCCAGTCCAGTCCTATCCAGTCCTGTCCCATCCCTTCTCTATCCTTCCTTCCTTTCTCTTTCCTCTATCCTCTCCCTTCTCCCTCCTCTTTGCCCTTTTCCCTCCTTTCTCCCTCTCCTTTCTCTCTTTTCCTCTGCCTTCCATCCCTCCCTGCCTCTCTTCCTCAATTTCTTCTTTGGCATTGTTTTTGAACCTAGCCCAGAAGGCTAAATGCCATGAGACTTAACCAAACAATGAGAAATTTAGGAGAATCAGATCTATAAAACAAGATGAGTAGTAGCAAGTGTGCTGGTGTTTTATCTTCTGAGATTTCATTCTTTGTAATTGAGGTGGTATCATTGGAACAAATCAACTCTTCAACTGTTAGAAAAATCGTAGTTCTGGACTTTTAGGGAGAGTGCAGGGGCGATATCCACTTTCCCCAAATGATTTGTCTCTTCATGCTAATTAGTTTTTAAAGCAGTGTTGAGAATTAAGTAAGATGTGCCATCTGTGTCCGGGAAAATGGGGCGCAGGGATTGGGGGTAAGGTAGGTTTTACTGCATGCTGCTGTTTCCGCCTTTCAACTACAATAGATTGGCATTTTCATAGGTCAGGGTGTCCTCAAAATACCTCAAACAGCCTTGCTGTCCTTTGCTTGGTTCCACTGCACTGGGGTCATTTGGGTCTTCTTTGAGAGATGTGTGTTTTATCCTTTGTAGAATCTTTTAAGATTGCTTTTGTTATACAAGTAACTTCTGTTCATTGTAAAAGGTTTAGGAAGTGTGTGAGCAAAAAGACAAAGTTAGCCTTCCTACTCAGAGCGTCCCCACATGTGCCTGTTCATAGATACTTACAGATGGATTCAGCTGTGTAGGCTGTGCTGTAGGCCGCTTTCTCACTTAACAGTATGTCTTCCTATGTTTTTTTTTAACCATATTATTTAAAACTTCCATATAAGTAATTTTGTATTTGTAGAGGATTCTGTTTATCAAGAAGGAAGGAGCATTACCCTCAGAAGCCTCCATACCAAGAGTACTATTTCTTAGATGTCAATTAGTTAATAAAGAAATTAGAGAAATAAAGGGATAGAGAGGGGAAGAAGGATGGCTGTATGTGATAAGGTCAATTAGAAGCGTGATGTCATTAGGAGATATCTTATTGCAGAAAGCTTTGTCTGGATTATTCCGTTAAATAGAATCAGGGCTAGGGTTGTAATGAGGACTGTTCTACTCAGGGAAGGATGAGCATAGCTGGAGAAATGAAGACTTCACACTATTATGAAGTTGAGGAAAACAAAATCTTCCAACATTTTAATTCCATCAAAAGAATAAGTGTCCCTTATCTGGAATGCATGGGACCAGAAATGTTACAGATTTCAGAGGTTTTTGGATTTTTGAATATTTACATTGGCTTTCCCAGTTGAGTGTACCTAATCCAAAAATATAAAATTTAAAATGCTCCAAAATCTAGAATTTTTTCTTTTTTTTGAGAGGGTCTTGCTATGTAGTTCAGGCTAGCTTTGAACTAACTATGTAGCCTAACCTGGCCTTAAACTCACAGTGATCCTCCTTCCTCAGCCTTCTAAGTACTTGGATTATAGGCATGCACCACCACACCTGGCTAATCTAGAACTTTTTGAGCATTATGTCAGTACTCAAAAGTTTCAGAGTTTTTGTTGAGATTCCATCTTATTATGTAGTTTAGGCTGGCCTTGAGCTCACTTTGTAGCCTAGGTTAGCCTCGAATTTATGACAGTCCTGCCTCAGCCTACCAAGTGCTAGAATTGTAGTGTGTGCTACCACACCTGGCTTTGAATCTTTGAGTTAGAGATACTGTACATGTAGTTTTCTTTCTTTCTTTCTTTCTTTCTTTCTTTCTTTCTTTCTTTCTTTCTTTCTTTTTTTTTTTTTGCAGTTAGCTAGTAAACTTTACCATGTTTGCTTTTGTGGTACTTTGAAGGATTTTCTGACTTTTGTGAAATATTAATGACTAAATTTTTTTTTTTTTTTTTTGTCTTTTTGAGACAGGGTCTCACTGTGCAGTTCAGGCTGGCCTTGAGCTCACTTCGTATCCTAGGTTGGTCTTGAACTCACAACGATCCTCCTGCCTCAGCCTCCCAAGTGCTAGGATTACAGGCGTGTGCCACCATGCCCGGCATTGTAAAATATTAATGAAACCTGAGTTTCATAATGATACAGCAGAAAATGTCTGAGAAAAAGAGAAAGAGAGAAGGGAGAGAGGGAGAGAGAGGGAGAGAACTTTTCTCAGTAGACTCCTATGAGTCTGAATCTTGTGGATATAGTAAGAGAAACTAATTATGGTAACATTAAGTGAAAAAGCATTTGTTGATAAACACTGGGGTGTCTCATAGAAGCACGGTTATTGAAGAGCAGACCTCAAGAAAGGGATGAAAATCTGGATAGTTCTGTGACCCTCACTGCTGGAGAAGACTTTGGGTCTTTTCTCTGGAGACACCACTATTTTTTTTTAAGTGGTATAACATTCTGTAAAGTCAATTGCTCAAAGAATACAGCTTAGTGAAATTTTTCATATGTATGTATTCATGTAATCACCACCTAGGTCATGACACAGAATTTTTTTTTTTTTTTTTGTCTTTTTGAGACAGGGTCTTGCTGTGCAGTTCAGGCTGGCCTTAAGCTCACATTGTAGCCCAGGCTGGTCTTGAACTTGCAGTGATCCTCCTGCCTCAGCCTCCCGAGTGGTAGGATTACAGGCGAGTGGTGGGCTTACAGGCATGCGTCACCACACCCGGTGACACAGAATATTTATAGCACCTCAGAAGTCTCCCTCTGGTGAAGCACTGCTATTTTGAACTTACTCTGCATCTATAACTTCTTGTGTTTGTGTATGCTTAAGTTTTAAATTCCTGGGCAAGATATAGGAGGGTCAGTCAGTTGGGACCAAAGGGCAGAGTCATATAGTAGAGGCCTGGCTACTGAGGGCCGCCTCTGTCTATTGGGCCTATTTCTGAGCAAAGGAGGCTGGTTTTGAGGAAAGGACACTTGATGTCATTTACTTTGTCCTGGAACACAGGATCTCACTTTGTCACGGACCTTTCTTATGACCTTTTTGGTTGTGTTCCATAGAAACCTGTCCTTTGATTCAGAGGAAGAAGAACTTGGGGAGCTCCTCCTGCAGTTTGGAGATCTTAAATATGTCCGCATTGTCTTGCATCCAGACACAGAACATTCTAAAGGTATTTGCTGTCAGTTGGCCTCGCCCTAAAGGGTTTTGGTCTCTGCCCTAGGCATTGACTAGCTTACATGAGAGCAAAATATGCTATTCCGGGAAGGTCCACAGTCCATTCCAGCCCACTGGCTTCCATAGAAGGCAAGGACATTCTTCTATAGCTTGTCTTTTTCTGAGGTTGTCTTCTATAATGTCAAATTCAGCATCTTTAATGGTGTTGCCAGCCATAATTTTATCTAAGCATTTTAAGCTCTTGCTTATTTACTTTAGGGTAATGAATTCCATTTGTTGTTTTTTGAATTTCAAATGTGATAGCATCTCATGGGTATTAATCATTCTGCATTGCTTGAAATTACTGGCATCTTTTTTTTTTCCCCTGTTGTTTTTGCTAGAGATGGAAGCTGACAGAGAAACTTTGTTGCCTGGCAACAGTCAGAAGAAAAACTGTGTAGCAAGCGTGTTATCTGAATGAAAAGTTTTTCCCCATAAACCTATTTATTTTGTATTGGAAGAGTTAACTATTCCACATTCTAGTACATTACTGTTAGAGAAACATCTTTTCAATCCATTCATAATCTTTGACTTTATGGACTGTAGCCATTCTAAAGCATTGAGTTAATTCTGATTCTTGATTCCTTTGAGGTCTAGCAAAAGCTATAAACCTTCTCCTCTGTGGGGAGGAAAATGCCACTTCAGAGGGTTTGTGGCTTCTATAGAGCTTATCCATGGATTAAGAACTTTTTCCTCCCAGTGCTAGGGATCAAACTTAGGACTTGTGCATGATGGGCAAGTGCTGTGTACTCCTGGGCTGTACCCGTGTGTGTGTGTGTGTGTGTGTGTGTGTGTGTGTGTGTGTGTGTGTGTGTGTGTGTGTGTGTGTGTGTGTGTGTGTGTTTGTGTGTGTGTGTGTGTGTTTGTATTTGTTTGAACCTAAACCTTATTTTTAGAATTACTTGCTTTGTGGTCTTTTCTTAGCAAAAAAAAATGTAAATCATGCATCCCTATATTCTGTCTGTAATATCCCTCTGAGCATGCCATTTCACTACCTAGAAGAGCTAAATACTATTTGTAGACTTTTAGGGAAATGTTAGGATCGAACCCAGTACTGACCTTGGAAATTCCAATGATAAATTCTTAGCTGCAGAGAAAGTACCCATTTTCTTCATATTAGATGAGTAGGCCAATCTACCCATTAGAAACATTTCTCCTTGTATTTTTAACCCCTGTATTTTCATTACATTTGTCCCGCGGTACCAGTGGGGGATTAGTTCCAAGACCAAGGCAGACACCAAAATCTGTGAGTGTTACGATTTCTTTTATAAAATTGCATATAACCTATGCATATCCTCTTGTATACTTTAAATCATACTTAGATTATGTACAGTATCTAATACAATGTAAATGTCTGTTCAACTGTATTGTTTTAGGGAAGGTCAAGAGAAAATGTCTATACATGTTAAGTATAGACACATTTTCTTTCCCCCTAAATATTTTCATTCTGTGGTTGGTTGAATCCACTAATGCAGAATTCATGGAAATGGAGGTCTGATTGTATTTGTTTGTACCTGTTGAATATCTGTTAATACTGTATGCTATGATAGGTGATCCTTATTCCTAAGGCATTCGTTCTGTTTGGGAGGATACTAGTGATGTAAGAGATATGAATGGAAGATGGGAAGAGGTGGAGACACGGAAGTAGGCGCCTTCAGCCCTGCCTGGAGGAGGCAGAGAGGGCCTCAGTAAATGGTGACCCTGGAGTTGACCTGCTCCATGTGTCCTTTCAGTTAGTTGGCTGTCATTCATTCCTACAGAAGATAATGCCCAGTAGCTCTAGGTGATATGGTAGTATTTTTATATATGAGAAGATATTTAAAGTTTAAAGGCTTGCTAGCAAAGTATTGTGAAACTTGTATTTCTTTTCTGTAAGTCATTTTTTTCCCTTATAAAGCTGCTTATTATCAGTAGCAGAAATTTATTTGGGTTGCTTGGCCCTGCATCTAACCATTGAATGACAGGCCTTGTGAAGATTCTAGAGCATGAGCCAAGAATTGAGTGTATCTTTCTGGTTTCCTGTGGTATTCATATAATAGCAGCCTTTTTTTTTACCCCAGAAGGCAGATCTGCTCTTATCTGATGCCTCTCAAGTGACTCTGAGATAGTGAGATGTAGTTAATTTTAGGGTTAAGTGGTTCCTCCCTCATCTTTTAGTTCTCTAATAGGCACTCAGTAAGTGATGTTGAATTAAATGTTCTGCTAGTATTTTGCTGTCATCTCGTATGGATTTTATAGAAGAGAGTCAATGTGGCTGTAGTACTAGGATACAATAGAGAAGATGAAAGAAATAATAAAATTTCACGTTGAGAGCAGGTATACTACTCTCAGATTTGCTTTTGACTCTTTATTACCTAACATAGAGCCTGTCTCATAGTGCTTCATAAATGGATGTTTCTTACCCTTTGATTCTGTGTTAGGCTGTAGCTGTTTGTCATGTAGTATTGTCTTTGACTTATTGGTTGACCATGGAGTTTGGGATTAAACTGAATTTTGTGTTTCTCTGTAGGTTGTGCATTTGCCCAGTTCATGACTCAAGAAGCTGCTCAGAAATGCCTTACAGCTGCTTCTCCAGAGACTGAGGTGAAGAAGGCATTTCTTTTTTCTTTTCTGTTTTTTTCTTTTCTCAATTTGGGCTTACTTTGGTTTTAAACTCCCATAAAATAAATTCCTTACTGCTGATTACCCTCAGCAATTTTTTTTTTTTTGAGACAGGGTGTCTCTATGTAGTTCAGACCAGCCTTGAACTCACTGTGTAGCTCAGGCTGGCCTTGAACTCATGGCAGTCCTCCTGCCTTAGCCTCCCAAGTGCCGGGATTATAGGCATATATCACCACACCCAGCTTTTTCTTTTTTAATAGAGTCTTGCTGTACACTTCAGGCTGGCCTTGAACTCATTTGCTATGTAGTTCAGGCAGGTCTTGAACTTGAAGCAGTTCTCCTGCCTCAGCCTCCTGAGTGGTGGGATTACAGGTGCAGGTGTGTGCCACCACACCCAGCTTGCCCTCAGTCTACCTATTGCACAGCTAGACTAAACGTTGTGAGACTCGGGGATCTACTTGTAGCCGGCCAGGCTGAAACACCCTGGGGCGTGGCTTCTGTAGCATAATTGTATTGTAGTTCATTGAGTCCTTTTTGTCGGTGCTCCTTGCCAGGAGCTTAGTTTCTGCTTGTTATATATTTGAAGAGAGGGTTGCAATCTGTTACAGGGTGGTGGGCTTAAACTGGATGGCCGGCAGCTTAAGGTTGACTTGGCTGTGACCCGTGATGAAGCTGCGAAACTTCAGACAAAGAAAGTGAAGAAGCCTACTGGAACCCGGAACCTTTATCTGGCCCGAGAAGGCTGTGAGTAGTGGAATAAGGTGGGAGCCAGGCTTTTAAGTAGCTGGCCTTGTCCCATGGCAGTAAGCCAGCAATTGTATATTTTGGGGCATGTTTCAAATTTTTAAAAAACAGAAATTTCTTCCTTTATTGGTTTGTATTGTTATTCCACTTTAGTAGGTATGGCTTTCTCTTAGGCAGCTTTCACCCATTTTGTGGATTAACCAGTCTTGTTATCTTTTCTGCCTGATTGCTTTTAGACTTTTTCATTAGAGGATCGGCAAAGCAAAGAGGAAGGAAAAATTCAGGTTATCTTTGCTGCTTCTGAAGGAATTGAAAATTATGACTAAAAGTTCTCTTTTGGATTATTCATGGATTTAAAATGTGCAGCTAGCACCTTTCCTTCATGTCACAAGGGAAATCAGAAATTAGCTTGAAGTTAAAAAACAAAATCCCTTTTTCTAGGTCACATAGTATTTCTCAGCCTTCCTTTTGCACAGCTGCACAACCCTGATTAGTCATGTGAGGCATCAGCCTTTGGTGTTAGGCCGCTCTGGCAGGAGTCTATTCTCTGGGTTGGCTTGTCTTGCTGCTGAGTGATTGGACCCCAAGTACATGAGGAGCAGCTGAGTTTCAGGGGCAAGTTGTAGGTGGAACATTTTGCATTCCAGATGCCTTAATAGTACTTATTTTCAGAACTTCCTCCAGCCCTTTGCATCTAACGTTGTATATGTATGTGAGGGGAGAGAAGGAGAATAACAACAAAATCACAGACTGTTCAGTATTTAGTCCTTGAGAGCACCTCTAAGCGCAGAACTTAGCCCTGTAGCCTATTTTTGGGCCTAACCAAATGCTACTATATCCTGGCCAGCACGGTCCTGTGGGCCCTGTACACAGAGTTTGCATCATTCAAATCACATTCCTCCTGTTGCTCAGTGAAAATTCCCTTGGTGATGTCTTGGCCTTTTTCCCTTTTCCTGCAGTGATTCGTGCTGGGACGAAAGCTGCTGAAGGTGTGAGTGCTGCGGATATGGCCAAACGAGAACGGGTGAGTGGCTTAGGCACGAGCCTTCAGGCTCACCATAGTTTATAAATCAATCAGAAACGATTACCGAATGCTATATTTGCTTACCAAAGAGCCAAGTATAAGTTATAGATCTTAATTTACAGCCTTGTTAGAAAAGCACACAGGTAAAATAGCAAGGAACCTGACATTATCTGTAGTATTATATCAGTGTTATATGGTATTGTGTGAACTGGATCTTACCCTTGCTTCCCTAATTCTCAGTGGTAAAGGTCTGCTGAGTAGCGTGCTGCCAGGTCATGCAGTAGGCACAGAGGCTTGGTCACCAGGGTGCTAGTGTTTGTGGAAGTGCAGTGGAGGGAGCTGCGTTAAGAGCAGAACATACTTCTGTGGTTATGGACCTGCCTTTGCCTCAAGGTGGCAGAGTTGAGACGAGACACCATTCTATCAAGTGTTGTCTAAGTTCCAGTTCCTTTTGGAAGGAGGCACTAAATAATTATTTTGAGTTAGTAGATAGATGAGGACCAGAGATAGATATGAACTGCAGTACTATGTATTATTTATTTATGGGTTACATTTTGAAGTAGGGAGTTTTTTCTTTCATAATCTCATTTTGGCCTCACATCATTGCTAAGAGATTCACTTTATATTTTGATCTGCAGTTCCACTTTGTGGATGAGAAGTGAAGTCTTTAAAATTTCATATGACAGCTAGGGGTGGTGGCACATGCCTTAATCTCAGCACTGCGGAGGCTGAGGCAGAATTGTGAGTTTGAAGCTATTCTAGGCTGCATAGCAAATTCAAGGCCAGTGTAGTAAAGCACAATCTCAGAAAAGAGAAGAACAAAAAGACTTCTTCAGTTCGATGGCCTTCTAGTTTAGATTTGAGTCAGGAGCCTGTGATTTTGCCACCCAGTATCTTACCTCTTTCAACTTTCTTCCTGTGTTGGGTAATATAAGGGAGGCTGTAGGAGTGGACACTTCCCTTCCTTTTTTTATATGTGTGGTTTTATGGGATGGAGGGCATGGTCTTTCCTTTTAAAGAATTGTGAACCTGTCTTTTAAAAGATGGATTGGACTGTTAACAATTGGTTGGTGTTTAAATTTTTTCAGTTTGAGCTACTGAAGCATCAGAAACTTAAAGACCAGAATATCTTCGTCTCCCAGACAAGGCTTTGCCTGCACAATCTTCCAAAGGCTGTGGATGACAAACAGCTCAGAAAGCTGCTGCTCAATGCCACTAGAGGGGAGAAGGGGGTGCGCATCAAGGAGGTAAGCATCGCTCTGCCCATTCAGAATTTGGTTCTCCTAGGCTGGATCACGTGTTTGTTTCTGGCTGTGGTGCCAGCTTGTCAGTAGATTTTCTTCTGGACGTATTGTCAGTATGCGAGGCTAAGGTAGGCAGGTTTCTTGGTTTTGCTTTTTTTCTTCTTAGAACTGTTTTGTATCTGATCAGATTATAGCAGAATGTGAGGAAGTATCCTCATGAATTAATTAGCAAGTATTTATTTTTGAGTTTTTCTTTTCTGTTTTTTTTTGAGACAGGGTCTCACTGTGTAGTTCAGGCCAGCCTCAAACTTGCAGCAGTCCTCCTGCCTCAGCCACTGAGTGCTGGGATTACAGGCATGCGCCACCACACCCAGCTAGCAAGTATTTATTAAATGCCTGCAGCGTCCTCAGCCTTGTAGTAGATGCTGTAATATGATTGCAGAGAACATAAGAGCATTTTACTAGGAGTTCGGCTCTTCCTGATGGGAAGTACCCAGTAGTGAGCACAGCGGTCCATACACACCTTCAGTAGTTGAATTAGAGAACACTGGGTTCCCAGTTGGACTTGATCTCACTGTCTGTGATTACAGAGTCCTCTTCTCTACCTCCGTAGCACCCTTCGTGTGTCACTTTGGTAGCACGTACTGCTATACTGGCCAGAAACTGTGAACCAGAATGATCTCTTTGGGCAAGTGTTATCTTATTATCTCCAAATCCTTGGCCCATCCTGGCAATTAGCAATCTCTCAGTCAGTATTTATTTTAAATGTGCCATTGCTAATTGGGTCTGCATTGCTCTGTTGCATCACCACAAATTGTTTCCCTCATCCCTGCAAGTCTTCAAAAGGTACACTTTGGGGTTGGGGAGATGACGTGGGAGAACATGCACATGTCAGCACATCTCACCACTGCTCCAAGTGGTGCTGGCAAAAGGGGTCAGTTGTATAATTTCTCACGTCAGCATCCACCAGACTTAGTGTCTGCACATTTAAAGCCTGTTGTAATTTGGAGAAGTTTCTGTGTATTTTATATGTATATTATATTGATTTTTCTCTTAATTCTTTCATTTGTTACAAGTATGGTGTCTTAGCAAGATAGTGTCTTAAAAGCAGGAGTTTACTGTATGCTTCTCTTGGTTCCCCTGCACTGCCGAGTAGTCCTGTTGTAGGCTCAGAGTGGGTACTGGACATAACACGAGGGTAGCATCCAAGTCTCCCCTGTACTTAGACTTTTCCATTACATGGGAACAGCGATTCAAGAATAATCTCATGTAAATAATCAGTTTTCTCAAAATATCCTACAAAACCTCAGTGCCCCAGTGCCTGCTGCATCTTGCTTAAGGATTTAGGGAAAATCGTTCCAGAGAGCACCTGACACTGAGCAAAGGAAGCTGAAACTTTTTGTATTTTTGAGGCTGCGTGTTAGGGCAACTTATTCCTATGCCTGGAAGGTTTTTCTCATTTGCAGCCATTAGACCTCTTCCCTCCCTTTATTAGTTTCCTTCCTGGGGGCTTTCTTCAGTGATGAGAGGTTGGGACAATTCTCTACTTTCAGTGAAGATTTGTTATGTAACTTAGAGTTACCACGTACCTCTTTGTATGTATTGTGAACAGTTAGCTTTTAGGAATTTTCCTCAGGAAGTCTTCTTGTATTTATGTGCTTTTTTGATCTGTGCTTATTGGTCTGTGTTGATATCTATAAATTCTTAAGAAGCAAGAAAATACCTAATTTGGTTTGTGTTCTCAGTGTATGTATTCTAATTAGATGGAATTATTCCAGTATGTTCTTTTGTTCTGATGGCTTAAGTGAAGACTCTGTTTCTATAAACTGATTTCCTTTCCCTCCCTCCCTTTCTTTTCCTTTTTTTTTGTCCCCAAGGTGTTGGAGATCAAATCCAGAAACTTATACATGCTAGGCAAGTGCTGTACCACTGAGCCACACCCCCAGCCCATAAGATAATTTCTTATTGACTGTGTTAAAGTTCTTTATGTCAGGCAAGGCTTCTTATTTTGTAATTACTGCTTCTTTTCTTCTTCTACTGATAGTGCAGGGTGATGCGAGACCTTAAAGGAGTTCATGGGAACATAAAGGGACAGTCCCTGGGCTATGCCTTTGCTGAGTTCCAGGAGCACGAGCATGCCCTGAGAGCCCTCCGCCACATCAACAACAATCCAGAAATCTTTGGGCCTCTTAAGGTTAGTCTCATCCTCCGGGGTGACCTGCTCGGAGGGCCAGGCTTGTCTTGTCTGTTCCCCGTTTCTTCTGACCCTGCAGTGTGGGAACAAGTAGTACGTGGGCAAGTGGGGAGGGGAATGAGTGGCGATTCCAGGTGAGAAGGTGATTATAAGGAGCTCTAAACTGGGTAGGCTGCTTGCAGAACTGGCTGTTTACCTTCAGGTAGAGGTAGTGAGCGGCAGCCTCTGTTCTGCAGGAGGTGGCATGGGGGTGGGGACAGCTCAGCTCCTTGTATTTAAAATCTAAGTTTGCCTGAGGCCCTGAGTTCAATCCTCCTAGTGGGCGGGAAGTAATGAAAAATATTTTGTCTCCCTCTGACACAGAGACCAATAGTGGAATTCTCTTTGGAAGATCGAAGGAAACTTAAAATGAAGGAAATGAGGATCCAGCGCAGCCTGGTACAAAACTTAAATAGTCTTTTATGTTTATTATTATTTTTAAGGGCATAATGAAACTTTAATTTTTAGTTTGTGATTCTGCTCCCTTAGAATGGTTCTTTGTCCATTTAGGATTTTTCACCCTTTACTTCCAGTTTGCTAGGACTCTCCAGGCCATCTTCTCCTTGCTATCCCATCTTGTGTTAGGACAGAAGTAGACCAGTGTTCTTTTTGTTTTGTTTTTTGTCTTTTTGAGACAGGGTCTCGCTATGCAGTTCAGGCTGGCCTTGAGCTCACTTTGTAGCCCAGGCTGGTCTCGAACTTGCAAGGATCCTCCTGCGATCCTCCTGCCTCAGCCTCCCGAGTGCTGGGATTACAGATGTGTGACACCATGCCCGGCCTTCAGTGTTGTTGGTCAGCAGTTTGTGTATAGTGTTTGGTGTGAGCCATATTGAACCTAATAACAGAGGTGCAGGTTTTATGTGGCTTAATGGTTTTAGCTGTCCCTTCCAGGAGTCTTTTTTTCTTTTTACCAGGTCCAGAAATGTGATGCCTGGTGGTTTTGTTTTTTTTTTTTTTTGGTACCTGGAATCAAATTAACGACCTTGCGCTTGCTAGGCAGGCGCTGTGCTGCTGTGCTATATCCCCAGCCTGCCTGGTGCTTTTAGTACAGTTTCTAATCTTGTGTGGTAGAGAGGCAATAGTGGGGCTTTGGGAACAGGCATACTTGCATTCCAACCCTGGTTCTGCACCTTTTTGGCTCCATGTTCCTTGGCAAATTACTTCCTTTCTGAGCCTGTTTATAAGATAGGTTAACAACATCTGCCTCACTTAATTGATGAGGATTAAATAATTGTCATTGCTTAGCTTGCTGCATGATCAGTGTGGAGGAATACTCATTCCCTTGCCCACCTACCCCTGGAACATACAGGGCCAGTTTATTAGGGATTACATAAGTATTATAGCTCTCACCAATATCATGCCTTAACTTGCCTATGTAGTGAACATTTGTAGTCTTTGCAGTATGTGCCAAGAACATGACCAGTGGATGAGCAGTTTCAGTGGTTAAGATAGTGACTCTGGGTTAGAGGACCTGGGATCTGGTTATTGTTCAGATCATCATTTTATCTCAGCTAATACAGCTGTCCCCTGCCTTTAGCTATTGCTTCAGGGTGACCTGCATTATTTGTTGCATATACCTGTGCGCATACTATGCTTTTCTTGTGAAAATGCCCCTGTCTCCCGACTCAGAGGGTGCTTCTCACTGTCCATGTTCAGGTTAGAGGAGCTTTCCTCAGGTAGCCTTCTCCCACCTCTCAGATAAGCCCTCATTTCTTGAACTTCATTAAACAGTTTTTTTTTTTAGTTTACTTTACTTATGAATGCATCTTTTACCTCCACCAGGCTATGAATCCTGAAAGGTAGACTCTTTATTTTTTTATATCTGTTCCCGTAGAAACAGTCTGGCACATAATCGGTGTATAATAAGTGTTGGTTGTATCAGTGTACATATCTAGATCTTCACGGTAAGAGGGCAAAGTAGCAAACATTTATTTAAGTTAACATTAGTTTCTCTTGAATCTTCTTCCACTTTTAGTGCAAATAAATCTGAAATTCTTTTATTACCTTCTTTGTTTGAAATCATAGCGTCTTTTCCTAGTCTTCATTTATTCTCTATCTAATGCTCTTTCTTTCTTTATCTGAGTTTTTGACTTATGTCATTTTCCTATTCTGTGAAGAAATTTGTTTAGCATTTCTTCCAAAGCAGGTTTGGTACCATATTTCCTCAGTTCTTTGTCTGAGAAGGTCTTTATTTGTCCTTCCCTTTTTTTTTTTTTTTTTTGGCCCCAGGAATTGAACCCAGAGCCTTGCACTTGCCAGGCAAGTGCTGTACTGCTGAACTACTTCTTCAGCCCTCTCTTTCACTTTTGAAAGATAATTTTTTTGGATACAGAATTCTAGGTTGGTGATTGTTTTTTTTTTTTTTTTAAGGACTTTAAATATTTCAGTCCATCTTTTCTTGCTCTGTGGCTTCTGAAGAGAAATGAATGTAATCTTACCCTTGTTTCTCTGTATGGAAGATACTCCTGATTTCTTTCAAGGTTTTTGTTTTTGATATTTTATAGTTTGACTCTGATATGTCTGTGTGTAGATTTTTTGGTATTTACCTTTTTGTTTTTGTCTCAGCTCCTAGGCCTGTGGCTTAGTGTCTATCGCTGAGTTTGAAAAAGTCTTAGTCCATTACTTCATCTCCTCTGGCGGGTACTTTCTTTCTTTTCCTGGTATTTCCCTTCCGTGTGTGTTATGTCTTTTGTGATTGTCTCTCACTCCTGCCTTTTGAGTCTTGGGTGAATACTATGTTTCTATATTATGGAAAGGGGAATGGTTATTTTGTGTCCCTATCCAGTAACTGTCACAACGGCAGGGCTTCTGAACTGCTTGTAGTTCCAGTTCCAGTTCTACTTTTCTGTAGTCTCCAGCTGTGTGAGGGAAGAATTTTTCACCAAGGTCACATGAAGCTCCTCCTTTGGTGAGGTTTTGTAGCAAACATATCTCATCCAAAAGCCAGATAGCAGTTTCTTGTTTTCTGCAGCAAAAAATGAAATCGAAGCCTGCAGCCAGTGAGTCTCAAAAGCAGAAGAAAGAACCTGTAAAAGAGAAGCAACAGAAGGCAGCTCAAAACCACATGCAAGATCAAAGCAAGGCCCCCCCAGGACAGAAGAAGAAGGTGGGCTCCACCTCATGGGCAGGGTTCCAGACCAAGGCCGAAGTAGAGCAGGTGGAACTGCCCGATGGAAAGAAGAGAAGAAAGGTCCTGGCGCTCCCCTCTCACCGAGGCCCCAAAATTAGGTGAGCTACAGAAGGGCGGCACAGAACGGGGTTGGCTTCTAAGCTCGTTTGTTTTTATGTAGCTCTTTCCCTCTTTGTGGCATTCACTTGGATGTAAGATGCTTAGTGGTATGCCAGGCATACCTGGGAAGAGGAGTGTTAACATGTAAGACTCCACCAGCAGAGATGTTACTCTTGGATCAAATGGTAGAGATAGCCTCAGAGGAGCCATCTAGGACAGGCTTTGAAGCCTTTTTTCTCTTTTGAAAAGCTTCTTCCTGTCCAGATGGCCAGTTCTGTCAGCAGAGGCCACATAACTTGAGGCTCAGCTATAATTTGTGTTTGAGACAACAAATTTAGTGTTGTGTACAAAAATGGATCTTTATGAAATATTTGTTAAGGTAATGAAAATTTTTGTGATTTGCATGAAGTTTTAAGCCAAACAAAAAACCCCCCTCTGAAATACAAAAAACCCAGCAAGTATGCAGATGTAGAATAGTCTGTCACAGGATCCCATTTTAGAGTGACTTATCCTATCCTGGGCTTAGAACTGTGTAAAAAAAAAAAATTATCTCTTGGGCTGAGAGAGCTCAGAAGGACTCAGGGTGACACTTGGCCATCTTACTGCAGGTTGCGAGACAAAGGCAAAGTGAAGTCCCTCCCTGCCAAGAAGCCAAAAGCCCAGATAAAGCAGTGGAAGCAAGAGAAACAGCAGCTGTCGTCCACGAAGGTGAGTTCCGCAGGGCACATGGCAGGGTGTGCGGCGGCGCTGCTGTGTGGCAGCTGACTGAACAGCGAGGCTTCTTGGGTTACAGCTACATGCAGGGCCATGGCTCTTGAGAGGATGTCTGGGAAGTCATAAAACTGGAAATAAGAGTAAAATTAACCCCCATATCTTATCACTTTGCTTCACTAGTTTTCCCTATTTTCCATGCCTGCTTTTCCCTCACTAGAGTATATGAAAGAAAACCTTACTTCCCATGTAAATATATCTCTAGAGATAGATTGCTCAGAAAAACCATAGATTGTGTCTCTAATCAGGCTACATGCACATGCATATTATGTCATTATCATGGCTACTAAAATGAACCCTTTATATCATCTAATACATAGAAGTTCTCCTAGTTGCCGCAAAATGTTTTTTATACTTGTTTAGTACCAGGCAGGATCCGAAGTCTGCACTTGTACATGTGCTTTATATCTCTTAAATCTTTGTTTATTATGTACTGTTCACTCCTTACACCTTTTTTCCCCCTTACATCCTTTTTTTGAGGCAGGATCTCGCTGTGTAGTTCGTGCTGGTCTTGACTTCGTTATGTAGTCCAGGCTGGCCTCACACAGTGATCTTCCTGCCTCAGCTTCCTGAGTGCTGGGATCACTGTAGTTTTAACAGCTAATGAGCTGTGTTATGTTAAACCATTATTTCATTATGGGTTGCATTATGGGATGATTTTCTAATTCCAGTCAATTATTCTTAAATATTTTAATAGAATTCTAGAAAGAAGAGTCTTAGTTATCACAAAATACCATTTATATAGGAAAGTCAGGGGAAATGCTTGCTTTTTTCCTCTCTGTATCAAGTTTCCAGAGTAATTGCCCTACCAACCACTAGAATTTTTTTGTATTATGAAGTCCTGATTTTCATGTACTCAATCCAGCCATTACTCTTATTCTGGTCTTAGGCTAGCACAAGCCTCTTCAGGTTGGCTTCTGAATCTTTCTAATGTGACCACATTGTTCTGGACAGTGTTCCCGTTTTCTAGTACAAGAAGTCCCAGACTGGTCTTATATGCTTCTTTCCAGTCTGAGCACTAGCCATTTTCCCAAAGAGCCTTAGTTCCTTTTGGTGGAAAATGCTGGCTCTGTTCTTGAAAATTTGAGGTCACACTTTCTTTTTTCTTCCCTAGTCCATCTCCTTTAACAGTGAAAGAAGCATCAACTTTGTGTCCTATTCAAGAAATCTCTCTGGGAAAGTTTTGACTTTGCATACTATATTCTAGGATCTATCTCTGAAATTCTATAAAATGGTAGTATTCTTTGTGAGGGTAGAGGCAGTGGAGATATCCAAATCTTGGGTCATGTTGAGGTTAAAGTGAGCACTTGGGAGCTGGAGTTGGAGAGGCCTTGAAACAACCACACAAGCACTTGCGTTGCGTCCTGCTGCCATGTACTCTTGGTCTAATCCCAACCATTGGATGATTCTGTTTGAGCTCTTCTCTCCAAGGGTCTGTGGGAGCCTGCCTCTTCTGATGGACATGATACCTGTACTTACGTATTTTCTGTTAGTGGCTTAAAGGTAAGGTGATATTTAGAGTTTGAAAATAATTATCTTCTGCCTCTTTTCTTTTCCTTTGTAGAATCCTAGGAAAAAGGCTAAGGGAAACAGGACAGAAGCTCACTTCAACCAGCTGGTCGAACAATATAAGCAGAAACTGTTGGGACCTTCTAAAGGTGCACCTCTTGCAAAGAGGAGCAAATGGTTTGATAGTTGATGCGGCTGGTAGCCTGGGTAAGAAGATGGGTGTTACTTTCTGGTGAAGCTTAGAATCCAGTCCACCTCCCATGTCTTCCACAAGGGAAAGAAGATTCCTGGTGGCCCCTCTGCTGGGAGGCTCCTTGGGCTTTGCACTTCTGAACTGTGGTCCTCATGTAGTTTGTGGTTAGTCACAAATACCCCCCAAAGTCATGAAGCTTCTTGGATATTATCTACATTATTGTGTGAAGTTGTATCTATGATTATTACCTGTTTTTTTAAATCTCTGATTCTCAGATGGAAATAACTGTAAAAAGCATTCTGGAGTATTGAATTTTTAAGATGTATATTTTGTTAGGCATCCTCTAAATGAGATACTGTATGGCTTTTTGAATAACAGACTGGGTCTTATTTCTAATATATGTAAATTTGTTATTATTTATGAATATTTTGAACATTCCTGACTAATTCAGTTATTTGGTCTTATGTACTTTAGGAGTTGCCTAAATGAGAACAGAGAAAAATGTGTACTGGCCTGTTCTCTGCAAGTGAGGCACACTGGCTTAGCAGTTGAGGACAATAGGCCTGACATAGAGTAGTGCCTCCTGGGTCCACATGAGAGGGGAGTGGCTGGTAGCTGACTAAGAGATTGGTTTGCAGCGGTACAGATGCTTGCCTGGCCAGTGATGTCTACATTTTTTTCATGGAGCACTTCCTCCTGGGGACTCAGAAGTAGTAGGTGTGGGAAACGGCAGTGCACATGAAGCCCGGGCTCTAGCCTAGGTACCATTACTCTGTGGATTCTCTTGGGTCTTAGTTTCTTCATCTGTAGAATAAGCAGTTTAAATGTTGTTTCCTAGCTCTAAGCTTTTCTAGCTCATTCTTGTCCATATTCAAATTCTTTCTCTTTTCTAAAGAAAACTCAAGTAGGGGGTGAATACTAGGGAGGCAAGGTTCACAAGGCTCCTCCTGATATGAAGAATGAGCAGAGTCTGACAGGTAAAAATTACTGGGACAAACAAATCCCTGTGCCTGGGTCTAAATACCCAGCTGCACAGCTTCTGGAGGGAAAGTTGGAGTCACTGAATTCCCGTTACAAAGCAGCATTCTGGCACTACAAGTGCAAGGGGACTTCTAGGCTGTCACAGTAGACATTTGAGGTCTTGAGTAAGGTGCTGTACTCTGAGCTGGTCAGCACCTGCAGTGACCAGTAAGTGAAGGAAACCAAAATACTAGTGAGGCTGGTCATGGGCAAGTGAAAATTTGTTACATACTGTTCTCTCTGCTTCTGTGAGCATTTGAAAATTTCCATAAGAAAAAGCTCAAAACAAAACATTAGATGAGTAGCTGAAGGAAAGTGTATGGGCCAGTGTTGGAATGGAATTCGTGGACTGCATTAGATGTGGGGAGAGTCCAAAGAGGGTGTAGAGACAGATTCCACAGGGAGTCAGTTTGGTTCAGAATGGGGGAGAACTGTTTGTTTTTTTTTTGTTTTTTTTTTATGTCTTTTTGAGACAGGGTCCCCCTACACAGTTCAGGCTGGCCTTGAGCTCACTTTGTAGCCCAGGCTGGTCTCAAACTTGCAACAATCCTCCTGCCTCAGCCTCCCAAGTGCTGGGATTACAGGCATGTGCCACCATGCCCGGCTTCAGAACTATTTAATGTAGTTGTCAGAGAAGTATGAGCCCCTCTCTGGTATGATCCCAGTGTGGATGGTCTCCAGTGCTACAGAGTTATGCTAGAGGAGATGGTAAAGATTGGTCAGGTCGTTAATGTTTGGTTCCAAGATGACCTGAAGACATGCCTCGTGTCGCACCTTAGTCCCTGAGGCCCCTTCTAGAGACTGGCTGTCTTTGTCCGTACATACCCTTCATACACTCCATTCTCATTATCTCTGCTTCTTAAGATAATTTTAGCTCCCGTGGTTGCTTATCTGACTTTGACTAGAATTGCAACGAGCAATGTGCTGGTCTCTCCAGCCCAAGCATCTCTTCTACCTTGTCTTTATCCACGGTCTTCTCTGTCCACTCCTGGCCACACAGGCCTGCCTTTAGTTCTCTTGACTCTGACCCCTCAGAGCCTTTGTGTTCCTGGACATAAAGCTCCGGGAGAGCTTTCCTCTGGATGTTCACATGTCTCAGTTCTTCACTGAGCTGTCACTTCTTCTGGAGCACATCTTTGACTATTTAAAGCAGGGCTTTTTTTGGGTGTGTGTGCCTCTTATGAATTTTGTTACCCTTTGTTTTCTTCCTAGCGCTCATCACTATCTGAAATCATTTGTCTCCCCAGTTAACATACCTGCTTTAAAGAGAATTTTTTTTGTTTGCTTCTGTGGAAACAGCACCTACTACTGAGCCTGTCGCCTAGTAGGTATGGAATACATATTTACTGAATGAAAAAAAATAAGGGAGGAGAGCAAGAAACAGTACTTAGTAGACAGGAGAAAAAGTTGGGAACATAGCCCAGAGTGCTTGATTCCTCCCCAGTGCTACAAATGCTTTCATAGAACCATTGCTGAATTAGAGATTGGAACTGTTTCATGCAGTGTCTTGGAAACTAGTGAATTCTTCAGAATGCCCTTAATTGGTATGGAAAGGTGAAGGAGAGGCCATGAAAATATTTAGACCTTTTGGAGAGATAAAGGACAAGGGCCATCTCCAGGGTCTTTATATCAGTTAGGGTTTACTAGAGGAACAGATATTTTTTTTGAGACAGGATCTCACTATGTAGTTCAGGTTGTCCTTGAACTCACTATGTAGCCCAAGCTGGCCTCAAATTTGTGATGATCCTCCTGCCTCAGCCTCCCAAGTGCTGGGATTACAGGCATGTGCCACTATGCCAGGCGGAAAATGTATATGTAGTTATGTAAAAGATTTACAAGGTAGCCTTACAGTGGCCACCTGCAGAATCAGGAGTGAAAGAGTACAAAATAGGCTGCCTGTGTGCTGGACAACCAGAGGATTCAGTCAGAGGTGGAAGGCCTGGGGCTCACTGCAGAGTCCAGCACGAGTCTGTTTGAAAGCCAGAGGGTCTGTGTTGGAAGGCTAAAGGAACTAGAGCCGATGTCCAAAGGCAATGGTAACAACTAGATCACCTTTAAAGAAGAAAGGGTGTGGGAAGAAGAAAAGGGGAGACTTCCTTCCCTATTTACTCTGTCCAGGCTTTGCCAGCCACACCTGCATGGGTCTTCCTCCCTTAGTTTACTGCCTACATGTCAGTCATCTGCAGAACACCTGAGCTTTACTAATCTGCTAGGCACTTCTTACTCAAGTCAGATCAACGTGAGACAGAATGTGGAAGTTTCAGATATTCTTACAGGCGCCTGGCAACTCATCGGTCCTAACTCTGGAGGAAGAAGGTCCTTTGTTAAGGTGTCACTGTGGCTACAGCCTGCTTGTGAGCTGATCTCTGCACGTGGGCAACTCTGTATCTGCTCACTACTTTTTTACCAGTATACAAACGTCCTTAGGATTTGAAAATATATCTGAGTATTTAGAATAGAATTAGTGTTCTTTTAGATAGTTGTTGCCCGATTCTCTTAGATCCAGATATTTCTTCTAACAGCTTTAGCAACTCAGTGTGTTAAAACACCAGCCAGTTCCTTGGAAAGTTATTATTGCACAGTTTTTTAGAAGAGTGATATGAGGACGAATTATCTGCTTTCTCAACAACCAGACTCCATATGTGGTGCTGTCCTTTGGGACACCTTCCCATGGGTTCTTTGGTCAGCTCACTGAACCCCTACCTTGCGAGTGTTAATGCCATGAGAGTGTGCTCACTTCTGTTGACTGTGTTTTAAAGTCTGATGTTTGTCGAAGTGGGATTTTCAGAATTAACATAAAAGTTGAGTTACAGACTGACTATTTGGTTAACAAGAACAGTAAACATTTTTGTTAATGTCAAAGACCAAAGGCCATCAGTCAAAAATGATTAAGTTTCAGTTGCATTTTTCTGTTTGACTCATAGCAGCCTGACACAGAGATACGACCTCTAAAGACTGAAGATGGTGGGCAGATATCTCTTTGCCTTGGTGATTTCTTTTTTCTCTTGTGAGTATTGGGGATTGAACCCTGAGCTCCAGCCCCAGCTCTTTGTATTTTTTATATTGAAACAAGTTCTCACTAAGTTTCCCAGGCTGGGCTCAAACTTTTGATCTTTCTGCCTCAGCCTTCTGAGTAGCTGGAAGTAACAGAAGTGTGCTACCATGACTGGCTAGTGATTAGTTATGGAGGAGCATGAAGATTAAGGACATCCCAGCCATCTGCTGCAGTGATCTCTTTTCTTTCTTGCTCAGGTGCATGTCTCTCACGTTAGGTGGTTTAACAATGTCAGTTCCTCTCAGATTCTACTCCATTTTTCTTCTCTCCTGCACTAGCGTCTAAGCCTCGGTCCGCCAGCAGCCCCCCTCAGATGTTGCTTAATCTGTCTTACAGGCAGAGCTCTTCCCGTTACTGTCCCCCTGTCACCCAAGGGATTCCAGTCTTCATGCAGAGTTGGACTGCAAAAGGTGAATGCAGGAAACTCTAATGTAAGAAACTGACTCCATCATTTGCTCCTCAGCCTGTCTCCCAGCTCTCCCTCCTCTTCCTCTGATGCTTCACTGTTATGTGTATTTTTCAGCTAAAAGAGACTCAGGCACTATGCTTTGGTGACATTGTCCCTTTGGATGCTAACATAGGAAACATGCTATCTTTGTATTCTGGCCCATGGTGGGGAAGACCCTATCATAGTACTTGGCACCTGGGTTGGAGGAAGAGGCCCAAAACATTGTTCCTATGGTATTTTTAATAGAGGGTGAGATTAAAGTATACCTTTCTAATAGGAATTGTGTGTGTGTGTGTATGTGTGTGTATTATTTTATTTTTGGGGGGGCAATTGAGAGAGGGTCTTGCTCTGTAGCCTGGGCTGGCCTCGAACTAGCAGCAATCCTCTTGCCTCAGCCTCGTGAGTGCTGGGATTGCAGGCGCACTCCACCGTGCCCAGCAGGATAATATATTTTTAAAAGCACCTGACCAACCTCTCTTCTCCAGTGTAATAGGAGCCATCACTTGGGAGGTAATCTAGCCATCAAGAGTGGCACCACTTGGCAAAAGGGTCCTGGAGAGAAAAGCAAGCTATTATTTCAGAGGGGGGCAGTGCCACAAGCAAAATGAAGAACAGCTCTTGAGGGCAGAGTACTTTGACCCCTTCCAAGCCAGTGCTGTCCATTTACAGATCTGGAAATGGCCTCTCTCATCAAGAGAAGTCCTCAGTGCTGGCCAGCACCCCTGGAGATGCACATCCCGCCTTTCTCAGGATAGCTGCTGGGAGGTACAGTGAGGGCGCCAGGTCCTCTAACTGGATTTCAGTTCTGAACCTGTCAGCAGGAGGGAAACTTGTGGTGTTTCCTGTCAGAAGGCGAGTTAGCCTTGAACCGTTTCACCCATCCTGTCACTAGCCAATGGCCCGTAGCCATTCGACACCTGAGTGACTGCTGAACCAGGAGTGACCGGACATTTCTTTGTAGTCTGGCTGTGTTAAGTTGTGGTCGAATTACAACCACAGACAGGTTCCCTGCAGATCCTGGAGTTGGCAACTAACCAACAAAAGCATTCTGAAAAATTGATTATGTATAGACTTACAATAAAGAGCATTGTACATTTTATTTTTATTTGTAAATCATGTGCTGCGCATTGTTTTAGTCCATAAGGTTTGTAATAAATTTACATACATATATACATACATGGACATGTGTGTTTTCCCCTGAGATCTCATTTTAAGCTTTTACTAGCACACCACTGCTGTAAACCTTTTTTGTCTCCTGTGCACAGGGCTCTGGGAGTACCTAGTCCACCGCTTTGAGGTATCCTCACTTATTTAGTTGCCAAAATAGGGTTCTTCCTAACCTTCCAGACTTTCTTTTTTTTTTGCGTGGTGCTGGCAGTCAAACCCAGGGCCTGTGTATACTTGGCAAGCACTTGACCACTGAGCCCCCAGCTCCTGTCCCTTCCTGGCTTTTTCTTTGGGGTTCATCCCCATACCTTTTGTTTTTTGAGACAGGGTCTCACTGTGCAGTTCAGGCTGGCCTTGAACTCACATGTAGCCCAGGCTGGCCTCAAACTGTTGGTGATCCTCCTGCCTCAGCCTCTTGAGTGCTGGAATTACAGGTGTGTGCCATTATGTCTGGCCTGCTGGCTTTTTCTTACCTTCACCTCAAGACTTGGTGAATAGCTTGGTGGTTAGAGTACTTGGCTGGCATGTGTGAGGCCTTGGCTTCCATCCCTGTTACTGCAAGGGAGGAGGTGTTTGATTGCTTATGGATAAATCCTTGTCAGTCCTAGAAGCTCAGCATTAGGCCCTTGGCCTTTCATAGTTACCCATGCATGACATGTGCATGGGTATTCAGAGGAAAGTTGGTTCTGCCAGGTAAAATAGTGCCCATAGAGACCGGTCCTTTTTTCTTACAGGGTCCTCTAAAATGATGAGTGTTATGGGAAGTTCATGCCTCACAGGCTTTGACATGGAAAGCTACTTTTAGCCAGAATGGGTTTAGCACCCTTTTCAAACCACACCTTGGGACACTGCCAATGGGTGGGGCTTGGTGCAGCCTCAACTGGGTGCCTCCTGCAGCTGGTGCAGGAGAAGGACCAGCTTTTGCAGACTTGGTATCATGTGCGTCCAGGATGTGTGCTGAGCGTGAACATTGGTCCTGCAACCTGCGGATTGCCCGAGTGGGGCTGCCTGGCTCAAACCTCTTGCATTTTTCCTATCTTGGTGAGCTCCCGTCAAGCTTAGCAAAGGTCCCTGATGAGAGGATGTGGGGAAGTGCAGACCCTTTCCGAGTTCCCTCTGCTGCCTGAGACAGGCCCAAAGCACCATCTTCAGGGGCTACTTAAGGAGTTATCTGTGGTATTTGAGAACACTTTGCTAGGTACACCAAATGCTTTTAGGGTCAAAATTTTTTTTCTTTTTTTGAAGTAAGTGGTAATAAAGGGAAGGGCATTTTCATTCTCACATGTTTGGATGGTGAAGCCTTTAAAACTTCCTTCATGTAATCTGTGTAACACAGTTTTTACGACGTTACTGACTTAAAAATTAAGCCCTTTGCTTGACCGACCTACCCCCACCACCACATTACTATCAGGGCAAAAATAACCAGTCACATATATTTCTGAGATTTTTTTTCTCCTGTGTTACCAGAAGCCAAAGCACACACTTACATACATACAAATAGGTGAAAAGAGTTGGAGCCCTGAGCATGTTTATTTTGTGATTTCCTTGGCCAGAGCCTGCTTCATACCTTGGCTTGGAGCTGCTAGCACACAATGGGGTGGATGGGCCCATGTGCTTTTATAACCGCCTTTCCCAGAATCTGGAACCCCACAGACAGCTCCATTCCCTGGAGGTCAGAAGATAATGGCTGTTTTCCACAGTCTTGAAAATCTCTGGGGAGAGCCATGGCAGTGTGACAAGGGCTATTAAAGGGACATTAGGATTGAGTGGCTGCTCAGGGAATCACATACCCTTGATCCCAGCTGCAGGGACAGCTGCCAGCACTGACCAGTTGCAGCCCTGCGGCTGGCTCTGTGTGGGTCTTGCGGCAACCAGCCACTGGAGCAAGTCCCAGGGAAGGGGACAGGTTCCTGGAAGAACCACTTGCTTTCTCTGCTTTCATTCTCCACACAAGAATGAGCACGCTAAATTAAAATGATCGTTAATAATATCAGCTAACAAGTACCCTGCTTCCTGTGTGGCAGGCATGTGCCGAGGATTATCTCATTAAGCAAAATGCTTATCCAGTCCTCGCCCCGTGACCAGAGGCCAGATGAAGAAGATTGAAGGAATTCTCTGTGTGGGAAGACAGATGCGCCCTTCTCTGTTTGCAGACCTTCAGTGACAGGAAACTCCCTGCCTGCCCTGCCTGAACACCTCCTGCATTTTTCCACATCTCAGGACGGTGTGTCCAGGGATTGAGGCTAATAAACAGTCTCGGGGCCCTCAGCAAAGCCTTGGAGGGCTCCGTTAGTGAGCCTGCCTTCTCCCCGCGGAAGGTCTTTCTTCCTTCCCTCTGCCCAACTTTTTTCGGGGGGTGGGGATATACTTGGTAGTGAACGGGTACTTAAAACCAGTACAGTGACTGGTCTCCAAGGTCATTCAGGAGGCATACATTTTAGCATGGGCGTGCTTATATTTCTGGCCAGGCAGGGCACACATGGGATCCCAGGGACCTGCCATGGAGCCTCTGGATTTTGAGCATCTTGGTGGCATGAGTCTTGACAGGGATCCGTGCCCTTTCCTTTGGGGTCAGTAGGTGGATTTGAGCTGCTCCAGGAAGGTGAGAGACAAACAGGTGAAAGCCAGAGGCTCCTGAGGGAGCCTAAGTTCAGCAGCCCTGTAAGAAGAGCCGGGCCCTTCTGCGCTGACAAGCAGGGAAGATGGGCTGCTGGTCGTGTACCCTTTGGGGCTAAACTCACCCTCTGCCACTTCACAGCTCAGCTCTCCAAGGCTGCAAGGACACAGGGACAGACCTTGGGTAGGGACGTGACCTTGGGGAAGGACAATAAAGCCCACTTTGCAGAACTGGTAGCAAGTACCAAGTGAAATAACTAATGTAGAAAAATAGCCCACAGGAGAGTACTGGGGAGTGTGGGAAGAAAGGTCGCTGGTGCTTTTTGCCCCAATATCCTGAGTTCACAGAAAAGAGGGGAAAGGATGGCTTTCCACCTCTAAGATCAGGCTGATTTCTACCCTCTTCTGCCCATGCTCAGGGAGCCCACGTGTGGGGAGGTACAGCCAGAGTCCTGTGTGCTGGGCCTGCTTTGCAGCCTCTGCAGGGACACAGGACCAATGGGTGAGGCTTTGCGCCTAGAGCCATGCAGGGAGAGGAGAGTGTGCCTTGTCTCCGTGTGTTACCTCCACGAGGAGCTGGCTGCGCCACGTGAGCGGGCCCTTGGGGTGCAGGGCTGTGAGAAGCTGGCTCTCTCTGCCCTTCTACTTCCAACCTTTGCTAATCGATCTCGACACTCTCAGCCTGGACCTTGGCAGACTTTCAACACAGCCGGAGTTGGCATGTGAGGTGAAGCTCACTTGCCAATTTGCAGTAAGGGAACAGCCCTCTTTGGCAAACGAGGACACAGAATTACCCACTGCCTGTCAGCAGACTCATGCTAAGTTGCAGGCGTGGCAGAGAGGGTCTTAGGGTGTTATCATCTTAATCCTCACTACCAGGCCAGGAGGTGGGTGCTGCTAGTGTGCTCATGGGATGATCAGAAAAGACAGACTCAGCTGGATGTGGCTCAGTGGTAGAGCACTTGCATAGCATGTGTGAGGCCCTGGATTTCATCCCCCGTGCCACAGAAAAAGAAAAAAAGACACTTTAAAAAGGCTCAAGGCAGGCCAGGCCTTTGTTTACTCAGACAGGGCTCCACAAGGAGCTGCGGAGAGCACAGAATCGTTCCTGTGGTCTTAAAGCACACATCATGGCAACCAAGCACACACTTGCCCCATGTTTGATCTGTGCCTAGGTTCTAACCCTGCTCTGCCCAGAGCCCTTAGGGTTCGTGTTCTGGGACTGGGCCTCCACTTAACCTTCACTGTGAAAACAAGTCATGGGAGAGAGGAGGCACCGAATGTGCTTCTGAGGCCTGTGCAAGGGTTATAACAAGGAAACCTGGACTTCTAAGGAAAGCAGAATGTAGCGCTTAGCACTCATTGTTTGCTGGGACTCTGTAATGAAGTTCCACATATTAGGTGGCTGAAGAGATTTATTGTCTCACGGTTCTGGAGGTCAGAAGTATAAGTCAGTCTCAGTAGTGCTGGTTCCTTCTGAGGGCTGTAAGGCAGACTACAATCCTTACCTCTTCTGGGTTTTGTAATGGTGCTGGGCATTGAATTTAGGGCCTTGCATTTTAAAGTTTTTGTAATGGTGCTGGAGATTGAATTTAGGGCCTTACATGTGCTAAGCAGTATACTAGGCCACTGAGCTACACCCCTAGTGCCTAATTTTTTCTTTTTTTTCTTTTTTCTTTTGGCCTTTTGAGACAGGATCTCACTGTGCAGTTCAGGCTGGCCTTGAGCTCACTTTGTAGCCCAGGGTGGTTTTGAACTCGCAACAATCCTCCTGCCTCAGCCTCCCGAGTGCAGGAATTATAGGCATGCGCCACCACACCTGGCTGGTTTTGTTTTGGATAAGGTCTCCCTATGTTGTCTAGGCTGGTCCCAGACTTCTAGGCTCAAGCAATCTTCCTGCCTCATCCTCCTGAGTGCTGGGATTACAGACTTGTGCTACCATGCTTGGCTTCCCTTTTAGGGAAGGTAGTTGTAGTGATGGTTATAAATAATGTGAATGTGTATAATACCACTCAATTAAAATGGTAAATTTTTTTTTTTTTTTTTTTTTCAGTACTGGGGATTGAACTCATGACCTTGCGCTTGCCAGGCAGGCACTTATGCCCCTGAGCTATATCCCCAGCCCCAAAATGGTAAATTTTGTTATATGTATTTTATAAGAATAAAAAATTAATATAGTCTGCTATCCAAGGAAAAGATAAATTATTTTGTTTTATTTTAACCCTTTCTTCCCCTGCAGAGATACATCTTGTAAAATTTGATATGTAATATACATATAATCATGAGCTTTTTAATTTCACATTTCTATTGTAGATATTTGCCATTCACCACCTTCAATGCTTGCATAATCTAACATTAGTCCCCCATTGTTAGATATTAAGGTTGTTTCTAATTTTTCATTGTTATAAATAATGCAGCAATGAACATCTTTATAGATAAATATTTGGCTAAATATTTAATTGTTTCCTTAAGATAGATATTTAGAAGGAGAACTCCTGAGTTAAAGGCTATGGATTTTTAAAACATCTTTGTACAGAGTATCATCCAGGCTGCATTCTTAAAAATGTAGAAGTTTACGTTTTAAACAGTATCATGGATGGATGCGGTACAGTTTGCTGCACCCTTACTATGAATTAGAAATACCACATAAAATATGGTTATATAAAAGGCAGTAATTATATTTTGTTTATATAAGTTAAATCATTGGTGAGATTGAACACTTTTCATATTTATTTACAGTCATATATATTCTGTGAATAATGTTTTCTTCACCCAATTTTCTATTGATATTTTAGAGTTCTGCTTATGTATTAATAATAATAGCCATGTGTCATTTTGAGACTATTTCCAAGTTTGCTGTTTTTTTTTTTTTTTTTTTTTTTTTAGTTTTGGTAAAGCTATTTGAGAAAGTTTCTACATAAAAGTATTGATTTTTTCCCTTTGAATTTTTCCATTACTTTTATGCTTATAAACCCTTACTGCTTGTGAAAATACATACATTTTTCACCTTTATTTTCTTTGAATTTTTGAAGTGGTTCTATAGCTGCATATCTGTATTAGCCTAGGGCTGCTCTAGCTAAGTGCTACAAATTGGGTGGAAACAAACCGCAGAAATTTATTGTCTCATGGTTCTGAAGGTCCAAAGTCTATAGGGATGAATCCTTTCCTGCCTTCTCCAGCTTCTAGTGGCCCAGGACATTCCTTGGCTTCTAGTAATGGACAACTGCCTCTATTTTCATATGCCATCTTTTCACAAGGACATTAGGCATTTTGGGTTAGGGGCCTGTAGTACTCTAGGATGACCTCATCTTAGTTCAGTGAATTAGGGGGCTGGGGATTTAGCTCAGTGGCAAAAACACCTGCCTGGCAAAGGCAAGGGTCGTGAGTTCGATTCCTGGTACTGGAAGAAAAACAAAACAAAGTGTACACTAGTGAGATACTGGTGAATTCTATGAGTTTAAAAAAATACCACTGATCATATAATCACATATGCTAGGGCTGGGGATTTAGCTCAGCGGCACAGCGCCTGCCTGGCAAGCGCAGCATTGTGAGTTCGATTCCCGGTACCGGAAAAAAACAAACAGTTCAGTGAATTACATCTGCAAGGACCCTATTTCCAAGTAAGGTCACATTCTGATTTACTGGGTTAGGACTTCAACATATTCAGTGGGGCGGGGAGGCAAAGATCAACCCATAACAGCGTTTAACTCTTTTATCCATCTGAGGTTTATTTGGATGTGTGGTGTGAGAAAAGGTGTAATTTTTCCCCAGATTGTTAACCAATCATCTCTATACTATTTATCAAATAATGCCACATCTGCTTCCTCTTTTTGTGCTTCTGGGGATTGAACCCAGAGCCGTACTCATACTAGGCAAGTACTCTGCCACTAAATTACATCCCTATCCCTTCCCATTTGTTTTCTTACAACTTTTGCCTAATGTATTTTTTTCTGAGTAAACTTTAGAGTACCTGTGGCATGCTTAATAGCAACAAAACAAACCTTGTTCTTATAATTGGACAGTGTTCAATCTATATATTGGCTCTGTAGCACATTCCATCTTCATGCTTTTCTATCTAATTATTTCATGGGTTTTCAAAATTTTAAAAATATTACGATGTAGGTTTTTTGTTTCTTACTTGTTGGTACAGTGACTCCTAGGTATTTTTGTTATTATTGTTGCTGTCTCTCCCCCTCCATCCACTTGGCCCCACTGCATTTTCTAATTGGTTATTGCTAGTTGATGAGGAAGCTATTGAATGTTGCATCCAGCCACTTTATTAAATTTGCCTGTTAGTTCTAATAGCTTTTCAATTTATTCTTGGGGCTCTCTGGAGCCTTTTGCACAAACCAATTCAAATGAATGATTAACTCTCCCGCTGAATCAATGACCTTACCTAAATCAGGCCTCTTGTAAATTGAGGGAATTTGGCTGATGGAGAAGCCTGTGTAAATGTGGTGTAAAACAGGGCCTTGGAACTTTCGGATAGCTTCAAGAGCAGTCATATTCTTTAGTTCATAATTTTGCTGCTCAAATTCTGTCCTAAATTAAGTGATTAGAATTGTGGATAAAATAATTCAGGTATCAAGGCCTGTATTGCAATGTTTTGTATTTATAATGATGAAAATTGGAGACAACTACATGATTAACATTAGCAGACTGGTTAAGTAAATGTTCACTTGGATTTTACCTCAACTTCCTGACCCTTTCCTCGAACTTCAACCTTACAAACTCTGCTACCTGCAGAAGGATCTGATTCCTTTTACTTCTTGGTTTTGGGTATTGAATCCAGGGCCTTTGCACTGAGCTACATAACCAGATCTTTTTTATTTCTTATTTTGAGACTCAGTTGCTAAATTTCCCACTTGGGCTGGAACTTGTAATCTTTCTGCCTTCTAGAGTTCTAGAATTATAGGCCTGTATTTCCATACCTGGCTGGTTCCTTTTTTGATGCTACCTTAGTCCCTTGGTGGAGGTCAGGTTGCTGAGCAAAACTCAGATGCAGAGGTCTGAGTCCAGGTGGTGACTGGGGAGGACTCCTGGGAGCAGTATGTACAGAATAGTAGGAGAAGCTAAAGAAGCTAAACTGTGACATGGCTGCAGTTCAGCAGACTCCAGGGAGCCCCAGAGCTGCAGTGGCTCTACAACCCCATATCTATCAGTCCTTGGATAGGGGCTGCCCTTGGAGAGGGGTTTAACTTAGGGAAAGACAGTTTTGGGAAAGGGAATAAGGTATGAGCACGTGCTCTGAGAAACAAATACTTTTGCCTAAGGCAGATACTGGGTAGCACACCACAGCGTTCACTGCACCTGGTCTCCCCAAATAGCGATGGCCACAAATTCTTTGCCATTGCTTCCATTCAGAGGTGGAATCAGTTTCAGTTTTTCTTAAATATGAGTTGTTGCATGACTTAGTTAATAGAATGTGGCAGAAGTGACTTTGTGTAATTTATGAGTTTGGGACTTGGAAGATGTACAGACTCTGCCTTTGACTCTAGGAATATATACTCTCAGAGGCCATCACAATGAAGAAGTTCAGCAACCTTAAGAGCACCATGCTGCAGGAGGCCAGGCCAGCCCTATGAGAGAGGAGCTGTGAGGAGCAGCACAAGGCATTAGGCACATGAAACATGGACCTTCCAGCCCAGCCAGTACCTTCACACAGCAGAGCAAATGACCCCAGGCAAAGCCGAGTGGCAAAGAACCACCTAGCTGAGCCCTGTCCATTTCTCGACTCATAGACTCATGAGAAATAATAGATTGTTATTTAAGCCCACATTCTAGGAAGAAAATTTTAAATGTAGAAGTAGTAAAACACTTCCCACTCATTCCTTTCCCTATATCATGTGTCCTAGTTTGTGGCACCAGAATCTACCTGGTCATCTAACCCAGCTACCACAAGTGTGTCATGTAGTTCTCATTCACTCTCACCTCTGTTCCAGTGTGGTTTCTGTCACCAGAGACCAGTTTTTGTGGAAGACAATTTATCTATGGAGTGGAGTGGGGGTGGAGTGGCAGTTTTTTGTGGAGGACCACCTGGACAGCTCTCTGGGAAAGAAGAGCAATCATCTCCATTTTGGCTAAGCCTGCCCCTGTTTCCTGTGTATTGATGTGTACAGAGTGGGCTAGGACTTCTCCTTATCCTTTCCTTCAATTGGCTTTAAGCAATGCAAATCGGTCTAGCCAAGGTGCTGATGTGTAGTCTTTGAAGCAAGGTGACAGGTCAGTGTTGCCCCACCCTGTAGCTCCCTAGAAGCATGTGTGCGGGAGGAAGAGCCACACTCCATGCTGTTGGCTGGAATAGAGCCTCAAGATAAGAGGCCATGGCTTCCCGGGGCATAAAAAATTACACATCAGAGCTGAAGCACCAACCCCAACACATTAGATACTACCATGAATTGTGTTATGCAGAGTACTGTCTTAGCATATCCTTCTCTCTGCATATTGCAGCGGTGATTTCAGGCCACCTACCTAGCCCAGCTCATGGCACTCACATACTGCCTGCCACTCTCACAGTCACTCATCTCTGAGCCACTCCCCTCTTTATGTATTAATAAAACCTGGGTTCAGCCCTGGGTCGAGGCCTTTGTTCTGGTTAGCTATCATCCTAGCTGGACTTAGGGCCCCCTTGACTCCTTGACTCCCCACAGCTACAGATATGGCTTAGTGTCTTTATTCTTGTCATGGGTTGCACTGGAAGTGGTAGATTGGCATTAACTCGCTAGAATTCCAATTACTTTCCTTTGGGATTACAGTATAAACTTCCTGGACTGTGATGAGGTTCTGGAAGGGCTTTCAGTAGTTTTCCAGATGGGATGATTCAAAGGAACACACAACCTAGAGCCCTTGCATACACAGTTCACAGTAGGGTTCATGTTTCTATGAGAACCTAATGCCAACCTGAGCAGAGGCAGGAATGCAGGCGTTAATGTGACTGATGGGGAGCCTCTGTAAACACAGTACTAGTCCATGGTCCAGAGTTGGGGACCTCTGCTCAGCACCACGTCACTCACAAAGCCCTGCCAATTCTACTTGCTGAATACTATCTGAGACTGCCCCTCTTCAATACACCTGGTGTCACCACCCATCTGCACGGATCTTTGATCTTGCTCTGCACAGACCTTTGATTGCCTTGCCTTGGGAAGGTGCCATGTGTCTATACTGGTCATCTCAAACTCCACCCATGTCGGGGTCCTCTCCCTAACAGGCTTGTCACACTCTCCTGTGCCTGCATCCTCATGATGGCTCCCCATCTACTGCAGGGTAAAGGCTCAGCTTTCCCCCAGCATACGGAGAGCTCCTCCTGACTGGGTTCATTCTTACTTGACCCAGCTTTGCCTTTGTTCTACTTCAAAACTTCAGACCCCTCCAACACAGGAATCATGTCAGTTTTGCCACTTGTATGATAATCACTTCCTAACCTCCTCTCTTTTGTTTCAATGGTATTTATTTTAATTAATTAATTAAAGTACCAATACTCAAACTCAGGACCTTGCGCTTGCCAGGCAGGCGCTTGTGCCACTGAGCTATATCCCCAACCCTTCAATGGTATTTAGTGTCTATAATATTTAGTATCTAGACTATTTAGTTTCAGTGGTGTTTGGTGTGTGTAATATTTAGTAGCCATAGTATTTAGATTCCAGGGCATTCTGTATCCATAGTACTTAGGGGCTGTCGTATCTGGAGCCTATCATATTTTGTTGTCCTCTTTGATGGCTGTAGAATTTAGTGACTGCCTGCAATGCAATGTCTAAGCACACGCTCTGAGTTCCTCTGCTGGCTCTAGACAAACTGTCCTCGCAGCAGTTCTGTCTGCCCTGTCAGTTCACTGCTCTCTCAGCCAATGTCCTCTGCTCATAAGCAATTTTTCAGTCCCTTGGCATAGCTACCCTTAAAAGTGCACTTTTCTGCAGTGCTTGAGAGACTTTCTTCCATTTTTCAAAGTTCAGCTGTTTCTGGATCATTTCCTATACTTCTCTCCTGCTTCTTCTATCACTCCATTGCCCCCAAATTGAAGTTCTTCTTGAAGTGGAATCTGTGGGTTTTTCCATGCCCCACCTCTGCCTACAGAATGACAAGGTGAATTGGCACAAGCTTGGGGACCAGATGGGGCAGGTGTCTGTCCAAAGGGATCTGTGACTGACAGGCACAGGGACTTGCTGTGATTTCAGTCCAAGCTTTGTGGTGGGCAACTGTAGGATGACGGTCTAGGCCCACCTCTGGCAGATGGTGTCACCCTGGGGCCTCTCTGAGCTCAAAGGTGCTGAGTCTTACCCTAGCCAGAGTGAGAACCCCTCCCTCCAAGGGCTGTGTGAGGCTGAAACAGTCAGCCTGTGGGAAGGTGCACAGGACGAGGCCTGGCATGCTGGGCTCCTGAGGTCACTGGGAAAGTGGCTGCACACATGGCTATTGCACTGACCTACCAGGGTGGGGTGGTATTGGGGTTATTTAAGAAGCCAAGGAAAGTCTACCTTTTACCAAGCAATTAGAAAATCATCTACTGGGAGCTGGAAATCCACTATGACACAGCTATTTGTGCTAACACCGCCTTCCTTTTCCTTAAGTTAGAATCTGGTGGCAAGAACCAGATTCTATCAGGGAACATATCAGGTTCCCAACCCATTGGCTGAATCAGTCTCTCTCTCTGTCTCTCCCTCCTTTTCTCTGTTTCTCTATCTCTGTCTCTGTCTCTCTCCCTCTCCCTCCCCCCATCACCTCATTCCATAAACATTTACCGAGCACCCATTGTATAGGAGACACTGGGCAAATCCCGATTTGAGTAAGACAACTTAAAAAAAACCCTGGGCTGGAGGTGTAACTTACTAGTAAAGTGATTGCCTGAGTTCAATCCCCAACACTTCCAAATCAATGACTTCCACTATCCTTTCACTCCCTGGCTGTGATGAGGGCATTTCCCCAGCCCCCACTTGCGTCCTCAGAGGAATCAGACTCTTTTAGTTGAGAGCTGGTTCTGCTTCCTGCCTTCTGGTTGACACCCCCTTTGCCTGGGAAGCTTCCTCCCTCTAGCTAGTCCAGGGAGCGGCCAGTGGGGCCTGGGTTCTGTGGAGGGCCGGCCTCAGGACCAGCCCCCTTGAGCTGAGAAGTCTGTCCCAGCTGCTCTTCATTTTCTCTGGTAACCTCTGTCCTGGGATTTAGGACACATTCTGAAAAGTGTGATAAATTCAGACTGTTATGACACTTTAAGAATTACAAAGGCAGGAATTTGGCCTTATCCCTGGGGTGGCTTAGATTTTTCAGTTAAGTCCTTTAGCCTTTTTGATAAAAGTAGACAGTTAATATCATCAAGGCGTGCCCCTAAACTCCCTCCAGCTTTATACATTAGTCTCCCTTTTCTTGCCTCTACTGAAAATAAATGCTTTTCTTTCTTTCTTTTTCTTGGATCTTTCTCTCCCTCCTCCATATGCAATTTCTCCTGTTGTAGCGTCTCCTCTACCCTGAGCTCTTCCATTACCCCCAGGATGGCCTTCCTGGAGATGACCCCTGTGGCAGCCAGATCCTGACAAACACCCAGAATCTTCATCCTCAGGGCCCTCTCCCTGCTTCCTCTTCAGCCCATGCCAATGGCCATGCTGGTTAGCCCCAGGCGCATGCACCCTCTGCCCAAAAGACACCTTCAGCAGTCAGGCCCCTGAGTGCAGCCCTCCCGCTTTACCTTGCCAGCTCAGTACCCACGACACACAGTCCTAGGGCCCCTTTTGGCCTCTGGCCTGTAACACTGTTCCCATCCCTTGGGCCCCACTGCCCCAAATCTCTCCCGGTTCAGATTCCACATTCCAGTGTCAAGTACTAACCAGCATACCCTACACTCCTCCTCCCCACTGGCCTCCCCATGCAGGCACCTGGCAAAACCCCAGCCCTCAACAAATGCAGCAAGTGGCTTTCCATAATGCTAGGCAGGCCAGATCACCATAAAGTCATGGTCTCCACTCCAGGGGGCTGCCAGCAGGGTCCACAGCCCCACTACTCTTGCTTCAGGTTTTACCTCCGTCTCAGAAGCTACCCCCTCTTCAGACTGACCACAGCCAGCTGTGGTGTGTGGGTAGATGTTTAACAACAGGCTCTGCACGATGTAGGGAAAGTCTTGATTTGTACTGTTTGCCCATTCTTGGGTATAAATGTGCCCACTGTGGTCTGCTTCAGATACCAACACGGTATCAGTTAGCCACTGCAGAGGTTCCGGTGGGGTAGTAGTGAAACAATTAAAAATGATGGCTTTGGGGCTGGGGATTTAGCTCAGCGGCAAAAGCGCCTGCCTGGCAAGCGCAAGGTCGTGAGTTCAGTTCCCGGTACCGGAGAAAAACCAAAAAAAAAAAAAAAAATATGATGGCTTTTATGGTTAATTGTAAGAAAATATTTATTTATTTACTCTTTTTGGGACAGGGTCTCACTATGCAGTTCAGGCAGGCCTTGAACTCACCTTTTGGGGGCGGGGGTACTGGGAATGGAACTCAGGACCTTGTGCTTGCCAGGCAGCTTGAACTCACTTTGCAGCACAGGTTGACCTGGAACTCATGGTGATCTTTCCGCCTCAGCTTTCCAAGTGCTGGGATTACAGATGTGTGCCCAGCTATTTGTATTTTTATATGATTTAATTTTGTTTTAATTGCATATCCACATGCAGTTGTAAGAAATGGTAGACATGTCCCAAATACCCTTCATCTAATGAGTCTATCTTGTGTCACCATCAGGAAATTGTCATCGATACAATCCACCCCCCTTGCTCCGCGTTCTTGTCTCATGTGCAGATTCACGTGGCCACCACAGTCCAGATACAGCATAGTTCCATCACATCCTCCTCCTGCTTCACTTTTGTAACACAGCCACTTCCTTCCACCTCCCCAGCACCCGTACCAACCAGTCATCTGTTCACTTCCCCAGTCCTGTCATTTCTAGTATGTGATATAAATGCAATTACACAGTGTAAAACCTCTTTTGAGTATATTTTAATGAAACCGTTAAGTTTGAGATACTTGTAGCTCACATAGAGTTGTGAGAAATAACACAAAGAGATACTTGTACCTCTGCCCTGTTTCTTCTAGTGGGAGCATCTTGTACAACTATAAAGCAGTATTGCATTCAGGACACTGACACTGGTACAGTCAAGGTACAGAACATTTCCATCAGAACGAGTCTCCCTCCAGTGGCCTTTCAAAGCCACACCTGCCTCTTTCCTCTTTCCATCCTTACCAAGCTATGCTTCATTTTTATAATTGTGCCATTTCAAGAATGTTATGTAAGTGAATTATACAGTCTTTCTTGGTGAGTAGTGGTTAGTCCATGGTATGCATATACTGCAGTTTGTTTAAGCATTCACTTGCTATGAACATTCATGTATAGGTTTCTTCACGTGAATATAAGTTTTAATTCTCTCGGATAAATGTCAGAATGTTAAAGTATGCAGTTGTTGGGTGGTATGGTAAGCACATGCTTAATTTTGTAAGACACTTGTAGTAGACTCCTCTCCAGAATGACTACCATTTTGCATTGCCAGTAATGATGTGTGAGCAATCCAGTTTTTCCACATCTTCATCAGCATTTGGTGTTACCATTGCTTTTTGTTCTTGCCATTCTGGTAAGTGCGGGATGATACCTTATTGTGCATTTCCCTAATGACTAATGACACTGAACATCTTTTCAGGTGCTGTACACCATCTGTATGTCCTCATCAGTGAAAAGTCTGTCTTTCACTTGATTTCTAACTGGATTGTTTATTTTTTCAATGCTGGGTTCTTGGAGTTCTTTATAGACTCTACATACTAATCCTTTGTCAGATATGCAGTTCTCATATATTTTCTCCTAGTCTGTAGCTTATTCTCCCGATAAGGTTTTTCATAGAGCAAAAATTTTTAATTTTGGTGTAGTCCGATCACCCGACCATTTGTTAAAAGGCTATTCTTGGGGCTGGGGATTTAGCTCAGTGGCAAAGCACCTGCTTGGCAAGCGCAAGGTCGTGAGTTCGGTTCCTGGTACCGGAGAAAAACCAAAAACCAAAAAAAAAAAAAAAAAAAAAGGCTATTCTTCTTTGTTTTGTTTTGTTTTTGTTTTTCTCCGGTACCAGGGACCGAACTCATGACCTTGCGCTTGCCAGACAGGCGCTTTGCCACTGAGCTAAATCCCCAGCCCCAGGCTATTCTTCTTTTAGTGAATTATTTTTATGCCACTGTAGCCAATTAGTTGGGCATATTTATGTGGATCTAGTCTGATTTAATTTTTAATGATTACTTTTAACAATAGGTTCACAAAATGTTTAGAGATTTAACCCCTGGCTCTCTGAGCAGGTTTTGGCATATGCTTGGTTATCCCCTCCAGCTGAGTCCTAAGCCTCAGTATTTGACTTCGTTCTCTGCTTCAGGGACAAACTAGAAGCCAAATGAGAATTCCTTCTTCTCTGGGTCTACAACCCACACACCAGTGACCCCCTCCCCACCTTTCTTTGCCGTCGGGCTACAAAGAGGGCTCCCCACCCCTCCTCCCACGTGAGACTCAGGCATTTCATGCTCTAAATTTTGGTTCCACCTATTTCTTTAGCTGCCTCAGCTCAACCTCTCTTCAGGCTCCCAGAATTCAAACAAATTTGCTTCCCTCCTACCCTCAGCACCACCTCACCTTTGAACTCTCCCTGGCATCACTTCCCCCTTCCCACATTCGTTCCAAGTATTAGTTTCCGCTTCCTCCTCCTCAATCCACTTCATCCCCTTTGGTCCAGCTGTAGTGTGGGACTGTCCTCCTCAGGGTCCCCATAGCCCACCTCTCCGTGATCCCTGTCTCCCTGACCCAGTGGTGTTTCCTCCAGATTTCCTTCCCAGGGTCCCTGCGTGTCCCGCTCTTCTGATTTGCTCCGGGTTTCTGTTTTGCACCTCAAGGTCTCTCATGGATTGGGGGTTCCCAGGGTTATTCCTGGCCCTCTCCCCTCTCTTTCCCACCCTCTTTCAGAGCAGCTCATTCACCCTCAAGACCTCAGTGACTAAGGTCCACTGGGTGGTTGGAGCGCCTCCCCAGGTCACCCGCGGGTGTCTCCAACACAACCTGCCCTCATGATGGAACTCAGAAGCTCTTCGCCTCTCCCTAGGACCCCCACCCAAAAAAGTGGCCCCAGGCCCATTTGCACTGGCTGTCTCACCCCAGTCGCGTCTGCTCCAGTCACCCTAAGCTCTTCCTTCCTCTCACCCTCCTCATGTAGCATGTTTCCAAGCTCCGGAGCCTCGACCTGCTCTGAGAGCCTCAGAAACACTGTTACTCTACCTCGAAGCACTCCCCACAGCCCTCCACCCGCTCAGAACCGTCTCAGCCCTCCGATCTAACACCTCCTCCGGGGCCCTTTTCTGACCCCCATACCTAACCTTTAGGCTGGGCTGGGACCCCTGGTTTATGCCACAGCAGCTTCACTTCTCCCAGCGACACCCTCATCACATACATTATTACCCAGTTTGCGTCCCTGCTAGACCGTAAACCCCACCAGGGCAAGGATTTGTCACTCTGTCCACCCCTGTGTCCTAGGCCCAGGCCTGGCACACAGGGCCTTTAGTGAACATGCGCTATGTGAGAAAAAAAATGAATCAGGTCTATGAGATCACGGTCATTCAGAACAGGGTGCCTCAAGGCCTTTCCATTCGGCCCCTTATTCTCTCCCTCCCCTGGCATTAGAATGTAGAGAAGGGCTTTGGACAAGAGGACCCTGTGTCTCAGAGAATCTGAATGGTGGATTACAGGGAGGACACTGCTTGTCCAAAGTGGGGCAGGGATTTTGTGGAGAGGGATGACGACAGGCAGAGGTTGAGGGACCAGGCTCTGAGCTCCTGAAGGCAGACAGACCGTGTCTGTCCTTTTCTCCCTGATTCCAGTGCTGATAGAGGAGAAAAAAGCTACTGACATGGGCCCAGCGAAGGGATTTCCGGAGACAGGCCCTGCCTGTGGGATTTTCAGCTAACAGCATCTTGATTCCCCCGCTGCGCTTCTGCAGGGCCTGGACAAGGTTCTATGCTGGGCCTGGCATGGAGAGGTTTGTCTTCCTGTCCATACTGGCACATCTAGGGCCTCATGGTTGTGTCCCTGAAAGAGCTGGGGCCCAGTAAACAGAGGGTTCACTGAATCCTGTGCCCAGAAGGTATCTGCCACCTTGGGGACATCTGCAGGCTATAACCAGCTCCTCGACTCTCCTGGAGCATGCGGCACCTGCCCTCTCAGACAGCAACATGTCAGAGAGCACAGCCAGCGGCTCGTTTCCAGGAGCTTCAGTGTGTGGCCGTGTGTACCTTGACCATCGTCATCCAAGGCTCTCAGGTGGCCGCTGCGGATGTTCCTAACGAGGTGGAAAAGCTGCCCCCGAGTGGGATGGCAGAATGAGCGGGTAAGAATGCTGGAGGTCTTCACGTTTTGTTGGTAATGCATTCCTGAGGTGTTTACATCCTCTCATCTGCCTCTCACTATAACGACGTGAGCTGGGGGTTGACCCTATTTTACAGATGAGGAAAGGGAGGCTCTCTAGGTGTGGAGTGGCCCGGGAACCCGGAGCAGTATTCAGCTGCGGGTAGAATCACGTTTCTGGACCGCAAGTCCTTTTCGCGGCATCCCAGGCTCTCCCATCCCTTACCGTGTTGGCCGCGAGAGGAAGGCGCACACTTCAGACAGGACGCGTGTCTCCTCGGTGGGCAAGACAGACCACCTCGGGAGTGTCCATGCCGTGCGGGTCTTGCCTAAGTCTAAGCCGCAAGGCGTCTGGCCTGAGCCCGCGGACCTCCTGCGAGCGCCAGGGCCGCGCGTGGGCCGGGGTGTGGGCGGGGCCTCGTGAGCTTGGGAGCGGGCGGGGCCGCGGAGGAGGAGGGCGGGGAGGGGGTCCCGGGTGTGCGCCAGGAGAAAGCAGGGCCCCGGGTCCCCGAGGCTGACTGCCGCGAGCTAGGTAGTGGTTCTGGGGAGCGCGTTTCTGGGGCCAGAGGCCCTTCTGCACCGTGTCTGCAATCCAAGTTCAGGCCATTGGCCTGACGAGACTCCGCAAAGCCCCCACAGGGCAAGGACTCTTGGATTTAGCCAGGCACCGGGTTAAATCTCAGTTTCAGATAAACAACAGATTTTAATTTTTTTCAGTCTAAATGTGTCCCAGAAAAACAACAGGTAAAATTTGAATATAGCGATATCTCTAATACTACATGGTGCATACTTATACCCATTGAAAATGTTTCCTCGAGTCTCACGGAGGACAGCAATTAGTTCAAACGAAGGAAGCATGACCCCTTGATTCGGAGGCCCAAGTGTATATTTTTGTGGGCTGGAACCTTTCAAATATTCCCTTCAAGGCTTAATGCTCCCTTGAAAAATTACTGGTTTGCTATACTTTTATTGTTATTTTATTAGGATTGCTTGGTTTGGCTGCCGATAATCACAAGGTCGGGTAACAACAGGACTGCCTGCTACAGAGTGGTAGCGGGAATGAAGTGAGTTCAGTGGAAAGCGCCTGTGAAACAGGCGCCTTTCACCCCGGGACAGCGAGCCGGGACTCCAGTGAGGGTGCGCAGCAGAGGGACAGGACCGCAGGTGACCTCCGTGCTGCCGCCGGTGCCCTTGGGCGCTGCGGGCAGAAGTGCAGTGCTGAGGCCAGAAAGAGGCCCCGGCGCGCGAGTCCGCGCTGCGCGAGGTTGGTTCAACCACTTGGGGGCGCCACCGAGGCAACGGGACCCGAGGGCGCCGGGAACGCGTCTGCTCGCGGTGGTCGCCCCATCTGCTTCTCTGGGCTCAAATCGCTGATTCCGGGCAAGGAGGGAAAAAAAAGGCGAGGGGTGGGTTGAGGAGTCAACAGATAAAATCAACAAGAAAGGGATTGCTGAGCGGGCTGAATTTCCTCCCCGCCTGCCACACAGAAACTGGGGTGGAAGACCCGGTCCCCGCCCCATCGGGGCTCCGGGAGAGGGCGACACAGGGTAGGGAGCAAGGGCCACAAGGGCTTGTCCTTCAGTGGAAAGAAAAGGCGCAGGAAGAGCCTAGCGGTGCCATGGTGATTCGGAATGGGGCTTTGTCTCTGACCAGAGCCTCTCCTTCCTTGGGAGTGAGTCTCCTGCTCCTCTTCTCTGGGAGAAGCTGGGCAGGCAGCTGAGAGGACGAGGATAACCTTGACCTTGGCACTGGGCGTTTCTCCTCCTGCCCACCCCATCCAGTCCAGGATACCCCCGCTCATCCCCCTGGACCTGACCCTGGCACAGGCCCCACGGGAGGATTTTATAGGCATCATCCCATTCCAGTCCCCAAACCACCCCCCAGCTGTGAAAGATTGAGTAACTTGTCCCAGGTCACACAGCTGGTAAACAGCTGAGTTGCTAGAGTCCAGTCTGCCCTGAGTCCAGCTTTTAATCCTTTACCATCCCATCTCCTGCTGCACCCGTCTCCACCCGAAATTGCTTCAGACTTTGTGGTGCTGGGGATCGGCCCTGGCCTCCCACATGCCAGGCAAGCACTCTACTGCTGGTCTGTACCCTCAGCTGCTGGAGTCCACCCCGAGCCCTCCATCCATCAGGTGCTGGTTGAACTGAGATGGTGTAGGAGATGAAACTTGGTTTCCAAACTGGTTACACTGACATGTGGGCTCAGGCAGATCTCTGTGGCTGCTTGGTGATTGGCCTGGGTGCCCTCCTACCTGATAATCTACTTACAGAACTGTAGCTTGGTAGATCTAGGCCATGGAGGGCAGGATACAGATTTTCAGGGAGAGAAGGGGGCCCAGAGAGATGAACACGCTTGCACGTGCCCAGGCCGCACACCAGCTGGCGCTGGTATCGTGTTAACTCTCCCGCACTGCTACCCTCCTCCAGGAGCCCAGGAGGGAAGCCTGACAAGACAGGCTCCTGAGCCCACACTTCGCTTTGTCCCTGTCCCTTCAACCACCCCGGGAGTGGAAAGACAGAGCTAGATGCCTCCCTGGCTCAGCCCTGCAGCTGTGGTGGGCTCTGGCCCGACCGTGGGACCACAGAGAAGGCGCGATGCACGAGTTTACAAGTGTGGAAGTGCTTGGTCCATGGGGCTCCATGGCTTGGTTACCTATCCAGTTGCTCTGGGCGAAAGGCGATGGGCCTGTGTATTGGGTAGCCAGGAGGCACCGAGCACAAATGCAGGATAAGTCAGCTTCAAGCACTGGCAACCAGGCTCCAGAGACCCACAGCCTCTCCCGCCCACGTCGTGGGGACACCTGGTTCCCTTCTAGCTGATTTCAAATGGCCCTGAAGTTGCCTTTTTCAGACACTTGGCCTCTTGGAGCCTCAAGATAAAAAAATGGGAGTCACAAAGACCCTGTCCCTCTGCCCTCCCAAATGCTCCTTGTTTTATTTAGCCTCATGAAATGCTGTACTTTTTCAACAGCTGCTTACATGCACGTGAATGTGAACAGTGATCCGTATGAAACTGCAGCAAGCACACGTCTAGGAGTATGAGGTGCGAGGCATCTGTGGACGGCCCCTTCCTGCTTCGCCTGGCTCCTGTCACCGCCTCTCAGCAGCAAGAGGCTTGGTGACCTTAGTGATGAGCTCCAGCTCAGAGATAGCCAGACCTCAGGACAGCAGGTGACTCCTTGGGTGCCATTTTCCAAATTACCTCCTCCCAGATCTGTCAGGATGCCTAAAATGTTACCGCCAGAGAGTTTAAGGAATCTTAGACTCCTCACTAAACCGGTCAGCCCAGAAGTAACTCTTCATTAGCCAAGAATCCTATGAAAGGATTATGGTGCCTGCAGAATGAGGAAGCAGCAGAGGACATGACAGGGCACCATGACCCCAAAAATCTCCTTCCTGTGATTGCTGCAGCTGTCTCCCCATTAGACCAGGAACTCCTACCTGGTTTTCTTCCTCCAGAGCCGAGCACGGCGCCTGGCACATAGTAGACACTCAAGAAATGTTTGCCAGTCAAGAATCCCTACCCTAGCTGGGTGTGATGGCATACACCCATAATCTCAGCACTCAGGGAGACTGAGGCAGGACTGAAAATTCAAGCCCAGCCTAGGCAAATTAGCAACTTAGTGAGAGCTTGTCTTAAAATGGAAAATAAAAAGCTCTTGGGATGTAGCTTAGTTCCAAGGCCCTGGGCTCAGTCCCCAGTATTCCCCACCCCTCCCCCTGCCAAAGAATCTTTACCCCAGCTCTTCTTCCAGACCCAGGACCTGCCGGGATTGGCCACAGGGCTCCCATTGGCACTCCTCCCCCCACACTTCGCCCCACTGGCTGCCCACGGATGAGCACAGTGGCAAGGGAGGCCTCAGGATTCCTCTAGAAGTGTTTTTCATAATCTAAGCTCCAGCGAGGGATTTGGGAATTCCTTAAGCAGCCAGTGTGCACTTGGGCGAAAACACTGGGCCTGCCAGCTCCCTGACATGTCTATTAAAGGCAGCCCTCTGCAGCCCGCCTGGACGGCCTGGGCTGGGCGGCACCAGACCTTCAGGATGCTGCCGGAGCCCCTCGGGGCTGCGTGTGCTGTGCCAGTGCCTCATCCCTCCACAGCCTCCCTGCCAGCTGCAGCTGGCCCCTGAGATGGCAGCTGCCTGTCCTCCCTCCTGGGTTGGGGACGCATCTGCATGTGCCAGTGCCCAGATAATTCCCAATTACCTTCCCTGCTGACTGCATAGGAACTGAGTGATTTCCCCAGCCCCAGCTGCACCCCTGGGAACACAAAGCCGAATGTTCCTGCAGTCAGTGCCCTCCCTGGGCAAGGAGATTACGGCTGGGTCGGGTTCTAGGAAGCGCCAGGGCAGAGTGTGCTCTTAGGAGGGCACCGAGGGATCTGTCGCTCCCCAAACAGGGCAAATGGAGCGAGGCTGTGAGCCGGCTGATGCAATATGAAGTGGAGACGACTGGGGAGAAAAGAGAGAGAGAGAAGGCCCGGGAGGAGGTGGAAAGCCTCTTTTGCAGGAGGTTCTGCTTATTTCTATTCTCTTTGAAGTTAGACTTCAAGTAGAATCAGGAGGGGGAAAGCAAGAAAGAAGCAAGGGAGGAAAAAATATCAGGTACATTCAGATGGCGTGTGCTTCTGGGTCCTGCAGCAGGACTTTATCCACGCCCAGCCCCATGGTGGAGGAGGGGGTGCTCAGATCATTTCACCTTTGGGAATGAAAACCTGTGACCATTGACAGGAGCTTTCTGGACAACATTTTGCTACAAGACAATAAAATCCTGGAGGGAAGAATATGACTTTACCCATCATTTCTCTTTCTGCTTTTGTTTTTTTCTTTGTTTTTTTTGAGACAAGGTCTCACTTTGTATTGCAGGCTAACCTTGAACTCACTATGTAGAAGGGGCTGGCTTCGAACTGCAGCAATCCTCCTGCCTCAGCTTCCAAAGTGCTAGGATTACAGGTGTGTACTAACACCCCTTGACTTTTGTTTCAATCTACAGGATCTTGCTATGTTATTCAGGCTGGCCTTTAACTCCCCAGTTCAACCGATCCTCCTGCCTCAAGCTTCCTGGGTAGCTGAGACTACAAGTGTGCACCAACTGGATCATTTCTGTGCCCAGTACAGAGCCTGGTATACAGTTGTTTCTCAGAAAAGAATAGCTATGTGCTAGGAACCATTCATCTCACCCTTTACATGGCTATGAGATAGATACTATTTTTATGCCAAGAAAAGAGCAAATAGAAGCACAAAGAGGTTAACTTACTTGTTCAAGGTCACAGAGAATGAAATTGGCAGAGCTAGGATTCAAACTCATGCAAGATGATTCAAAAGATTATGCTCTTATTCACTGTGCTCTGCAGACCCTTGAAAAAGAGAGTAAAAAGAAAGAGCACTATATAAGTCATAGAATTGGAAGAGACCATGAATGTCACTTGAGTCCAAATTCCTTGTTTTTATCAAGTAAAGACTAGAGAGAAAGGACTCATCTAAGACCCTTGGCACTAATCACCTACCAATGGAGCTGGGAGTAGAATCCAGACCTCCTGATGTCAGTGCCAGAAGTTTATGATGATCCCTCCTCCAGCTTTTCTTGGAACAGGACAAACGATACACTCCAAGTTTGCAAACTGACTTTTTAGCAGCAGCAGTGTCTGCTAGACTTGGAAAACTGGTGGAAACCGAGTCTCTTCCTTATCAAAGCCCCTGGTCAGGCTGGCTCCACAGGGACCCTGGAGTTCTTCAGGCCTTGGCAACCCAGCCCACAGAAAGATGTCAAAGCTGCAGGTCTCAGGAGGTGGGCAGGCTCTGTCCCTGAGAAAAGCTGCTGATGCCAACCCTCAGGAATCAGGGTTCTGTCTGAGGCACCCTGTCCTCTGGGGCCCAGTCAGGGACATATGGCATCAAGTGTGGACTTTCTGTGCTTGGGTGGATGCCTAAATTCCCTGTTCTTTGGCAACCTGAATACTTAACATTTCAGGGTAATTTTTCTCCCAAGGCATTTGTTCTGGATCACTAATGTCTGGTACATAAGATATCAGTTTTGATTCAACATATTTAAAACTAATTTTTCCCCAAGACAAGACAAATTGAGTTTGTAGCTTCCCAGATGGGGCTTTTCAAGAAGATTGGCACTGGGATGTGCTGGGTTCCCGGACTGATGTCATTTGATTAGTCCTGTCATTCTTTTCCCACTTCTGGGGTCGGGGTAATTGCAGTTATTCCAACTGGGACAAGGTATGACTGGGTTGTTCTCCTGGCTGGGGGAAACAAATCTTATCAGCTGGATGAGTTTCTGGCATCTCCTGTCTTTCTCTGCTGCCCAGAGAGACCTTTCAGAATAGAAATTTCCCATCAGCGCATAATCAGGTAGTCCAGGGAGACATTCCCCCAGGCTGGGGAGGGCAAGGGGCAATGAGCCCTGTCCCACTCACCTCTGGCAATGCCAGGAAGGCACGCTGACCTGCTAAGATGCCAGTGTGGGGCCTGGGGCTAATGAAGGGTAGGTTTCCCAGAGTGCTCTGGGGCTGGACCACTTCTCCTCTGGCCAGTCCTTCCTGCTGAGCACAGAAAAAGAGCCCCAGAGGTGGGGCTGGAAGGACAAGGGCCATGTCCATGTTATGGGGGTGCCACTGACCTTGTGACCCACAGAGAATTGGGACAAGAGATGGCTGCTTGAAGGTTTCTAGGGTCATGGTGAAGAAAGGTGGGAGTAACCGGATTGCCAGAGGCTTTCCCTCCCACGATGGGAGGGATGGCAGAGATCCTGTCCTCTCTGGCGGTCGTGCCTCAGTTCTTTTCCTTGGTGCTAAGTAGACTAAGGGTGGCGTGTAGATCAGCGATGCCTACCAGCTCTCTCCTGATCAGGCTTCACAACGCGGGGCCGGACCCAGAGGGCAAAGGCAAGCAGTGGGTGGGAGAGCAGGGTCCCTGTGGGGATGCTCTCCATGTCAGCCTGGGGTTTCCACTCAGGACTGGAGGTCTCCAGATCCTTCAGGCCTAACCAGACTTGCCCCTGCCTCCAGTAACTCAGCCCCAGCCCACCAGGGGCCCAGCTTTCCTCCTGCCCTTTGAGGAGAGGAGCCGGGAGGGGTGGAGGAGTTCCGAGCAGAGCTGAACTGTGGGTGCAGGCTCCTGGGCATGTGCCCCAAGCCTGGAACTGCTTGCCAGGGAGCCAGGAGGGGGCTGCAGCTTGTGGAGCTGCTTGTGGCTGAACCCAAGTGCTGATGCTAGGTTGAGCTCCAGTCATGGCTATTGGTGGCCCAGTATTCCTGTTTTTGTCTCTCTGAGCTACCTTAGTGTGTGCACCACAGTGAGAAGTAGAGGTGGAGAATTAGCCCTGATCAGCTTTGCAGCAGTAAAGCCTAATCTTGTTAAATAAATAAAGCCTTGAATAAATGCCTGCTTATTCCCAGCCGATATTTTTCTGCTGCCCAAGGTAACAGAGCTCTGTGACCCTTAGCCCATTGCTTAACCTCTCTGAGTCTATTCCCATGCCTATAGAAAGTGAGTATAATACTGTTTGCTTTCTTCCATCTGGTTATTGTGGAGATCAAATATAATAATGTGTGTGAAAGTCTTTTATAGGTGGCAAAGTGATGTTCCACTGTAAGGTATCATTACAATTACGCCTGTGGTAAAGAGACCAGAATAGCTATCCCTTACAACATAAAGTGTCAGTAACATGAGCTCCATTATAAGAGAGGAAAAAAAGGCCCAATTTCCCCGGTGGAAAAAGTGACCCCAGACAAAGCAGAAAGACCAATAAAATCACCCCAATGAGAACAAGGACAATTCAAATGATTTACTATCAGGGCTCACTCCAGTATAACCAGCAACAAAAGCATTCTTTATTCTCATCAGAGGCAGTTGTCAGAGACAAGGACAATCCCTCCAACCTTTTCTAAGCCCATCATCCAACGTTATTTTTTTATTATTTGATGCTCTGTGGTTGGAGTTTAAAGCCAGTAGTGGTCAGTAGAAAATAAAAGGTCGAAATGAGTCCCTTTTCTTCCTGGTCTCTGGAAGAAATCTAGATGGGGATCATCCTTCCCTTGTTTTGGTAAAAGAATCCTCCTTTTCTCTGGGAAACCATGCTATTCCCAATTCTCATTTCATTGGCTTGACTCAAATCTGACCAATCTGACCAGTTCTCCTGGCCAGGTGTGTGATCCAGGCCAGGCCAATGAGACTCAGCTCTGAGACTTCTGGAGGTATTACTAGGAAAGAGAAGTTTTCTTTGCTGGAGAATTTTTAAGCTGGAGTTTTCAGAGGTCACCTTCACCATCAACTAAAAATGAAAATAACATTGAAGGAAGCAGAGCTGAGAGACTGAGTGATTCCCATTAGCATGGTCAGCGACACCAGAAAGACAAGGGGAGGTAAGCCAGGTAGGCCAGTTTACGACGGGCTAGTTGGAATAATTTCGGCAGTTCTGGTGCCTCGGAACTGGCTCTCGTTGTTTGGAACCTGGCCCTGAGGTGATGAGGACAGGGCGGGAGGAGTCTCGAGCAGGTGGCTAGGGGTGTGGACTGTGGATTGGTTGGCTTCATTGAAAGGCATGCTTCCTTTTAGATGAAATTAGTGAACACTGAGAGGGGCAGTTGCTCTGGTGTCAAAGACGGTCTGGTGTCAAAGATGTCAGAGCGTCAGACAACAAGGAGAATTTTAAAAACACGATTAACACTGGGAAGATGACTGGGGCCTCTCCTGCACGTGGCCGCTCATCCTCTTAGAGGCTAGTCTGGGCTCGCTCACATGGTAGCTGCAGGCTTCCCCGAAGCCAGAGAACAAGCCTTACTGTGCAAGCACTTTCCTGGCCTCTACTGTGTACTGTTCCCTGTTGTCCCACTGAGCAAAACTGTCACATGGCCAAGCTCTCAGTCAATGTGGGACAAGAATACCTGCGGGTGAGGGAATGGAGTAGGGTCCCAGACAGTGGACAGCGTGACTCATGCCTGGGAGCCATCTCAGCAGTGGTCCACCCACAGCCTTTCCGCCTCAGGGCAGCTCTGACTGTGAAAGCAGCCAAAGTTTCCCTTCAGCTAAATTCTACGACTGCTAACTTTCCTCCAATCCTGTCCGCAAGACCAGACTTTGGCAGCCATATCTGCCTTGGGATCACCTAAGTGGACAGACTGCCAAGAATTCCACCTATTCTCATGCTTTTTCTTTTGCTCTTAAGCTCAACAACTCAAAAGCCAAAGGTGGGAGTTCAGCTCTTGAACTCGGACCCCCACCAGCCAACTGGCATTTGTCTTATACCTGCTATGTGCTAGGATCTGATCTTGATGCTGGGGATCTAGAGAAACAAAACAGACCCAAAAGACAAGCCCTGTCTGGTGGGAGCCTACATGCTTGCGGAGTTGCGGGGGATAAATATCAATACACAAATGTACAAGTGAAATAGGAAGACCTGAGGGAGAAAGTTAGGGGAGGAGGGAAGCGACAGCTGAGATTTAAAGAGCTCTGGAGAAACAGCTTAGGGCAGTATTGATGGGGAAGGGAAGCAGGCAGACCTGGAGGTGAACCCTGGAGACAACAGTGCAGACACTGCTCTCTGTGTGTTTCCATACCTCAACATCAGGACAGTGACATGGCCAACATGTACTTTTCCTGATGGCCGTGCTCTGGAAATCTGTAGGGGTGTGTGGGGTATGGATGAGGTGGGTAAAGCTCATAAATCTCTCTGTCTTACCTGAGCACGGCAAGTCAGAGGGCTTGGGTTCGCATCATCAGACAGGAGATTCTGAGCGAGTCTCGCAAGACCTCTGTTATAGCCTGGATGAAGACTATACCTCAGGCCCCCAGAGGGAGGGCCCCTGGCACATGGGGAGCCACGGGTGGGGATCACCAGTCTTCCAACCAGCAGCTCACTCCCTGCCTCATAGACCCCCAGAAGGAGGGCCTCCAGAGCACAGAGAGCCACAAGCGGGGAGCGCCTGTCTTCAGGCTGTCTCACTTCCTGCCTCGTAGGCCCCTGGAGGGAGGGCTCCCGGCACACAGGGAGCCATGGGCGGGGAGTGCCAGTCTTCCAACTGGCAGCTCCCTCCCTGCCTTGTAGGTCCCTGGAGGGAGGGCCCCCAGTGCACGGGGAGTCATGCGGCCCAGAGCGCTGTGGCACGGCGGCCTTCAGGCCGGCCGCTGCTGCTCAATTGAGAACTATCATGACACAGAGAAACAATGACACAATTGGCCCACCATGCACCGACTGCAGTTGCCCACCTACGGATGTGTGTGAATCATTCAAACATGGAAAAACCCCTGGGAATACATGCTATACAATGGGCCACTCTTGCTCCTGCCATTGAGAACCAGAAAGGTCTAGAGTCAGCAGAGGAGCAGCTGCTGAACAAGGACTCGGAGAACATGAGAATGCAGACTAAGAACGAGGGGTCAGAGGTCCTATGGACTGGGGTCATGAGAGCCACTCAGAAGCTGTAAACCAGGAGGACCCTGCACAATACATGCGGAGACTCCCTGGAAGCCTTTCTTCCCCTGACAGTACAGGCTGTGGTGGAGCACCGGAGAAGTCAGCAACAGGATTCCTGCTGCCTGTGCTGACAGTTGGGGAGAGGACACTAACTGGTTGTGGGGTCCCAATGCGATGGGAGGCTGGA